>NC_135637.1:47438414-47779112 GCF_053574225.1 Canis aureus | reverse complement strand
TGTTAATTTTCCCCATTCTCACTGGTGTGAGGTGGTATTGCATTGTGGTTTTGATTTGTGTTTCCCTGATGGCAAGTGATGTGGAGCATTTTCTCATGTGCTTGTTGGCCATGTCTATGTCTTCCTCTGTGAGATTTCTGTTCCTGTCTCCTGCCCATTTCATGATTGGATTGTTTGTTTCTTTGCTCTTGAGTTTAAGAAGTTCTTTGTAGATCTTGGATACTAGCCCTTTATCTGATATGTCATTTGCAAATATCTTCTCCCATTCTGTAGGTTGTCTTTTAGTTTTGTTGACTGTTGGTTTTGTTGTGCAAAAGCTTATCTTGATGAAGTCCCAATAGTTCATTTTTGCTTTTGTTTCTCTTGCCTTCATGGATGAATCTTGCAAGAAGTTACTGTGACCAAGTTCAAAAAGGGTGTTGCCTGTGTTCTCCTCTAGGATTTTGAAGGAATCTTGTCTCAGATTTAGATCTTTCATCCATTTTGAGTTTGTGTCTGTGTATGGTGCAAGACAGTGGTCTAGTTTCATTCTTCTGCATGTGGATGTCCAATTTTCCCAGCACCATTTATTGAAGAGACCGTCTTTTTTCCAGTGGATACTCTTTCCTCCTTTGTCCAATATTCATTGACCATAAAGTTGAGGGTCCACTTCTGGATTCTCTATTCTGTTCCATTGATCTATGTGTCTGCTTTTCTGCCAAGACCACACTGTCTTGGTGACCACAGCTTTGTAGTACAACCTGGAATCTGGCATTGTGATGCCCCCAGGCCTGGCTTTCTCTCTTAAAATTCCCCTGGATATTCAGGGACTTTTGTGATGCCACACAAATCTGAAAATAATTTGTTCCAACTCTCTGGAGAAAGTCCATGGTATTTTGATAGGGATTGCATTAAACGTGTTAATTGCCCTGGGTAACATTGACATTTTCACAATATTAATTCTGCCAATCCGTGAGCATGGAATATTTTTCCATCTCTTTGTGTCTTCCTCAATTTCTTTCAGAAGTGTTCTATAGTTTTTAGAGTATAGATCCTTTACCTCTTTGGTTAGGTTTATTCCTAGGTATCTTATGCTTTTGGGTGCAATTGTAAATGGGATTGACTCCTTGATTTCTCTTTCTTCAGTCTCATTGTTGGTGTATAGAAATGCCATTGATTTCTGGGCATTGATTGTGTATCCTGGCACACTGCCAAATTGCTGTAGTTCTAGCAATCTTGGGGTGGAGGCTTTTGGGTTTTCTATGTAGAGTATCATGTCATTGGCGAAGAGGGAGAGTTTGACTTCTTCTTTGCCAATTTGAATGCCTTTCCTGTCTTTTTGTTGTCTGATTGCTGAGGCTAGGACTTCTAGGACTATGTCGAATAGCAGTGGTGAGACTGGAAACATCCCTGTCTTGTTTCTGATCTGAGGGGAATGGCTCCCAGTATTTCCCCATTGAGGATGGTATCTGCTGTGGGCTTTTCGTAGATGGCTTTTAAGATGTTGAGGATAGTTCCCTCCATCCCGACACTTTGAAGAGTTTTGATCAGGAATGGATGCTGTATTTTGTCAAATGCTTTCTCTGCATCTGAGAGGATCATATGGTTCTTGTTTTTTCTCTTGCTGATATGATGAATCACATTGATTGTGTTATGAGTGTTGAACCAGCCTTGCATCCAGGGATAAATCTCACTTGCTCATTGTAAATAATCTTCTTAATGTATTGTCGTATCCTACTGGCTAGTATCTTGTTGAGAGTTTTACATCCATGTTCATCAGGGATGTTGGTCTATAATTCTCCTTTTTGGTGGGGTCTTTGTCTGGTTTTGGAATTAAGGTGATGCTGGCCTCGCAGAACGAGTTTGGAAGTACTCCATCTCTTTCTATCTTTCTAAACAGGTTTAGTTAGAATAGGTATGGTTTCTTCTTTAACGTTTGATAGAATTCCCCAGGGAAGCCATCTGGTCCTGGACTTTTGTGTCTTGGGAGGTTTTTGATGACTGCTTCAATTTCCTCCCTGGTTATCACCTTGTTCAGGTTTTCTATTTCTTCCAGTTCCAGTTTTCGTAATTTGTGGCTTTCCAAAAACGCGTCCATTTCTTCTAAGATTGCCGAATTTATTGGCGTATAGCTGCTCATGTTTTTAAAATCGTCTGTATTTCCTTGGTGTTGGTAGTGATCTCTCCGTTCTCATTCATGATTTTATTAGAGTCTTCTCTCTCTTCTTTTTAATAAGGCTGGCTAATGGTTTATCTATCTTATTAATTTTTCAAAGAACCAACTCCTGGTTTTGTTGATCTGTTCCACAGGTCTTCTGGTCTTGATTTCATGGACTTCTGCTGGATTCTTTATTAACTCTCTTCTTCTGCTGGGTGTAGGATCTATTTGCTGTTCCTTCTCTAGCTCCTTTAGGTGCAAGGTTAGCTTTTTTATTGGAGTTCCTTCCAGTTTTTGGATGGATGCTTGTATTGCGATGTATCTCCCCCTGAGGACTGCTTTTGGTGTATCCGAAAGATTCTGAATGGTTGTATCTTCATTCTCATTAGTTTCCATGAATCTTTTAAATTATTCCTTAATTTCCTGGTGGACCCTTTCATCTTTTAGCAGGATGGTCCTTAACCTCCATGTGTTTGAAATCCTTCCAACCTTCTTCTTCTTGTAAAGCATTATGGTCTGAAAATATGCAGGGGATGATCCTAATCTTCTGGTATCAGTTAAGACCTGATTTGTGACCCAGTATGTGGTCTATTTTGGAGAAAGTTCCATGTGCACTTGAGAAGAATGTGTATTCAGTTGCGTTTGGATGTAAAGTTCTGTAGATATCGGTGAAATGCATCTGGTCCAGTGTATCATTTCAAGCTTTTGTTTCTTTGGAGATGTTGTGCTTAGAAGACCTATCGAATGTAGAAAGCGCTACATTGAACTCACCAAGTATAAGTGTATGATTATCTAAGTTTGTCTTAACTTTGGTTTTAATTGATTGATATATTTGGCAGCTCCCACATTCGGGGCATATATATTGAGAATTGTTAAGTCCTCTTGTTGGATAGATCCGTTAAGTATGATGTAGTGTCCTCTTCATCTCTCACTACAGTCTTCAGGATATATTTTGGTTTATCTAAGGATGGCTACCCCTGCTTTCTTTTGAGGACCATTTGAATGGTAAATGGTTCTCCAACCTTTTATTTTCAGGCTGTAGGTGTCCTTATGTCTAAAATGAGTCTCTTGTAGACAGCAAGCAGATGGGTCCTGCTTTTTCATCCAGTCTGAAACCCTGCGCCTTTTGATGGGGTCATTAAGCCCATTCACATTCAGAGTTACTATTGAAAGATAGGAGTTTAGTGTCATCATGACATGTATTCAGTCCCAGTTTTTGTGGATTGTTTCCTTGGACTTCCTTTTTCTTTTACAGGGTCCCCTTTAATATGCTTGCAGAACTGGTTTGGAGGTCACATATTCTTTCAGTTTCTGCCTATCTTGGAAGCTCTTTCTCTCTCCTATTCTTATTGGGAGCCTTGCTGGATAAAGTATTTTGGCTGCAGGTTCTTCTCTTTTAGGACCCTGAATATATCCTGCCAGCCCTTTCTGGCCTGCCAGGTCTCTGTGGAGAGGTCTGCTGTTAATCTAATATTTCTCCCCATAAATTTAGAGATTTCTTGTCTCTTGCTGCTTTAAGGATCCTCTCTTTATCTTTGGAATTTGCAAGCTTCTCTATTAAATGTGCAGGTGTTGAGCGGTTTTTATTGATTTTAGGGGCGGATCTCTCTATTTCCTGGATCTGAATGCCTGTTACCGTTCTCAGATTAGGAAGTTTTCAGCTATGATTTGTTGAAATACATATTCTGGACCTTTGTCCCTTTCAGCGCCCTCTGGAACCCCAATTAAACATAAATTTGCCTTCCTCAGACTGTCATTTATTTCCCTTAATCTATCCTCATGATCTTTTGTTTTTCTTTTTCCTCAGTTTCTCTCTCTGCCACCAACTTTTCTTCTATGTCACTCACTTGTTCTTCCACCTCATTAACCCTCGTCGTTAGGACCTCTAGTAGGGGTTGCATCTCATGTAATTGATTTTTAATTTCAGCCTGATTACATCTAGATTAAGTCTCTTTAGTCCTTTATACTTTTTTCGAGAGCCACCCAGTAGCTTTATAATTGTGCTTCTGAATTGGCTCTCTGACACTGAATTGTAATCCAAATTTTTTAACTGTGGGAGAGAGAGCTGTTTCTCTTTTTTTTTTTTTTTTTTTTTTTTTGAGAGGGCTGTTTCTGATTCCTTCTTTGGATGTAAGTTTTTCCTTCTAGTCATTTTGCTCAGTGCAGAGCAGCCAAAAACAATTTGTATTGGGAAAAGGAGAAAAAGAGCGAAGAGAAAGAAGAATAGAAAAAGAAAAAAAAAGAAGGAAAAAAGAGAAGAAAAAAAGGGGGGAAGCAAAACAGAAAACAAGAAAACAAAAAACAAGAGGGAGTAACCTCTGATTCTGTATACTGTAAATCCCTCAACTTCCCCTGGAAATTTCCAGTGCTGCTTGGTCAATAATTTGTTTTTCCCCTGTCCGTCTAGCAGGTCTTCTGGCAGAGGGGCCTGCTGTGCTCATTCTCAGGTGTCAGCACTTGGGGGAGTTGCCCCCATGCTTGGTGCATGGCTCAGTGAAAGTTGTTTAACCTTTTTATCCTGTGAGGCCACTGTGAGCCTGTGATTATGCTCAGTGGGGGTTGTTTATCCTGGGAGGCCCCAGGAGGAACAATACTGGTGGCGGCCAGCTCTCCAGCCCTGGAGTCAGCTTCCACAGTAACTACGGAGCTCTCAGTCTGCAGGGGCCTGGATGCTCCAGGGGCGGGAGTCACTGATCTGCACAGCTCGGGGCCGCCGGGTGGCAGGAGTATTCTTGCTGTCCTGTGCCCTCCTGGCTTCTGCCTATTCGGGGGTGAGCGCCGGATCTTGGGCTGTGTCCCCGGTGCCCTGTGCTCCCGGGCCTGCGCTCTTGGAATTGCACTCCCGGCCACACAGCTCCCTTCGTGTGGAGCCTCTGCCGGAGCTGCCTCTGAGCTGCTCCCGGGGTCGCACAGCCCCCTCCACGCGGAGCCTCTTCCCCAGCCGCCTCCGAGCTGCTCTGGGTCCAGCCGGGCGCGTGCTGCAGCCATTTAGGGAGCTCGACCACGGGGTGTGGGGTGCTCTCCTGGGGTGCAGGTCCTCTGTTAGTGTCCCAGGGAGCCTGAGGGCATCCCGACTGCTCTGGGATCCTGCTCCAACTCCCTGCGACCTCCTTTCTGTCCGAGAAGATTGGTGCAGCTCCTGCTTCTCCAGGACAGGGCTTTCCCGCCCTGGGGGCTCTCGCTGGGGCCTTAGCCCGACTCCTGGTGGGGCTCCTCTCCCTTGGATTCCTCTTCTTTCTTTTTTTCCCCCATCTTTCTACCTGAAGAATGAACTCTTCTCACTATAGCATTCCAGCTGTTCCCTCTTTAAATCTCAAGTCAAATTCATCGGTTTTCAGGATGATTTGAAAGTTATCTAGGTAATTTGGTGGGGACAGGTGACTTGGCCCTACTCTTCCACCATCTTGTCCCGCCTCGATCTTGAAGTTTCTTCATTTGGGGAAGTTCTGGTGTATCCGTCGTGATGGCATATGGCTGTCCTTTTGCTTTCTCACAGTTCTCCCTATATTTATTCTGAAAAGAATAGCAGAGATTAGCCTAAAACCTGACAAGACGGTAGCAGAAATTTCAGGCAATGCATTCATCCCCTTGTGATAAAAAAAAAAAAATCCAGCAAGTTCCAACAATTATCAGTTATAACAGCTTTCTTTTTGTCCCCTACTCGATTCACAGCAAAAATTATAATAGATTTGTTATTTGTTATTCCTAACATGATTGGATACTTAAGACAGTAGAAATTTTATTACAAGCTATGGTCTCGAAAATGCCCTAATATGATTCAAAGTTTTTATTGTCTGAATGCACACATAAAAAGCCTGAACCTCAACAGTTTTAGAAAATATATATATAGAAATTGAAAAGATTTGATTGATAACACAATGCAAAAATACTCAATGCTGACGTTGCAGCTGAATCTCGATGGCTTGGATAGCTGAGACACCAGCTGAATTAATGGCAAGTCTGAATTATGGAGTATTTTGAAAAGGAATGCAATTTTATTATTTCTGCTACATATACAATGAGTTCTAATAAATAAAACACTAAGAGCTGTCAGTCTAATCTGTAGGAGCAGAACCTCTGATTGACCAAAAGGCATGTGGATTTAGGTTCATCTTTGTGCATGTGTGTCAGACCTCTCTATACTGCCCATGGCAAGTTTTTGATGGTCAGTGGCTGAGGTTGCAAGTGGCAGAGAGCTTTGGGCCTGTTGTACTGCTGTCGGGGGCCTCTCCCTCTGCCAGTAGGGGCTGCAGATGCCTAGTAACCAGCAAAGACAGGGCCCTTTGGGGGCAAAAGGATTTTTTCTAGTGTGATGTTGCTTGGGAGGGCCCAAATGTTGCTTGGGAGTGTCCGTGTCTTCACTGTAATTTCTGGAAAACGTTACCTCAGACCTCCCTGAATGGAGAGGTCTAAGTTTGGAGGGAAATTTGACAAAGCCTTCATTTGAGGGAACAGAGGAGTGTGTGTCCATTTCTCTGGCCGCACCGTAACTGTACATGGAAAGTTAAGGACCGGGGACTTTCAGCAGCGGTGATTATGCACCTGACCCTGGTTTTCTAAACTACAGGTTCTTCTTCCCTATATGACTCTTAAAGACCTTTTTATATATTTTTAACTAGTCTACTTAAGGGGCATCCTGCTCAGACACAGTGTAAAGAGGTGTTCTTTAGCTTCTGTGAATGGATTTCAGTTGAATCTGTATTTAGGACTTCAGGATTCTAGATTAGCCAGAAAACTGTGAATAAATATCAATAAATGCCTCATAATAGGCCTCCTGTTTATTTTGTGGGAATGATTTCAGTAAGGAGGTTTCTCTGAAACTGCAATGGTGCAAATGAATTACATGAAGGGAAGATTCAAGAGTCACAAAAGCTTATGTTTCTGCAGATAAGTTTTTGTCTCCTACAAGGTTGAAGAACAATCTAGCTGGCGCCCAAAACAGAGTCACTGGAGATCAGTAATTTCTCTATAATAAAACCAGATTGGCACAAGATGTTAGAAACTCACCGGGCCAAAGAGGTCCTGCATCTTCTGGCTGTGTACAATGTACACAGGTCATGAACTTCAAAGAATCCAATTTCTTCCAGATAACCTTCTTCCTCTCCGCTGGATTGGCTGGTACTGGCTGTGCAACACCAATGCCGGTTTGGAAGGTCCTGATGGTTCATAGTCCAATGTGGTCGTCCTTGTGGTAGTAGTTTCAAAGATTTCTGTTATTGTCTGAAAATGAGACATGCAGTTCCAATGGTTATGGAAATAAAAATGGTGATGGCATGATCTAGTTGCATACGCATTATCCTGACCTCAAGTCAGACTTGCACCCTAGGGGTGCTTCAACATGTCTGAAACAGACCAAGGCGGCAAGCCATGTACTGTATACATCACGTTACAGAAATCTGAATGCTGATTGCTCAGGAGGGTGTGGAATCAAGAGGTCACTCCCTCTTCATTTGCTACAGTGCCTTAAAATTCCATTGGTAGGAAGGAACCCAAACACTTTCAGGTTGGATAAAACTCAGAAACACAATCTTTTTTTTTATTTTTATTTATTTATGATAGGCACACAGTGAGAGAGAGAGAGGCAGAGACACAGGCAGAGGGAGAAGCAGGCTCCATGCACTGGGAGCCCGACATGGGATTTGATCCTGGGTCTCCAGGATTGCGCCCTGGGCCAAAGGCAGGCGCTAAACCGCTGCGCCACCCGGGGATCCTGAAACACAATCTTCTTAAACATTTACAATCTTCTCAAATCGTTTGGGTAGAGCCAAAGCAAACTTGGCATCAGGGAACAAACAATTAAGAAGATCAAATAAAGCTCACCTTGTTGACTTCATATTAACTCTAAATGAGTCTATGAAAAACCTGCTTGCTTTTTCCACAGGTCTTCAGGCCTCTCCCCTGCAGTCCTAGGCAAAGAATAATGAACTTTAAAGGAATGAATCACATCAGTATCACAAGTGACTACCATCCTTTTGGCTTAGTCAGTTAGTTAATGTGAACTAGAGTGCCATTTATGCTAACAAATGCTTAGGTGGACCAGGATAAGGACGGCAACATAAGGGGGTAATCATCCTTGTAACAGTCGTACACGTGCAGTAGGTGGGAAATTACGGTTTCTTATGCCAGGGTGTACAGAAGAAACTAAGGCCAAAGTTTAGGTCTGGTCCAAGGTTAAAAGTACCGTATGTAAGAAAAAATGGTAAGCAGGCAACTGGTCCATCCATGTGATGGCAGGACTTCCTTCACAGCTAGTATCATCTCTACCAAAGCAAGAGTCCTTGCATCACTTATGGAAAGGGAAGCTGAACCAACAAGGAAACCGACATCTGGGACAACTTCCCCTGGTGTCATCAGGTCGTTGCTGATGGGCTGCTTTCTGCTGCCGTTGCTGGCAAACAGGGATGGGGAGAAACTAACCGACTGGCAGCAGCTGCAAATGTTAGGTCTCATGCAGCTCCAAGCCCTGTGACAGCCATCCTCTGTGTGCCGTGCTCAAGAGAAACAGATCTATCCAGAAAGGAAGCATGAGTGAGCTTTTTCACCCTAAAAAAAGTTCCACCTTGGAATATTCACGGGAAAGGCTTTGTGCTAAAACCTCAGTAACGTTTCGTTGCACCATCGGGGGCAAAGGCAGAGATGGTACCCAACAGGTTACAGCTCTCTACGACAAAGCTGCTGGTCACCCTGCAAGTCACCCGTCCGAGGCCCTGGGATTGCGACGGGTACCACGTGCTGGCAGCCTCTGGCATTATTGCAATTAGCACCCACTGCGCCAACAGCGCCCCACGAATGGTGGGGAATGATGCCCAAGCACCCTGGGTGTGCTGGAGAGCAAGAGCAGGGACACGGCCTGTCAGGGGCAGCATTTCTCGCCGGCTCCCGCAGCTGTGGGGCGCAGGCAAGGAACGGTCGCTGCCCCCCGACCCCGCGCGTGCCAGCTCAGAGCCCCGGGAGCCCGTGGCAGGTGCTGGCGGCCTCAGCGTGCACCTCAGGCAGCCTTACCTGTCTGGCCCTTACTTGCCCCGGCACCTCCTCGTATATGGCGTCCTCCACCTAGTACTGCAAACAGAGGCAGAGCGGGCGTGAGAACACAGCAGGCGGCCCTGTCCACTGCCCGCAGTTGGGGGCGCCTCCCGCGTGCCTCCCGCGGGGAGGGGCATTATCTGAGCCCAGGCGACTTGGGGCGGCTGGCGGTCCCGTGAGGGCCGCCAGCCTGGGTGGGGTGCAGGGGGAGGAAGGGGCTCCCCGGGTGCATCGTTAATGGGCGGCAATTTCCCTGGAGGCCAGGAAAACCTCTTCTGGGAGCCAGGGCCTTGTTCGCAGCGAGGCGGCAGGACGATGCGGGAGGCTGCTGTCTGCACAGGAAGGACCTCGGGTAACGCGCTGTGACCAACAAGGCGGTGGTCACAGGGCCGGGGAAGAGGGCGGCACAGAGAGGAGAGCCAGAGGAACGCAGCACCCAGACCACCTTTGTCCCCAAGGCCCCCAGATGTCCCGGGGACGAGTGGCCCTCCGGGGAGAGGAGACGGAGCCCCGAGGCCGGGTATGAGGGCGGCAGGGACCGGGTGGCACAAGGTGCGGGCAGGCCAGGCCGCCACCTGCAAGGTGCCCCAGGCCCCACCCAAGGTCAGAGCCACTCTGTACTCCCGGCGTCACCGCCCGCCGCAGGAGCAGGTGCGGTCGGGTGGCCGCAGACACGGGGGGCCGCAGTCCCGGCCCCGCCACCCAGGCCCCCGGGACAGGCACGCGGGCCACTCGGCTCGCTCTCTCAGGCCACACAGTGCACCTCGTTCTATGCTTCACGTGTCCCTTCTCTGCCACCAAAGAAGACGCTCGGGGAGAGGGGAAAGCCAAGGACCAGACCTCCTGCAGCCAGGGTCCCGCCTGTCCCCCGGGTCAGCCAACTCTTTCAAGTTACTTGGCCTTTGCCCCGAGGCCACCAGCTCTAGTCCATCAGCAGGGACTCGCCCAGGGTCCCCCGTCTTGTGCTTCCCCTGCTCCCGCACCGTTTCTTAACTTCGACCCCAATACCCATCTGGGTCCTTAGGCAGAGCCAGAGATGCCTGGGCTCCTGCAGGACACCGGGTTCCTCCATGACGGGCTCAGCCTTCATCACATGGGAAATAGCGTTTGGCCGCTTGGGGGCGGCTGTTTGGTGGTGAGCCACAGAGAACCCCGCCTCTGGCCATACAAAGCATTGTCAGTGACTTGAGAAGGGATGTTACATCAGAGTGAAGGATTCACGATTTTGGATTTTCTTAGCACCCAGGGAAAAGCAGTCCTTTGGTAGCTATCCAACTTTACCTTTGTGGGACTCTCACCCTTGGCAGATGAAGCTTAGAAATAAGCTGATAAAAAAGCAACAATACCCAAATGGTTGGCATTAACTTACGTGCCAAATCCCACATAGTTTTTAGAGCTATGTCCCTAATTGGTTAGTGCATCCTTGCTTCTTTTCCTTTCTGTCCAAATTTCAACTGGAGTCAAGAGTGATAGTATGATTTTATTTAGATGTCTGAGACCCCTAACAGATGTTTTTAAAGCTAGTTCCTGGTTTTGAACTCTTCCCTGACCATCTTCCCAGATTTGCCACCATTCCATTCTCTGTGACATCTTTTCTGAGGTCAGGGAGACCTTGGGTGAACACTCCCAGGCAGGGAGTCTAGCAGTTAAGCAACTGCTGGTCAGTAATAGGAACAAAATGGCGAGGATGAGATGCCGAAAAATAGCCCCTTCCATTTTTTTGGCATCTAGTTAAATCACTCAAGTCTAACACCAAGGACAACTTCCAATGACCACTGAACACCATTATTTTAAGAAAAACAAGGGAATTTTTTAAGTTGAAGGCTACAAAGTATTACTGGCATTACTACCAGAGGGAAGGCAATTTAATTTATAACTGTGTCAGCGCTTAATCGTGATTATTCTGATTTTCAGATTATTCTGATTATTTCTTTGCAATTCTAAATCCCACATAATTACAGTAAAACTGAACGTAAAATATTCCCTTCTCATGCTCTCCTAACGATGCTTTGTGAAGTTATAATAGATGATGTATTTTATTTTGCAAATGATTGATTCACCTACAGTACGGCTTTGATTGTCGCTACATAAAATACTTGGCTGTCAGAGTCCGTTTTTCTCATCTTACCTCCACCACCTCCTCATATTCTTCATCAGCTGCCATTTTCCCTGAGTAGTAGTGGCACCTACAAACTTTTCAGGTTCCAGACAAATGAAAGATACATTAGAATCTACCCTCGGACTGAAATCAGAACATCAGAAAAAAAGAATTTAAGACGTATCCACGCTACACATCCCTAGATCTTTGTAGGCTAAATGAAAGGAGAGATCTGAGTACAGGTCTAAAGAACTCGGGCCCCAAATGCCTTTCTCTGGATTCCCTCAGCAACATGCCAGGTATGGCTACTTCTAGCTACACGATCAATTTAGTTCAAGTTGTGAAAGGAAGTGGAGGTAAGAAAGCGAGAGTTTGGATCCAGAGAAACGTTATTTAAATTGCTAAATACTTGCAGAAAAACACTTTTAAGCAAAGTATTAGTTAAAGGGAGGTCAGCTCGGCTTCCAGAAGTTAGTTTTGGGCCAGCACCAGGATGCTACGAGGGTGCCGTAGGTCTCTAAAATGCTTTCCTACTTGAAATCAGACACATACAAACAATCTGTCAGTAGCTTTAAAAGAAAAATAGAAACCTCAAGGCAATGGGGTTATTCTTTTCCTAAACACCATTGGCTTGTATGGATTTTTCTCTTTTGTGTCTGTAGCCCTTCCTCAAACCTGAAAAACAAGACACGTTTACACCATTGACTGAAGCGCATCAAAGATCGTGGGCCTTGGGTCTAAGCTTCTAATTCGGGAGCTAGGGAAAGGGTCTCCCGGGGCCTCTTAGGTTGATGCCAGAGAGTGGGACGTGCTTGATAAAAGTGGATGATGACCTGGAGCAGCTGTCCCTTTCATTGCCTAAAGATATTTGCCGTGTAGACCAATACCCCACCATGGCTAGTTTTGTTAAGCTAGCGAAACCGCCGCCCCTTCTGAGGCAGATGAGGCCCAGTAGGATGGGATAAATATATAGGAAGCCAGATCTTAGAGCCCTTTTCATACTCATACATTTAGAAAAAAAAAAAAAGGCAAAAATTTTTGAGATTTTTTTCTGTTAAATGAGAAAGTCCACCGGGTCAAGCAACCAGGGGATAGTCCAGGGCCTGACTAACCTCACAGCACAGGGCAGATGCGAGTAGGGCCCGGGAGGGCGACAGGGCCACAGACTTCGCTAGTCATGTTCCCATCGCGATTTCCCCAGTTAGGATACCAAGCTTTGGAAAACACTTCAAGGGAAGCTGCAGAACGTCTCCAGCAAGAACATTACGAGAAAAAGCCACCAAGCAGCCTTCGCTGTCCTCTAGCACATCAATTTCCTCAGCAGCAAAGCCTCTCCAGACTCTCCCCTCCCGAGAGCCCCAGGCAGAGCCAGCGCGATGCCCAGTCTCCAGGTGACCACACGGCCGCGGCAGCCAATCAGACCCTGAATCGCTCGAATTTCAGAAGCTAAATATACTGAGTGATCCCCTGAAAAGCAGCTGTTCATCAATTCCAGTAAAGGATAAAGGGTAACAGACTGCTTGCTTAGAACTACTCAAACGTAATGGAATTGCACTTAACTTCCAGCATACGGGCTTCCAGTTTAGGTTTCATCTCTCATTTCCTGCAACCCTGTTTAATACCACATTCGTGCAAAAGAATCTAGGATAAAATAAGCATGTCTTTGAGGGGCTGTGACCCTTCTGTAGCTGCTTTCCTAAGGTCACTTGCCTCATTTTCATGGAGGTAAACCTATTCCCTCTTGTACAGCTCCCCAGGTGAGCTACAGGTAAGTTACAGGTGCAAGAAAGGAATAAAATCCATGAAACCTCAAGTTGGCAAAACCAATGTCTAAAATCATGAACAAAAGAAATGACAGTGGGAAATGGTTGATGTGACCCTAGATAAGCTGGCCACAGAGCGTAAATAGAGAGAATAGGCTCCATCCTTTTTCTGTTACTAAGCCAGAAAGGGATGCGGAGACCTTACTGATTATCTTCTCCCTCCCTGGGTAAGGCTGCCTGCTAGCAATACCGAGCCGCTTTCCTAGGTAACCCAGCTTCTGATTTACAATTCAGCCAGGTAGCTTCTAGAGGCAGAGTGTGAACACAAGCACAAAAGCGTTCAATTTTCAAACAGCAGAAGCAGATACAATCTAAATCAATTACTAGGAGAAGATAATGCCCTATTAGGTAAGTCTGAGTGTATGACACTGAGTTGACAAAATTGACCCAGCAATTTTCCATCTGAAGACAATTTTCACTGACTTGGTCTCTCTCTAAACCTCTGTACTAAAGCAAAACCCCTTTTGGTCACTGGTTTCTTGACATGGGTTTAAAATTAAACATGTTCTTTTTTTAGCTAAACGTTAGGAAGCATTGCCACATTTCAAACATATGTACCTCTCCGCCTTCTGTGATTCAGACGGTGGTAAATAAAATTGAACAGGACTTTTAACCATCTAAACCAATTAAACCTTGTTCACTTCCTATGTTCTCACAGGTTTTATGACCAAGGGATATGTGTGTAATAGGACACCATTCCATTGGCAGATGTAAACTAGAACTGACTTACTCTTCATTATGTTTTAAAAGATGGTGTTAAATCGGAAAAGAATTCAGGCCCATTTTCTATGACACATAGGATAAAACCATATAAAGTAGAAAAATAAGCATAGACACTCGAATGCTAACCTGGAACTCTGTCCCCTAGGCATGAAAGAGCCAGTCTATATTTCTGTCCTATGTATGACCTTTCCCGTGGAAAAAGAATAAATGATCCCTGATCTATTGATGGGCTCTTATCACACGCCTTGCACGTAGTAAGTGCTCCATAAACATTAGCTATTATTATTTTTATTATCATATTTAATAGTTATTTTATTTGATATATATTCTAGCTAATAATCAATATTATTAGCAATAATTATAATCACCATTTTAAAATATTTCATTTATTCATTTCAGAAAAAGAGGGTGAGCAAGGGAAGGGCAGAGGCAGAGGGAGAAGCAGGCTCCTGGATGAGCACTAAGGCCAAGGCACACCTAAGCCGAAGGCAGACGCTGAACCCACTGAGCCACTCAGGCGTCCCTTATTATTAGCGTTTTACGACATTTTATTGGAATCTTCATGCTTTACTCTGTATTAAACTGAAATATTGTGACACTTCTGAAATCAGACAGTAGTTTGTCCAGGAATTTATGAACCAACAGGAGTTTGACGATAAGCCTACACAATTGACAAGAGCAAGGCAGGGTGAAGTTAGGTGCCAGGAGCAGAGTTTCAGACAACGTGTCCCTAAATGTCAGACAACAGAAGTATCCTGTCTGGGGACCAGAGTAGACCTGATGCACAAGATGGCACTGTAACAGAGCTTTTGTCTTTGCAGTTTCCTCTTCTTTTTTAAGGTTTATTTATTTGAGGGGGGGGGGGAGAGAGAGAGAATGAGAGCACACGAGAAGGAGACCCAGAGGCAGAGAATCTCTTGCAGACTAGACTCCGTGCTGAGCGTGGAGCCCATCTCACAGCCCTGAGAGCAGGACCTGAGCCGAAATCAAGAGTCAGAGGCTGACCTGACCAAGCCACCCAGGTGCACCTGCTTTTGCAGTTCATTCTCTTCTATTTATAATTTTAATCAAATCATACCTACATATCATTAAGAATCAAATAGTTTTTGTGAGGCTTGTTCCTAAATTGATGCTCCCTGTTCCCACCATTCCTCTACTTTCTCCCTCCACACAGACCATCGTTTTAACTCTTTTAGTTGAACCTTTCATGATTTGTCTGTACACATTTAACAAAATGTCTCTGTAACTTTTTCCTGATATTTCTGATATCTCACAGACATTATCTGTTAACTTCCCACCTTGGAATGTGAGGCTTTACAGCTCTTCCCTACGAACCCCCACTCTTACCAGACATACGCCTCATCTCAGCCCAGCTTCCTCCCCAGAAAGTCCTTTCTATTTGTGGAACTCAGAATTCAATGCTTATGATTAGCAAAGGCTATTCACAGAGGAACCCCATACACTATGATTATTTTTCTTTTCCTGCACAAGTTTGTTTTTCTGCAAATTGGGATTTCTCTCCTTCTCTTTCTCTCTTTTCCCTTGGCTCCATTCTTCTAGGCAAGCAATCCTCAACAGAACTTTCTGCAACGACAAGAACATTCCATACCAGCGCCATCCACCACGGAAGCCACCAGCCACGAGTGACTACTGAACATTCAAAATGTGACTGCAGAACTGAGTTGTTCTACTTTTTATTTAATCTAAACCTAAACAGCCACATGTGGCTGGTGGTGGTGGCACTGAACAGCGCAATTCCAGAGACGGATCACAACTATCTCATACTTTGTATATGACTCTGCTCTCAGGGTTTTCAGTGACCTCAGGCAGCAAGCATGGCATCACTGTACCCACCTCATCCTTGATCTCAAGGAGCCTTCTGTTCCGTGGGCCCTCGTTTCCTCTGTAGGTGATGCTCGGCTCTCATCTTGGTCCCCCCTTCACTGTCATTCTGGGGGATTGTGTAGATGATAATATAAAAAAATCCCATTTCTTTAACTAATGTTTATTGAGCATGTTCAACGTACCAAGGACTAGTCTCGGTGCTTCCTTCCCACAGCATCACTAGTTGACCAAGCAAGATATATGTTCCACTTCTTGCTTGTTAACAAAACCACATTTTAGTTTGGCACAAAAATATCTTCATTTAAAAGATATGCTCCTCCTCAAATCCCAAGAGTTAGGAGTAAACTATGTCACAGTTTTGCCAGTAAGGTTGAAGTGTCATCCTAGAGATTAGGCTTCTAGGAAAGGTACAAGTTTACTGATGTGTAGGTCCAATCCAGCTGGCATGTACGGTTCTCCTCTTGCCATTCTTCCCTTCTCTATGCCTAGAACCCAGGTGTAATGTCTGGGACACAGCAGCCATCTTGAGACTATGAGGATAAGTTGTACATTAAGAATGGTAAAGCCAGAAGGAGACTTAGCCTTTAATGACTTCCTTAGTTCTTAGATTTTGTGATAATTTTATAGCTTAATACATTTTGTATATCTGTATTTTATAGATGATTATATTCTGATTACTTTAAATGACCCTATATTTTACATATTATTTTTTCTATTTTGCAGTTTACCAAATCCTAATAAAATGTATTACTTTTTCATGCTTATTGATCCTTTGCAACTTTCACTCTGTGTATTGCCTGCCCTTCCACATCTCTTTTACATTGATTTGTAGGCATTCTTCATATACTATGGATATTAGCTTTTGTGTCTTGTAGACGTTGTGAATATTTTCTCCAAGTTGTTTGTTGTATCTGCGGCCATAGAGATGTTTTAAATGTATTTGCAGTCAACTTTGGCGATCCCTTCTTTCCAGTTTTGACACTCCCTGTTGAATGAATTGAATTTGGAATTTGAATTTGAAATATTACTTTTAGCAACCCATTGAAATAGCATGTATGTTCGTCTAGTGGCTTTCATGGTCTTTTTTCTTTTTTTTTTTTTTTTACTTTCTGGGTTTTTTATTCTTTACTTTGATTATGAGGTATAATAAACAACTATCTAAATCTTATGTGTACAGTTTAGCAAATGATGGTAAAAAAAGCATCCATATAATGACCACTCAGGTACAAAAAGGTCATTTTTATCCTGACCTTGATGGTATTTATTTCCTTGCTTTTATTTTTAGTTTTACCATGGCCTGAAGCATTGCTAAACAGTATCGTTTAGTTTTGTCTGTTTTTAAATTTTATATAATATTCATGCTATATGCAATTTTGTAACTTCACTTTTTACTTACTATCATGTTTGTTGATTGTTATTATTTTGTTGTTGTTGTTATTATTGTACAATATTCCATTGTATGACTACACTTCCGTTTTACCCATTCTACTGTTGAGGCAGAATGGAGTATTTCCAGCTTTTGTCATTTAAGAACAAGATGAGATGAACATTCTCGCATGTTGATTCTGGTAATCATAAACAATTAAATGATGAGACCATGTAAGTAAGTAAGGAGTATGCTCATCTTCAACTTTAATAAAACATGCTACCTGCTTCCCAATATTGGTATCAATTTATATTCTCAGCAGTTGTGTGTCCTCCTAACTTTGCTACCACTTGAGATAAAGCTTTCTAAACTTTGTTCATCTTGTAGGTGTGTAATGGTATCATCTTGTGGTTTTAATTTGCAATTTTGTGACTTGCTAGTAAAGTTGAACTCCTTTTCATATGTTTATTAGATATTTGCGTATTCTATTGTTTTTTGAGAAGTGTCTGTTTAATTCTGTTGCCTATTTTTCTGTTAAGTCGCTGGCCTTTTGCTCACTCATCTATAAATCCTCTTTTTCTGGATAATAATCCTTTGATAGTTAATGTGTGTTGTAAATATCCTCACCCTCTCTGTCTTTTTATTATTTTCGTACTGGCATTTGATGAACAGTTGTTCTTAATTGTCATGTAGTCAACTTCATCAAGGTTCTCCTTTGTGACTAGGAGAGTAAAAATCCTTCTACCACAAGGTCATGAAGATATATATATATAAACACACATATATGATATATCATATATAAACTTCATATATGATATATTTATATCATATATAAACTTCTAAAAAACTTGGGACTTTTATCCTTCACATATAGTCCTTAATTTACCTGGAAATTATTATGTTCTTGGATATGATATAAACGAGAGTTTTATTTTATTTTTTTGCATATGGATAGCCAATTTTGCCAGAATCTTTTACTAAAAAAAATCCATTATAGCTCTTTAGTATGTTTTGATATCTGTAGGGTAAGCAGTCCTCACTCATCTAAGATTCACTTGGCTAGTTATACTTCCTTACTTTTAGAAGTACTAAGAAATAGCTTATCAAGTTTCATGAAAATTATCCTTGAGTTTTTTAGGATTGCATTGAATTCATGGATTTATTTTGTAAGAATTGACACTTTCACACTTTAATCTTCCCATCCGGGTCCTAGTTTACATCCATCAGCAAAGTTTTCTGTTTTCTTTATATAGATCTTGCACATTAAGCGGGACAAGTGAATTCATAGGTATATTAAACATTCATTTTCACGGTACACAAGATTTTGTATAGAACTTCTTTTATACTAAATTTATTTTTTATTGGTGTTCATTACCCAACATACAGAATAACACCCAGTGCTCATCCCGACAAGTGCCCCCCTCAGTGCCCGTCACCCATTCACCTCCTCCCCTTCCACCACCCCTAGTTCGTTTCCCAGAGTTAGGAGTCTTCACGTTCTGTCTCCCTTTCTGATATTTCCTACCCATTTTCTCCCTTCCCTTCTATCCCCTTTCACTATTACTTATATTCCCCAAAGAAGATGTGGTTTATGTATCCAATGGAATATTCCTCAGCCATAAGAAATGACAAATACCCATCATTTGCTTCAACATGTATGGAACTGGAGGGTATAATGCTGAGTGAAATAAGTCAATCATTCCTTTGTATAGAATTTCTAATAGTACTTATCAAGTTTCTTTTTTTGTTACTATTGATTTACCTTTGGTATTATAAACTTTTTCATGGGGATCCCTGGCTGGCGCAGTGGTTTAGCGCCTGCCCTTGGCCCAGGGCGCGATCCTGGAGACCCGGGATCGAATCTCACGTCGGGCTCCCGGTGCATGGAGTCTGCTTCTCCCTCTGCCTGTGTCTCTGCCTCTCTCTCTCTGTGACTATCATAAAAAAAATTATTAAATAAACTTTTTCATGAAATTCATTAGGATTTTGAGAAAGGTGAATATAAAAGTGGGTGCTCAGTCAGCCATCTTGAACCCCAAGCACGGACACAGCATTTAGAGCAAATTTTGGATAGGACTTGAAGAGCTGGAAATGACAGGACGAAGAGCATTCCAGGATTATAGACAGGACGAGCAATCACATAAAGGGGGGAAAGTTTGTGGCATATGTGGGGAATGAAGATTGATGTGGTTTAGGTCAAGAAAGGTATATGTGGAGATATAATGGAGGACTACAGAGTAGAAGCTCTGCTGTGGAGGACCCTGAATGCCTAGCTAAGCGGGACACAGTGATACAGACTGGCATTTCAAATTGCTCCTCTCTTCATATGGTGTAGAGCTGTCAGTCACACATTAGCAGAGCAGAAATACATCACAAATGTACATCATACAGCATACAGAGTTAAACATATTCAATGTGGGACATGCAGATCCAGTAACACAGCAGGATATAGAGATACGAATAAGAGCTTTCTCAAATTATCAAAACACCCAGGTGCTATCTGCTTTCCAAAATCTATATTGAACAGAGTAAGTTTCACCTGGGTTGCACACTTGTCTTTGTAAATACTTCCTCTAAATACGATCTCTTCCTACTGATGTTGCCTAAAGTCAGACGCCACGAAAAACACATAAACATGAAAGAGGGAGATTTAAAATGTTAAATTACCTGTGACCCATTTCCCTGATTTCTTGTAGGACTCAGAGGCTTGTTTTCTGTGTGAGCTCTTCTTTACGTTTTATTGCAGAAGAGTCCTGACTTTGAGGCAACATGTCTCTCAATCTCTGCCCTGGAATGAGAACAGGCAAGGATGTTTTGTGTGTTTGGCTTCTAGTCTCCCCTCTCCGCAACCCGATCTAAAATTGTTCTTTGAACCCCACTATGCCTGGGATGCCTGAGTGGTTCAGCGGTTGAGCGCGCCTGCCTTGGGCTAAGGGCGTGATCCCGGGATCCGGGATCGAGTCCCACATCGGGCTCCCTGCACGGAGCCTGCTTCTCTCCCTGCCCGTGTCTCTGCCTCTCTCTGTGTGTCTCTCGTGAATAAATAAAAATCATTTCAAAAAATGAACCCACTATGCCAGTTATTGAATGGCTATGCAAATAAATTATCAGCATCTACAACTTATTGCCCATCGCCAGTGGTACTTCACAAATGAATGTGGCCTCAAAACTACCCACCATTTGCTTCGACGTGGATGGAACTGGAGGATATTATGCAGAATGAAATAAGTCAATCAGAGAAGGACAAACATTATATGGTCTCATTCATTTGGGGAATATAAATAACAGTGAAAGGGGAAAAAATAAGGGGGAAATAGCAAAAAGGGAGACAGAACATGGAAGACTCCTAAATCCGGGAAACGAACTAGGGGTGGTGGAAGGGGAGGAGGGTGGGGGGTGGGGGTGAATGGGTGGCGGGCACTGAGGGGGTCAGTTGACGGGATGGGCACTGGGTGTTACTCTGTATGTTGGCAAATTGAACACCAATAAAAAATAAGTTTATTATTAAAAAAATAAAAAATATAAAAACCCTTACGTGTGATTTCTTGACTGGTCACATCTATACCGACATGCCCAGGAGTTTAACAAGCAGCAGAGACCTTTGGTTTCTGTGCCATTGTGGTTAACCCCCCATGGTGGTGACAGAGCAACATTCCAAGGGATCTCAAAAAGGAATCCAGGGCTGCAGAGACTGGGAGGGCCTGGGAGCGGAATGCAAATGCACCTGAGGTGCCCAGGAGGCTGAACCTTCAGGAAGAGGACAGGGCGACCTCAGTCAGGGTATTCCGGGCAACTGAACAGGAGACCCTGCAAGAGGCTCTGGCGACGCATCAGCCTCCAGGGCACATCCCGCCCAGAACCCGGCCCTCTTCGAGGTTTGTGACTGGCTCCTACTTTCTGGAACCAGCAGAGAATGTTCCTCCAGAACGGGGACAACTAAACAACCGTCCTACATGCAGGGAACGGGCAGAGAAGAGGAACTTGGACATGTTCCCTGAGCATCCTCAGAAAAGCCAGAGGAGCCCCCGTCCCGCTCCCTCCAGCTCGGTTCACCTCGAGAACTGTTTGTGCAGTTGCACAAGGAGGAAGTGAGCGCAGACTCATAGGCAGGTGCCCCCCCTCCCAACCGCGCACCCGCCCAGGACACAGTCCAGCCGCAGCCCCCCGAGCTGCAGCTCAGGACTCAGGGGCTGCCCCGGCAGCTGCCGCCCGGAGTGCCAGAGACCACGCAGCCTCCGTCTGCACACCCGACGGTCCCTGCACCCTGCTTGGCTGCACCTGCTGCCCTGCACACCTGAAGCGTGCCCGCCGCGCCATGGTGGCACCTCCCCTTCCCCGAAGGAGCTGCCTGCACTTAGAGCACCTCCACTGAGGTCCCTCCCCGCTCTCTGGGCTGGGCTCTACATATCCCATGGCCCTTCCCCAACAGGAGGAAGGGAAGTCCCCAGAAACAGGTGGCACTGCAGAGGGGGCGTGGCTCTGAAGGCAAGCCTCCCCTGCACCTGCCTAGGTCTCAGGAGGGCACCCCACCGGGAAGTCACTGCACCGCGGACCCAACTCGCTGCCGCCCTTTGGCGCACCTGCAGTCCTGCGTCCCAGCTGCTGTGTCTACCTCCCTCCTAGGACTTGGGTCAACACGAGAAAGCACACTGCCCCTCTAGGGCCGTGGTTCTCAAAGTGTGATCCCAGGACCAGCAGCATTAGGATCACCCAGGAACTTGCTAGAAACGTGGACGTGGAGTCTTGCTCCAGCCTCTGGAATCAGACATTGCTGGGTAGGGACCTAACCTCCCTATTTTCATAGGCCCTCCAAGTATCCCACAAGATTCGAGAAGGCCAAAGTTGGAGAACTACCCTTGCAGGAGGTCTGTCCTGGCACCCGACCTCCCTCGTGGCTGTGACAATGTCCTGCTCCCGCTCCCACTAGGCGCCCACATCTACTCAGTGCCTGAGACCGCCAGCGCTCCCCGGTAGACCTCTCCTCTCCCCTGGCGGCGTCTCTTCTCCATGGCTTCCACTGCTCACCAGCTGGTCAACGCAGCCTCCCCGCAGGCCCCCCCACCTCCTCTCCATCTGCCACCATGTTTGCGTGTGTCAAATGCACATCCCTAGCGCTTCAATTCCTCAGGGTCTCAGTGGCCCCTCCAGGGCCCATCTTTGAAGGCACCGTGGGTACGAGGGGACGAGGCTGGAAGGCAACGTCAACCTTGGCCAGGCTCTCTGGCCCACAGGCAGGACTCTGTTCAGGAGGAGAATGGGGAGGGGCCGGAGCTAGGTCTTTCTCTGCCTCTGTAGTCTTCCTCAGGGAAGGTCTTACCCCCTCGCGGCCCTGGGGCCCCGTCACGCCTTGTGGCTCTAGCCCTTTCTGCACTATTCTCTTTGGCTCCAGGATTTCTCCAGAGATAAATTTGCCCTCTGCAAACTGGAGATAAATGCTTGCACATTTCTCTATCACACAGAGCTGGTGGAGCCTGAAATGAGAAAACTCTCTTTTTTTATTTAGTTCACGTGTTTAGTTAAGTAACCTGTACACCTGGTGTGGGGCTCAAACTCACAACTCCAAGGTCAAGAGTCCCGTGCTCATCCGTCTGAACCAGACAGGTGCCCCTCGAATGAGAAAATACTTTAAGAAGCTTTGAAAACTATTTTGTGGCACAGGTTACTTTGCCGATTGGTGACACCAAATGTCCCACCCTGTTTATGCCATTGCACGACGTCGCCAACCCTGCTACAACGTTTTCTAAAAATCTTTTTTTTTTTTAAGCTTTTACATATCTGACATCGAGCCAGTGAGCGCAAGATGTTCCTGATTCAGTTACATCCCCAGCCTCCGTTAGGCCCAGGCTCCCTTAGTCTACGGACCGGACCGGACCGCAGGGTGGGTTTGCCTGTAACAGGACACCAGAGCCCCTCGGGATTTGCCGGCGGGTCCAACGCCACCCCAGCCTCCCGCTAATTAACTACACCCTCGGCTTAGTGAGGATGGAGAGGCGGCAAGTGCCTGATGGGGGGGGTAACCACGGGCCTGGACATGTGCCCCCCACCCCCAGCCCTGAGCACACACGCGGCCCTTGGGTCTTTTTAAAAGTAAGTCACAGGGCAGCCCGGGTGGCTCAGTGGTTTAGTGCTGCCTTCATCCCAGGGCCTAATCCTGGAGACCTGGGATCGAGTCCCACATCGGGCTCCCTGCATGGAGCTTGCTTCTGCCTCTGTCCGTGTCTCTGCCTCTCTCTCTCTCTCTCTCTCTCTCGGGTCTCTCATGAGTAAATGAATAAAATCTTTAAAAAAAAGAAGTAAGTCACAGACTGTTGGCTGCCCCACTGCTTTGCCTGCGAAACAACTCGTTAAAATTAAAAATGAGTGTGACTTCATGTTTGGCACACATCCCGGGGCCAATGTCCACTGTACGTGGGTTTGCTCCTCTCCAACCATTAAGCACACTTACATGTGCGCGTGTGTGTGTATTCATTTCTGGTGTTGCTGTCAACACCATTGGATGTGGCACGTTCTGACTTTTAACGTGACGCTAAGGCGATGATCATTTGGTTGGATTTATTTTTATTTTTATTTTTTTTTATGATAGTCACATCACAGAGCGAGAGAGAGAGGCAGAGACACAGGCAGAGGGAGAAGCAGGCTCCACGCACCGGGAGCTCGACGTGGGATTCGATCCCGGGTCTCCAGGATCGCACCCTGGGCCAAAGGCAGGGGCTAAACCGCTGCGCCACCCAGGGATCCCGATCATTTGGATGGAAATAATCACGTTGTCATCCAATATGTCCGTCACATTAAGAGGAACTTAATAAGAAAAGGAAAACCACGGTGATTCTTCAGATCGTTAAAGGTCATGTGTTTTCAATGCTGGACATTTAAAATTCCTCCGAATGTATTACTTCAAAGATATCCCATTTTTACCTCGCTC
This sequence comes from Canis aureus, assembly GCF_053574225.1. NCBI lineage: Eukaryota > Metazoa > Chordata > Mammalia > Carnivora > Canidae > Canis > Canis aureus. The sequence continues at coordinate 47,755,175 of NC_135637.1, read as the reverse complement.
AAAAAAAAGCTGTGTTTTGTTACTTGCCCTTAGCTGCAAATCGAGTTATTTGTCACGGAACCGTGGTGCCTTGACATTGGGACCATCCAGTCCACCTGAAGAGCTGCCCAGAGCATCAGTCGGGAAGGGGGAGGCCTATGTGCTCACCATCTGTTTCCCACACTGCCTGAGGGAAGATCCAGAAAATCCCAGCACTCGGGGCGGTGACCTGCAGGTCGGACGCCAAAAGGAAAAGCAGCTCCTGCCACCGCCTGAACTGCCCGCAGCGCGATCACCACGCCTCAAGCTCAATGGTCGAGGCACGATGGGGCTCCGGGTTCTGGCTCAGGTCACCGTGTCAGGGTTGAGCGGGCCCCACAGGGCCTGGCATCCCCGACGGGCGCCCCCTGGGCTCTGCTTTAGGCGCCGTCCCTGCCCGCCCGCTGCTCGCACGCTCGCTCGCTCGCTCGGCAATAAAGGAATCCTTCAGAAACAACAACGAGGGGCATGTTACCTAAAGTCAACTATACGCATAGACGCGAAAGGAACACTTTTCTGTTCAACATTTGAAACAACTTTGTGGACGCGGGGTGCGGGCGGTGGAGCGTCTTGCTCCGGCCCAGGGCGTGACCGTGACCCCGGGGTCCCAGATCGAGTCCCAGACGGGCTCCCTGCGAGGAGCCGCCTTGTCCCGCTGCCTGCGTCTCTGCCCCTCTCTCCCTGTGTCTCTCACGATTGAGCAAATAAAACCTGAAAGAAACCGTGTAAGAGGCGACAATGTCCGCATGACGCAGAGCACGAGAAACCACTTGCGGACGGACGACGTTCCCTGGAGCCGGGAGGCCCCGGGGGCGGGGGCTGCACCTGCGGCTGCGGGCCTGAGCCTGCCCTCGGCGCCTTCCCGCCTCACGTCGCGGCCGGGACCGCCGGGCGCCAAGGCCTCGAGGCCCCGACTCGCTCGCAGACTCGGCAGGTGGCCGCGCGGCGCGGAGGGCTCCGGGGACTCGCGGCCGCCCCCCCGCCCCCTCGCGGTCGCCCCGCCCCCGACGGCCCCCCTCGCGGTCGCCCCGCCCCCCACGGCCCCCCTCGCGGTCGCCCCGCCCCCGACGGCCCCCCTCGCGGTCGCCCCGCCCCCCACGGCCCCCCTCGCGGTCGCCCCGCCCCCCACGGCCCCCCTCGCGGTCCCCCCGCCCCCCACGGTGCCCCCCACGGGCCCCCCCCGCCCCCCTCACGCCCCGACCCGGCCTCCACCCCGGGGCATGTGTGCGGGGGTCTCTGGGGCGGACCCCGAGCTTCGTGCAGCCGCAGCCGCGCGCACCGCCGCCCCGGGGGTTCGGGTTGGCCCGGCCTCGGCTTACCCCTCAGGGGACGACTGCGTGTCCCGCGCCGGCTTCGGCGACCCGTCGGGGTAGTGGGGCCTCCCCGGAGAGCCTCTGCGCCTCCGCGGGCGCCTTCCCGAAGCTTCTGCCGTCGCCGCCCACCGCGCACGCGGCTCCGGGTCCGGCGCGGGCTTCCGGCTTCCGGCTTCCGGGCGCGTCCGCGCGGCCTTCCGGGGCCCAGGCGGCCTCGGGGCCCCTCGCGCGGAGGCCGCCGCCGCAAGGCCCGCCGGGAGACGCAGGGGGCCGGGCCGCCCTGGCGCGCGGTGGGGAGCGACGGCCCGTGTGGGGCCGCGTGTGGGGCCGCGAGTGGGGCCGTGGCCGCCCTGGGGAGGCCGCTTCCCGCTGCTGACGGCCGCGCCCGCCGGGTTCGCGCCGCACCTCCCCGCCAGGCGCCGGAGAGGGAAGCGCACGCACAGCCTGGGTCCCCGCAGCCGCCCTTGGTCCAGGCCCAGGTCAACGCCCTCCACCTGGGTGACGTGAGTGTGGGGCCGCGGGGCGGAGACTGCGGCCTGAGCTTGAGGGGCCGCGCCGGCAACCCCTTCGGGGCCTCTGATATTTATATATATATGCATATTCACATAGAGAGAGAGAGAGAGAGAGAGAGATTACAAACAGTGGGAGGCGCAAAGGGAGAAGCCGACGCCCCACTGAACTAGGAGACCGACATTGGGCTCCACCCCAGGAACCTGAGATCGTGATTTCGCTGAAGGTAGATGCTTCACCAACTGAGCCACTCGGGCACCCCTGCTTTGTACTTTATACATTTATTTGATTGAGAAAATCTTTTCAGAGGATTGGGATTTGAATTGTCAAGGAATTTTTGAAAATGAAAATAAGTTCAAATAATCAAAATTAAAAACTATTGGTCACAGCTAAAGAGAATGAGCTGGTGACAGGGCCAGGAGAGTAATTATGTAGAACGGGCTCAGACCTCAGGGTTCAAGTCCTCCCTCTGCCATCGGCTGGGTGCATGACTTTGGGCAAGTTTCCTGACTTCTCTGTAAAATAGAGAGATTTATTTTCCATCTGTAAAATAGAGATGATAATAGTATCCGTTTCATATGATGGTTGTGAGGATTAAGCGAAATATATATGTCATGTAGAGGAATGTTTGTCACAAAACATGTCCTATGTAAGCACTTGTCATGATTACTGCCATCTGAGAGGTTTGAGCGAAGCATAGCCATGCTAACAGTTGGAAATGGTTGGGAAATAGGAGAGCAAAGTGTGGAAGGACCAACAGTAAATGTTAATTACACACTTACTCTAGAATAGGTAGGTCTGAGGGGTTCACAAGCAAACATAAGCTGTAGTTCATCACACACGTGTGTGCACACAGTTTTTATTTAAAGATACAAAGGGAGGAGGGGCAAGATGGCGGAAGAGTAGGGTCCCCAAATCACCTGTCCCCACCAAATTACCTAGATAACCTTCAAATCATCCTGAAAATCTACGAATTCGGCCTGAGATTGAAAGAGAGACCAGCTGGAATGCTACAGTGAGAAGAGTTCCCGATTCTCTCAAGGTAGGAAGGAGGGAGAAAAAGAAATAAAGAAACAAAAGGCCTCCAAAGGGGAGGGGCCCCGCGAGGAGCCGGGGTAAGGCCGGGCCGAGTGCCCCCAGGACAGGAAAGCTCCGTCCGGGAGAAGCAGGAGCTGCACCAACCTTCCCTGGCGGAAGGGCACCCGCAGGGAGTAGGAGCAGGACCCCAGGAGGGCGGGGATGCCCTCGGGCTCCCTGGGACACTAACAAGACACCTGCGCGCCCAGGAGAGTGCCCCGAGCTCCGTAAGGGCTGCAGCGCGCACGGCGGGACCCGGAGCAGCTCGGAGGGGCTCGGGCGGCGGCTCCGCGGAGGGGGCTGCACGGCCGGGAGCGCGAATCCAACAGCGCAGACCGGGAGCACAGGGCACCGGACACAGCCCAGGATCCGGGCTCCCCCCAGGACAGGCAGAGGCCGGGAGGGCCCAGGATAGCAAGGATGCTCCTGCCCCGAGCTGAGCAGAGCAGCGGCCCCGCCCCCCAGAGCCTCCAGGCCCTGCAGACAGAGAGCACCGTAGTTACTGCGGGGGCTGAATCCAGGTTTCCAGAGCAGCCACTGTGGTTGTTCCTCCTGGGGCCTCACGGGGTAAACAACCCCCACTGAGTCCTGCACCAGGCAGGGGGCAGAGCAGCTCCCCCAAGTGCTAACACCTGAAAATCACAACAGGCCCCTCCCCCAGAAGACCAGCTAGAAGGACAAGTTCCAGGGGAAGTCAAGGGACTTAAAGTATACAGAATCAGAAGATACTCCCCCGTGGGTTTTTTGTTTGTTTGTTTGTTTGTTTGTTTGTTTGTTTTTTGATTTCTGATTGCTTCCCCACCCTTTTTTTTCCTTTCTTTTTTTTCTCTTTTTCTTCTCGTTTTTTTTTCCTTTTTTCTTTTTTCTTTTTCTCTTTTCTTTCCTTCTTTCTCTCTCTTTTTCTCCTTTTCCCAATATAACTTGTTTTTGGCCACTCTGCACTGAGCAAAATGACTAGAAGGAAAACCTCACCTCAAAAGAAAGAATCAGAAAAAGTCCTCTCTCCCACAGAGTTACAAAATCTGGATTACAATTCAATGTCAGAAAGCCAATTCAGAAGCACTATTATACAGCTACTGGTGGCTCTAGAAAAAAGCATAAAGGACTCAAGAGACTTCATGACTGCAGAATTTAGATCCAATCAGGCAGAAATTAAAAATCAACTGAATGAGATGCAATCCAAACTAGAAGGCCTAACGACGAGGGTTAACGAGGTGGAAGAACGAGTGAGTGACATAGAAGACAAGTTGATGGCAAAGAGGGAAACTGAGGAAAAAAGAGACAAACAATTAAAAGACCATGAGGATAGATTAAGGGAAATAAACGACAGCCTGAGGAAGAAAAACCTACGTTTAATTGGGGTTCCCGAGGGCGCCGAAAGGGACACAGGGCCAGAATATGTATTTGAAAAAATCATAGCTGAAAACTTTCCTAATCTGGGAAGGGAAACAGGCATTCAGATCCAGGAAATAGATCCCCCCCCCTAAAATCAATAAAAACCGTTCAACACCTCGACATTTAATATTGAAGCTTGCAAATTCCAAAGATAAAGAGAAGATCCTTAAAGCAGCAAGAGACAAGAAATCCCTGACTTTTATGGGGAGGAGTATTAGGGTAACAGCAGACCTCTCCACAGAGACCTGGCAGGCCAGAAAGGGCTGGCAGGATATATTCAGGGTCCTAAAGGAGAAGAACATGCAACCAAGAATACTTTATCCAGCAAGGCTTTCATTCAAAATGGAAGGAGAGATAAAGAGCTTCCAAGACAGGCAGCAACTGAAAGAATCTGTGACCTCCAAACCAGCTCTGCAAGAAATTTTAAGGGGGACTCTTAAAATTCCCCTTTAAGAAGAAGTTCAGTGGTACAATCCACAAAAAAAGGACTGAATAGATATCATGATGACACTAAATTCATATCTTTCAATAGTAACACTGAACGTGAACCGGCTTAATAACCCAATCCAAAGGCGCATGGTTTCAGACTGGATAAAAAAGCAGGACCCAACTATTTGCTGTCTACAAGAGACTCATTTTAGACAGAAGGACACCTACAGCCTGAAAATAAAAGGTTGGAGAACCATTTACCATTCAAATGGTCCTAAAAAGAAAGCAGGAGTAGCCATCCTCATATCAGATAAACTAAAATTTACCCGGAAGACTGTAGTGAGAGATGAAGAGGGACACTATATCATAGTAAAAGGATCTATCCAACAAGAGGACTTAACAGTCTTCAATATATATGCCACGAATGTGGGAGCTCCCAAATATTTTAATCAATTAATAACCAAAGTCAAGAAATACTTAGATAATAATACACTTATACTTGGTGACTTCAATGTAGCTCTTTCTATACTCGACAGGTCTTCTAAGCACAACATCTCCAAAAAACGATCCTACACCCAGCAGAAGAAGAGAGTTAATTAAGATTTGAGCAGAACTCAATGAAATCGAGACCAGAAGAACTGTGGAACAGATCAACAAAACCAGGAGTTGGTCTTTGAAAGAATTAATAAGATAGATAAACCATTAGCCAGCCTTATTAAAAAGAAGAGAGAGAAGACTCAAATTAATAAAATCATGAATGAGAAAGGAGAGATCACTACCAACACCAAGGAAATACAAACGGTTTTAAAAACATCTTATGAACAGCTATACGCCAATAAATTAGGCAATCTAGAAGAAATGGACGCATTCCTGTAAAGCCACAAACTACCAAAACTGGAACAGGAAGAAATAGAAAACCTGAACAGGCCAATAACCAGGGAGGAAATTGAAGCAGTCATCAAAAACCTCCCAAGACACAAAGTCCAGGGTCAGATGGCTTCCCAGGGGAATTCTATCAAACGTTTAAAGAAGAAACCATACCTATTCTACTAAACCTGTTTGGAAAGATAGAAAGAGATGGAGTACTTCCAAACTCGTTCTATGAGACCAGCATCACCTTAATTCCAAAACCAGACAAAGACCCCACCAAAAAGGAAATTACAGACCAATATCCCTGATGAACCTGGATGCAAACATTCTCAAGAAGATACTAGCCAATCGGATCCAACAGTACATTAAGACAATTATTCACCATGACCAAGTAGGATTTATCCCCGGGACACAAGGCTGGTTCAACACTCGTAAAACAATCAATGTGATTCATCATATCAGCAAGAGAAAAACCAAGAACCATATGATCCTCTCATTAGATGCAGAGAAAGCATTTGACAAAATACAGCATCCATTCCTGATCAAAACTATTTAGAGTGTAGGGATAGAGGGAACATTCCTCGACATCTTAAAAGCCATCTACGAAAAGCCCACAGCAAATATCATTCTCAATGGGGAAGCACTAGGAGCCTTTCCCCTACGATCAGGAACAAGACAGGGATGTCCACTCTCACCACTGCTATTCAACATAGTACTGGAAGTCCTAGTCTCAGCAATCAGACAACAAAAAGACATTAAAGGCATTCAAATTGGCAAGAAGAAGTCAAACTCTGCCTCTTCACCAATGACATGATACTCTACATATAAAACCCAAAAGACTCCACCCCAAGATTGCTAGAACTCATACAGCAATTTGGTAGCGTGGCAGGATACAAAATCAATGCCCAGAAATCAATGGCATTTCTATACACTAACAATGTGACTGAAAAAAGAGAAATTAAGGAGTCAATCCCATTTACAATTGCACCCAAAAGCATAAGATACCTAGGAATAAACCTAACCAAAGAGGTAAAGGACCTATACCCTAAAAACTATAGAAGACTTCTGAAAGAAATTGAGGAAGACACAAAGAGATGGAAAAATATTCCATGCTCATGGATTGGCAGAATTAATATTTTGAAAATGTCAGTGTTACCCGGGGCAATATACACGTTTCATGCAATCCCTATCAAATACCATGGACTTTCTTCAGAGAGTTAGAACAAATTATTTTAAGATTTGTGTGGAATCAGAAAAGACCCCGAATAGCCAGGGGAATTTTAAAAAAGAAAACCATATCTGGGGACATCAAAATCCCAGATTTCAGGTTGTACTACAAAGCTGTGGTCATCAAGACAGTGTGATACTGGCACAGAAACCGACACATAGATCAATGGAACAGAATAGAGAACCCAGAAGTGGACCCTGAATTTATGGTCAACTAATATTCGATCAAGGAGGAAAGACTATCCATTGGAAGAAAGACAGTCTCTTCAATAGATGGTGCTGGGAAAATTGGACATCCACATGCAGAAGAATGAAACTAGACCACTCTCTTGCACCATACACAAAGATAAACTCAAAATGGATGAAAGATCTAAATGTGAGATAAGATTCCATCAAAATCCTAGAGGAGAACACACGCAACACCCTTTTTGAACTCAGCTACAGTAACTTCTTGCAAGATACATCCACGAAGGCAAAAGAAACAAAAGCAAAAATGAACTATTGGGACTTCATCAAGATCAGAAGCTTTTGCACAGCAAAGGATACAGTCCACAAAACTAAAAGACAACCTACAGAATGGGAGAAGATTTTTGCAAATGACGTATCAGATAAAAGGCTAGTTTCCAAGATCTATAAAGAACTTCTTAAACTCAAACCAAAGAAACAACCAATCCAATCATGATATGGAAAAAGACAGGAACAGAAATCTCACAGAGGAAGACATAGACATGGCCAACAAGCACATGAGAAAATGTTCTGCATCACTTGCCATCAGGGAAAAACTAATCAAAACCACAATGAGATACCACCTCACACCAGTGAGAATGGGAAAATTAACAAGGCAGGAAACCACAAATGTTGGAGAGGATGCAGAGAAAAGGGAACCCTCTTGCACTGTTGGTGGGAATGGGAACTGGTGCAGCCACTCTGGAAAACTGTGTGGAGGTTCCTCAAAGAGTTAAGAATAGACCTGCCCTACGACCCAGCAATTGCACTGTTGGGGATTTACCCCAAAGATTCAGATGCAATGAAATGCCGGGACACCTGCACTCCGATGTTTCTAGCAGCAATGTCCACAATAGCCAAACTGTGGAAGGAGCCTCTGTGTCCAATGAAAGATGAATGGATAAGAAGATGTGGTTTATGTATACAATGGAATATTCCTCAGCCATTAGAAACGACAAATACCCACCATTTGTTTCAACCTGGATGGAACTGGAGGGTATTATGCTGAGTGAAGTGAGTCAATAGGAGAAGGACAAACAGTGTATGTTCTCATTCATTTGGGGAATATAAATAATAGTGAAAGGGAATATAAGGGAAGGGAGAAGAAATGTGTGGGAAATATCAGAGAGGGAGACGGAACATAAAGACTCCTAACTCTGGGAAATGAACTACTAGGGGTGGTGGAAGGGGACTAGGGCGGGGGGTAGGGGTGAATGGGTGATGGGCACTGAGGGGGGCACTTGACAGGATGAGCACTGGGTTTTATTCTGTATGTTGGTAAATTGAACACCAATAAAAAATAAATAAATAAATAAATAAATAAATAAATAAATAAATAAATAAATGTAACTTGCTAAATAATTTTTCTTTTTTCTTTAAAGATTTTATTTATTTCTTCATGAGACACACGCACGCACACACACACACACACACACAGAGGTAGAGACACAGGCAGAGAGAGAAGCAGGCTCCATGCAGGGAGCCTGTTGTGGGACTTGATCCCAGGACCCCGGGATCACACCCTGGGCTGATGACAGATGCTCATCCGCTGAGCCACCAAGGGGCCCTCTTGCTAAATAATTTCTAAGTATAAAATCAACTTCGTGAGCTAAATATTGTCCGAAAAGACACCTAAAGTGTGTATATTTAGGAAAACCTATGAGGACAATTAGTCCCTTCCTTGTGAGGAAAATTATCCCTTCTCAAACATTCGCTCTTATTTGATCTGATGGGTTTTAAAAAAAGTCCTTAAAAATGGATTTTCATCCAACTTCATTTCAATCACTTTCTTCAAGAATCTGGTTTTTGACATCAATAGAATCATAATTTTAAGTATATTTAGTTCTCAATTTTATATAATCAACCGCATTTCATCTACTGATGACTTAAGACATGTTTTCACATTTACATTTTTCTGACGTAATTTCCTCCTGAAGCAACATTGTCCAGGCTCCCAAAAGTGTCTACTTCTCCCTTTGGCCACCTTCCTTCTGTTAATACACAGCCTTATTTGTGTGTGTGTGTGTGTGTGTGTGTGTGTGTGTGTTCTCTCCCTCCTGGTGAATTTAAATGTGGAAATATCAAACAGTAAGTTGATTTCTTGTTGGCAGCTTAATAATAATATTTAGTGGGAAAAAGGTAAGGAAATTAATAAAAATGGGCTTGATTTCCCTGGCATTCAGTTCTTTGCAGCTTACCTTTGACCACTAATGACTGCATTTGTAGTGACCACTAATGGTCTTCATTTGTAGTGACTCTACATGTTACCCTGGAGAAACAAGCCATCATCACGTCTTTATCTTAATCAACAGGAGCTTTGCCTTCTCAGACTTTCTTCATTGCATGTAGAGACTGAGATTGCATCCACAGAAAATTGTGTTTGCTCCCTAAGTGACAGGATAATTACTCCACAGTGCTTTTGCTGTGTGCTGATGACAAGTCTGAGCAGGAGCTTGAGGACAGGGATGAGGAAGGACATGGCAAAGGGGGTCAGTGCCATAAGTATTGATTCATTACTCTCCCCAGCAAAATACTAGTCATTTCTGCCTGAGAAGAGGTCAAATATTATACTCAGGAGGGCTCGTAACCATGTGCGGGACCCCACAATGAGGTGAGGGCTAAAACAAGTCTTTTCTGAAGTGATCTTTTGACTGTGCAAGTCCTCCCAGGTGCTGGGGGAAGATCCAAGAGGGCAGGGCTGGGGTCAGTTAAAAGCCATCTGGGCATCCCTCTTCAGACTCACCAGCCTACTCTAAGACACGAAACAAGCTTGATTTTCAGTATCATTAAGTTTCACTTTTTCTGTAAATTGTGTTAGGTAAAACTGAAAGTGGGGAGAGGGACCAAGGGGGAGGAGGAGGGAGGAAGATTCCAAAGCAGACTGCACTGAGCATGGAGCCCATGTGCGTCTGGAACTCATGACCCCGAGATCAGTTGCTGAGCTGAAACCAAGAGTCAGATGCTCAACCAACAGAGCCACCCAGGCACCCCAGGTAAAACTCTGTCTTACCCAATTGTTTTTCTACACTGTGCCAAAAATTTATTCTGAGTGAAAATACTCTGAATTTAACCCCTCAGAGCAGCCAATGAGCTAATGTACATTTGCTCATGAGTTATGGCCAATGAGGAGCCTGTAGAGACCATGCATGTGTGCTACAGAAATTAACTGACTTGCCGGGCTAGCTCCTGTGAACCAGTCCAAGGGAGAAAAGTTCTTCCATCTGACTCCCTGACATGGTTTCAACTGTGATGTTTTGTGAACTAGAGAGTATAGTTTGGGTGTTAAAATATTATGTAATGAATCCAACAGATGATATGAAAATATGCACTCCAACACTTTCCATACACTGTGTAATGTGACTCAGGTTAAGCAGAGAAGGAGCATTTGTTTGGTGAGTGTGACCCAAATAAATCAGGGTAGAATTCACAAATTGGTTAATATATACCCTGCACTATTTCTTATGTGATTGGAAAGAAGTTCAGGGGTTCGATTTCAGTAAGAAATGCCATGTGCAAAGATGCACAAGACATATACTTCCAGTTTGGGTACATTGTAGATGCACTAATCTTCTATTTTTTAATAACCGATATTATTTAATGCTAGTGAATCCACTTACGTTTTAGAAACAGAATAGAACTCCATCATAATGTAGCTTACTTATATTTAGATTGGGTAATAATTATGATAATTACAAAAATTTACTGAGTCCTTAATATAGGCTACATCCTATCCTAAGTACCTTACATGTGTTAAGTTATATAATCCTTTCAACAATTCTATGGAGTAATTATTATTATTTTCTTCATTTATAAAAGGGGAAACACGTATGGAGAAATCAAGGACTTTTTTTTAAGGGATACACAGCTGGAAATTAGTAGAGTCCAGATAATCTGATTTTAATCTTTTTTTTTTTTATTTTAATCTTAACCACTAAGGTACACTGCCCCTGTGAGTATAATATGGCACTTGTAAGCATGGCACTTAAACAAAGTAAAACACATGGTAACTAAACAAAATAACACAAATGTAATATAGTACTTATGGTCAGTAAATCAAAAATTATTACATTTATAAAGAAGTACTATGGTTTGTCATAAATTGTGTTTATGTGGATGTCTCTAATATTTCTTAGGAGAGAAGTTGTTTCTGTTTCCACCAAAGTCAAAAAATTGCTAAAATATTATACTTAATTATGAGTTTTAAATCTATTGATCTTTAGTATCATTGTCCACTATGGAAGAGCTGTGGTCAGTTCCATATAAAAAAGGGTAGTTGGCAGTTTTTGTTCAGATTTTATTTATTTATTTATTTTAGAGAGAGGGTACACACCCACGTGCAGGCCATGCAGTGGAGAGGAGCAGGAGAGCATCTTATGCAGACTGTGCACTGAGCACAGAGCCCAATGTGGGGCCTTGATCTCATAACCCTGAGATCACAACTGAAACCAAGAGCAGGATGCTTAACCGACTGCTTCACCCAGGTGCCTCTTGGCATTAGTATTAGTCATTTCAAAAGTCATTAAAGGGTTGACTTGATCTGTCTGAATTTGTTATATGCCCTTGCTTTTGTTGCTATTGTGATTCAGTGTACCATGGTGACTGCATTATGCATTCTCTGTAAGTTTGGACAAATCCACAACCTTATGAAAGCTCAGTGTTCTCATCTGGGTGAGAATATTGGTTCATGGGGTGGTCAGGAGGGATAAATGAAATGTGTATAAAGTACTGCTATTATCACATTCTTACCCCTTAACTGGGATGCTTACTTGCCATATATGATTTCTTGGATAGCCCTTCATTAAACTTGTGACTAACTCATATTTGTGTATTTGCAATTCTTTGGTGCTTTCTTCGTTGACTGTCATACGACCATTCTACAAACAAAAGTGAAAATGTACTATGTTGCAGGCATTTGGGCAATGTCTTTGGAATAACACATTTCTGGTTGTCCTGTTAATTTTCCTAGGATTGGTTTTGCATTAAAGGATGATTCATTTTGAGTGGAGTATTCCAGTCTTCTGGATAAACTGTACTAAAACATGAGAACAGGGCATTCCTCTTTGCTCTGTACATACTCCAGCTAATGATGGTGGAGACATAATTGCCTTGTCCCCAAGTAACATCAAGGATAAATAAATGCTCATGAATGCTCTTTTCTGCTCTTATGACTCAAATACACAAGTATTTTTTTGTTCTATATTCCCATGAGACATATCTCTGGCTTATCTGATTTGGCTAGTTTTTTTTTAAGATTTTATGTATTTATTCATGAGAGACAGAGAGAGAGAGATAGAGGTAGAGATATAGGCAGAGGGAGAAGCAGGCTCCATGCAGGGAGCCCAATGTGGGACTCAATCCTGGGACTCCAGGATCATGCCCTGAGCTGATGGCAGATGCTTAACTGCTAAGCCACCCAGGTGTCCCTGATTTGGCTAGTTTTATACACTCCTCAGTTTCTTATCATTAGTCCTTTCCTTTCATATATGAATATCCAACATAACTTAATATAAAATTTTAGTGCAAACAGTGTACTCATAGGATAATATTTTTTTTGATGGATTGAAAGGGAGGGATATTAGCACCTGCATTTGGTACAATGAGCTTATTAAGAGTTTATGTGGAGTTATATTTCAGGTTACTATCCACTGTATTTTAAGATTTTACTTATTTATTTATTTGAAGAGAGAGAGCATAGCATGAGCAGGGGCAGAGGGAGATGGAGAGAGAGAATCTCAAGCAGACTGTGCTGAACAGAGCACAGAGTCTGACACTGGGCTCGGTCTCACAACCCTGAGGTCATGACCTGAGTGGAAGTCAAGAGTTGGGATGCTTAGCTGACTGAGCCACCCATCACCCCTGTGTAGTATATTTAATAGTAAGCTCTGTTTGTGAGGAAATGATTCTTTTGGAACAAGAAAATAAGCATTATTTGTTTACATCATCTCTAACAAAAGATTTGCCTGATAGCCCTTCATACTTCCCAGTAACACAAGCTGAACTGTGGAGAAACTGAGAATAAGTGTCTCTGGTCTGCATGATCCTGGTTGGTTAGCTATCTGGTTTCTGACTTACTGAAGGATGTCTCCGGGCTGAATTAATGGCCACACATCTCCTGGTGATCCAGTCATTTCACAGAAGCTGTTTTTCCCTTTACACTTTTTACCAGTAAGTACCTTCCTAGTTGTGGAGATGGATTCTCATGAAAAAAAATTGAGTGATCCAGCTTGAAAAGAGAGTAAACAAATACAAATTCTAGTTCAAGGGTAAGTTAACTAATGATAGACACAACAAATATTTGTTACATACATTGAATAAAAATGACATTAATAATTTGACATTTTTCAGGATCAAATGAACTCCTTTATTTTATTAGATATTTCAGGGATAAAGCTTAAGTGTAAATAATACCCTGCTATCCCTGCAGTTTAGGAGCAGTGCTGAAAAGACCAGAGGTCTTTCTTTCCCACAATGATAAAAATACAATAAAAAATAATAATCAGATACCACCTTCCATATGCTAAGCATGGCAGTGCTACAGAACAATGCATTAAGTAGCTATTCTGTGCATACTATTTTAAAAACCTATATCAAGTGCTTGAGTGATAAACATGCAAACTGCACACTAAGACAAAATTTGATTTTGAAAAAGAAGCAGGCAACCTCAACATTATAGGAAAATAGTTCCCTTTTTCTAGGAAGTTATAAAGAGGATACTTTGTGGCACACGGCTGTAAAAATTCTCTACCCTACTAGACCTCCTTCAACATTGACGTCCATTTTGCCAATAAAAAGAAAACCTAATGAGGTAGAAAATAATTAATCATAAACTCCATTAATATGAACCCAAAGTCTACACTTACTTTCTAAAAAATAAGCTAAGGGAGTGAAGAAAATATTAATGTAATATATAATGCAAATGTATCTTCCCATGTTTGGAGATTTAAGACATTAGAGTCTGTTACCTTAGGGAAATGGGAGACGGAATTTCAAAAGCTAGAGAATAAATTGACAACGTGGTAATTTTCTGAGGGTACTACTCAAGTGGCAGCAATTACTTTGAAAAGATTATTGTGAAATGTGTGGACCCTGGAGGGTACTTAGGACTAAGCCATCTGTGTATAGCCATACCACTTGTCATATATAAAGATGTTCCCTCCATCCAGGCTTTGAAGTGTTGACACTGCATTACTCATCCCTTCTGGTCTTTATAGCTCCACAATGGCACATGAGGTGAGGGGCATTTGGGGATTAGCCCACAGGGTACAACACCCCTTGAAAGGTAAAGAGAGGATCTCCAAAAACTTATTCACAAACATCACATTTTCTTGGAGCTGGCCAACTTTTAGGAACATTAGTCAACTCTCTACAAACTGTAGAGACTCTTATTTTACAGATTTAGAAAAAAACTGAAAATGGACATCATAGTTCTAGTGGTCTGAGGACACCACATATCAAGATATCAGAGTCTTGTAACACTTTCATACTTGAAATTATAGCCTAACTTATACTTTTGATTTTTTTCTATGGGCTAGAGATGACAAATCGAATAATATTAAAAACCACAAACATTAATTCTTATTTTCAGATGAGAAGTGGAGATCCTGTGATGTTAGGTAACTTCTGCAAACTGAGAAATTAGGAAATTCTGCTTTGAATCCAAATCTGTCTGACATGTAGACCCACATAGATTTTTTTTCAATGGAAGCTTTTAGATGAGGAGACATATTTGAAGACTGCTTAACAGTAGAAAGATCTAGACATGGTAAAATGACTTAGGTTTCAATTACAACAAGATATCTCCTGAGATTGCATTTTATCTTGTTCTATTTCCCCTAATTGATTTATTTCCAGTTATAAGTTATCCTCAAGAAACTGGCTCATGATCCTGTTGTTTTATATACTGGTTCATTATCCGAGTAAGCATAGTTTCCTCTAAACTAAATCCATGTGATCTATATTTTAATAAAGAGTGTAGACTCTATATTGTGCGGGAGTTCTGAGCCCTGAATCATGACAAATCAAAGAACACAAGTTATCTGAAACTTCTCTGGAATGATCCAGAGCTTCTTGCACCTCATTGTACTCATCAATCCCAGTCTTGGTTGCTATTGTTAGACAATACACTATATTTCCCTGGAACTGGCCTTCCATACTATTTGGGGGATTTTAAAGTCATGAATGATTCTACTAACATAGCTGACAAAGCTGGAAGCAATCAGATTCATATCCAAATGTACTAGACGAAGAATTTGAGATTGTAGAAGTCTACTAGCTCTGCTTGGATATATTGGTCACCATGTCCCAAGCCAGGATCATAAGGGCTTCTGACTGATTCAAGAGCAGGTTTTGCTGCTGTGTTGGAAGAGTTTGGTGCCAGCTGTCCGGTGATGACTTTGTTACTTGCGACAAAGTAAGGTCTAAGGCTTGTAGGATGATTAGAAATTTAGCATGTTCTTAAATTCTTGGTAATTCTGAGTCCCTGGTGATGGACTCAAGCTTAATTACATAGGAAAGATCTAATCTCCAATGTGTGGAGGGGTATGGTGGAGTGGAAAGCATCCAGTACAGCCTCCAGATTAAGCCAACCCTGACTGGAGTTCTGGCTGTGGAATTTGGAGACCATATGATCTTGGACCAGCCACTTGACCACTCCAAGACATTTTTCCAATCACAAATTTCTCACAATAATAAGAAATTCATTCATAGGGCTGTTGTGACCATCTAAGAAAAAAGTCGTATGAAGCTGTTCTATAAATTGAAAGGAATTGTTTAAAGGCTAGCTTCCTCAGAGCCTTTTTTGGAAAGGGACTAACAGTATAAATCCAATAAGAAATATATTAATGCCTATAGTTAGTTACTATTTTTTTTTCTTATAGATGATGCTGATAGAGTCAAGGTTAACTAAGAGGAAATCTCTCAACAGTTTGCAGTAGTAAGTGACATAGAAGGTAACTGTTAGATACAGATTAAGGAAAGTCCACAAATAATAATTTGTGTTTATTCTCAACATATTTAACAATAATTAAAGGTCATAGAAACCTAGAATTCCACACACATAAGTCCCATTTCTCTTCACAACCATGAGCAAAAATCCTCACATAATTCTTGCGGCAGACTTGTGGGTTAATATTAGGGAGTAGAAAATAATGTGATTTTGGTATCTTATGAAAATTTCATTTCTATTTAGTATTATAGTGCATGAGAACTGATGGATTTATTGTCAGAAGGTTTGGTGTGTGTGGTTGGGATTTTCCCTCAAAATATGGGATACATGACACTTATGTTCCCCTTCGAGCAGTCCAGAGCAGGAGAGGCATACAGGGCTGCTGCTAGGGTGAGACATACTTTGTTCTGGCAGCTGAAACGGCTTTCTATCTGAAAGATGTTTCCTTCCCACTGGGCAAGACATGTCCTACGTATCATGGTGTCAAAATGAGGATCCTAAGAAATCTGTGTTGAAGTTCTAGAAGTTGTCATTATTGTCAAGTCCTGGAAGCTATATGCGTTTCTACTATAAAGGTCAAATTGAAGCCAATACCCAAATTCCTCAGTAATTGGAAATGTTTATTAATAGAGAAACATCCAGACTTGACACTTAAGCAATTTCATTGGCTGCAAAATAAGATGAGTCTTTGCAGCCACCTTCATTACCTCTCATTTCTTCAAGCTACCCATTTCTTGTAAAATAACTGCAATTCCTGAGGTCTGTTGCTGGCATTGATGTTTCTGAAGCAGGTGTGTTGTTTTGCAAGGGCTGCCCGGGGAAGGAGCTGCTTTGCACATTGGTGACCTCATGTAGCATGCTCTAAGATAAGGAGTAAAAAAGGTGAGTTCATTCCTGCATAGTAGGATAACGGATGTGACATTTGAAAATAATTTTTGTTATGAAGTAGAAACTTATATAAGACTGTATGAATTATTAAAATGACAAGACGATTCCAATTCCAATTAGTAAATTCTATTATTTTAATGTCGCTAATTAAACTTAAAATATTTAGAAATTGTTACAAAGTATTGAACAATATTCAGCAGGAGGGCAGCCCTGGTGGCTCAGCAGTTTAGTGCCACCTTCAACCCAGGGCCTGATCCCGGAGACCTGGGATCGAGTCCCACGTCGGGCTCCCTGCATGGAGCCTGCTTCTCCCTCTCCTTGCCTGTGTCTCTGTCTGTCTCTCTCTCTCTGTGTCTCTCATGAATAAATAAATAAAATCTTAAAAAAAAAATAGCAGGAAAGCCGATTCGTAGTGATAATACCAACAGCTGACACACGTTGAACTCAAACTATAGGCCAGACTCTGTCCTGAGTGCTTCATTGGATTTATTTATAATTGTCATGTAAGATACATTGAGGCTTTGAGAAATCAGGTCATTTGCTTATGATTACTAATTCAGTAATACCTTTCTGGGACTCCTACTGGTCAACTTCCAGAGGCCACATTCACTGCGTTGCCGCCTTCCCATCATGTGCTTTCTGCTTGGGTCTTGGGTTTTCTAAGCAACATGATGTGTACGTAGAGCAGTATACAGCAAACGCTGCATTACGTTTGTAAATGTGGACGGGATCAGATGCCTTTTTCATAGGGATGATGCTATTTAAATACTGTTTCAAGGCTATCTTGCATTTCTTCTTCTACTGATTATCCCCCAAATCAGTGTGGTCAGAAGAAGGCTATGTTGGCAAAGAGAATATACAGTAGGGTTGTTCAGTTACAGGCTGCTCATCCAGCAAGGGCGTAAGTACATGCAAAGCACTGTGACAAAACCTGGGAAAGGTCTGGGAGATGTAAATGCTTAACCTCTGGTATTGTCCTTCCCTAGGTGGACACACCAGAAACCAGAGCTGAGTGCTGTTTTTGGCTTAGGCCTCTGCCTTCTGTCATGCTGGGCTTGCTGGTGGTACATCTGCACATGCTTTCTCTTCCTCAGGAGACTTCCTTCTGTGGCTCCCACTGACCAAGCCCTGAGCAGCAGTGACAGTTCTGTTCAAGCCCCAACTTCTTTACCAGCTCAGACTGGCTCTCTTCCTGTCTCAGTTCTTATTACCAGAAAAATGTGCTTTTGTGGCAGTTGACGTTCTTGTATCATTTTTGCCTGCTTAAGAAGAGAAAAACATGTGCTGCAAACTCGGGGACAACGTCACAGGCATTATCTTCATCTGTGTATCTTGGCAACAGACTTTATACACTCCCAGAAGGTAAAATGAAGACTCGTTGATTGGTGCATTTTTATAAATTTTGCTCATTTGTGTTTATTTAAAAAATTGACTCCTATAGCTTTTCCACTTTCCAGTGCCGTGTGATTTAGGCATAAGTTCTGTGACCTCTCAGGATCTAATTTAACAGGAAGATTGCAATAGAATGAAAAGCTGAGATATTTTGTATTAAGAAATGTCTTTTAATGGATACAATGTGAATCTTATATTCATCCAATTTTCTCTTGCTGAATGTGCTGTTAGTACATATTTCTGTTTTGGGATGACCCCTATTCCTTGTAATTTTACTACATAAACAGTTGATAGAATCCTGTTTATAAACCACCATTCTTCAGGAAGAATTGGTGCATTTTAAGTGAAGAGCTCTTATAGAGATCATCTTCACAAGGAAATTACTTCCCTCTTTTTAGTAGGAAATGTTAGAGACGTTATTTTGCCATGATTCTCCAGGCTCCATCTACATCAAGCATTTGAGTTGTTCATGTCTCAATATAAAGGAGGACTGTAACTTTTCAAGATACCCAAATCTGCTGAGCTGAAAAGTCTTGTTACTCATGACTCAATACTGATGAAGAAATGAAAAGCACTCAGATTTGTTTTGTGGTTGACAAAGCAGCTCCATTTTTTGTTAGTTTCCTGGGCGTCCCTTTTGCAAAGTGTCATCTATTCATGTACTAAGAGCTTCTCACGAGTCATGGGCTGTCATAGAATCTGGGCTACACAGTTCACATTCGAAAGGTCCCTGTCCCCACAGGACATGCATTTATTTAGTGGGACAGATGGACATTTAATGACAACGATAAAAATATCATGCTCCATGCTCTCTATGGCACAATTCTGAAATAAAAAACCCCAGAAGACCAAAACTTTTGCATAATTCATCTGGCTTCTCCTGGCCTAAGTCAACAAAAGGCCATCTATAATCTTTATTCCTCACAATTACAGTGAATAGTCATATCTTAGTTACAGAAATATTAATGCGCTTGATCTGGGGTTGCTGCCCCTGGTCCTGTGGGGCACACAATAAAAGTAGAATATATGCACTGTATTGCTTTTCTAAGGTAGAAAACGCCTGAATTCTCAAAGATATTTGGCTGTAAGGGTTTCAAGTAAGTGTCTGCCCTGTGTAATGTGGGCAGTGATAAATCTTATGAATAAAAATAAAGGAGGGAAAGTGACAGGAAGTGCCTGGAAGGGCTCTTTCCTTTCCTGAATTTAGTGCATTGGATCCTTGCTGCATTTACAGCTCTCCAGTGTCGTTAAAATAAGATTTATTTTTGTTGTGCATTTGTGTTCTGCAGGGCAATTTTGGGATACTGCACCCTGCTGCATCTTACCCCAAAGCAGGATCCCAATACACGCTTCTTTCAAAGTTCAGATGTAGAGAGGTTAAATATCCTCGAATCTAACCACTGGGCCCTCGCAGCTGTCTATCTAAGCACATAGCTGCCTTTTTCAGAACAGTACTCCCAGGACAGGCTTTATGACTTCATTTTCCTCGTGAGCATCTCCTACCACCACATCACTCTCAAAGCCTGTGGTGGCCTCTTGGCATGATCAGAGAAGTGGACGCACATCTTCTGGGCAATACTGCTAACTCAGGTTTTTTCCCTCTACTCATGATTGAAGAATGTCACCTTGAATTTTTTCATTATCACTTTATATTCATTAAGTATTTTTCTTAAGTTTATGTTGAAGATGCGTTTATTCTAAAATAATATTCTCTGTTAACACTTGAGTTGAAATATGTATGGGATATCAGCTATCTGACCTTGGCAATTTAAAGTCCCCCCAATTTTTTAAATCATCTTTAATTGAGAATGATAAATAAACTCACCTGTCAATAATACTCTGATGTTAACTACTGTTATTCTTATTTTTTCAATGATTTCCACCTTACTAGATTGTTTTGAGTATCAAATGTCCTGATGGGTATAAAAATTATTTGCATGAGCTGATTTTTATTCACTGTTACTTATGGTTCCTGTGGTTAGTAGAATGAATAGGCGACTTCTAGAAATATGCCAAAAGAAAACTAAATTAAGTATTATTGACTACATAAGATAAAATATCCACTTATCAATTTTAGGAAAGAATGGCTTAGAAGGAGCCACATGTGAAACACGTAAAGCTTAAAAGTAGGAAAAACGTCAGACTTGAAGTTAGGAAATGAAGGTTATTAGATCAGAAAAATTATCAAAATTAGTATGATATAAAATACAAAAAATGCACAAAATTTATAAGATTTTGCACATGCTCATACTTCTGCTTATGCAGAATTGTACAATTCTGTACAAAGTTACACAATTGTAACAAATAATCAGAAGGACAGGAAAGGGTTTTATTCGCTCTTACCTGCAAGAAACAGTCTAATAATAAAACTTTGAAATGGCATGTATGAAAGCATTTATATAAAAAATATTTTTTTAACAAGTGTCTGGAAAAATATCTGGTCTGATTGCTTTCTAGTTGCAATTTGCATTTTTGCCAAGTACATTTGTCATTTCAGATTTAAGTCAGTTATTCTAGATTGACTTTCTACCCAATTTAAAAGTATCCATTAGACAGGTTGATGATAAAATATTCAAAAGTGATCTTAACTGCTTGTTTTGAGTCATGATGATACCAATGTGTCCTCTTCCTTGCCTCTGGCAAGCCTGGAACTAGACATGGCTTCTAATACCCAGATGGCACGTTCTGAACAGTCTGGAAGCGAGGAGAAAGCTGGTGAGCTGGGGCAGTGTCTTCACAGCTGCTGCCAGGCCTCTCTGTGAACCGATGATTGTGGTGCAGCTTACAGAGGACAGTGTGAAGTGGGGACAGGACACTAGGCCCGGGGGTCGCTAACTCCCTGAGGAGGTCTGTGAAGTCTCCTGACCTCACCAGGCTTGGGCTCCTTTATGGGCTAAATCCAAGCTTTAAGATTTCTTCTAGTCCAGAATGTTTTACTTTTATAAAGCGTGTACCCAGGTGTGCAAAAGAAATATTCTTTTTCTGTCAATTGTTGCGAAGTGCCTCTTCTGCCAAGGCCAGACAGTATCTTTGATGTATGTGCTGGATTTTGTTTAGTGACATGTAAACCCGTCACTGACTGTCCCATCATTGTCACTCACTGTGGCTGGGCTGTCAGGTGGGCTCACCTGACCATCTGTGGGCGTCTGCCCGAGGTAGTGCGTGCCCAAGCTCCACAGTCTCCGGCCTGGTCCTCACAGTCACTCCTCCACAGTCCCTCCTGTCATGACCCAAGACAATGCCACACATCTTCTCTCTTTCTCCCACCCTCTTGCTCCTTCTTGGCCAACACCTCCAGCTTTCTTGGAGGTGTAAAAACTATAAGCTATTGCCTCATGAAGACAAACGGGAACGTCGTGTGTCGCCTGGGCCAGTCTCACCTCTCTGATGTCACAGCACGTGCAGAGGCCAGGGCAGCTCTTGAGGCCCCCCTGGGCCTGGCCAGCACCCCTGCCTGGGACGCCCCGAGAGAGGGCAGGGTGCAGCTCTTCCTGCCCAAACCGTCACCATCGATTTCCAGGCTACCTGTCCGGGCCTCCTCGTCCCCTCTCTCAGAAAGGGAGGAGAGTGGCCAGACCAAGATGAAATATTCTCCAATATCCATTAGCAGATCCAAACCTTGGGCCCATGATGAGAGAATGCTGGTAATTCAAAAGCCATGTTGTTCTCAAATGTATTAACGAGGGGATCAAAATCCTATCTTCCCAGTTAGTGCTGAGCATAACTCACATCATACTCTGTATATACCCAGTGAAGACAGTTTCCTGAAGGCAGGTGTGCACGTGCTGGGTGTTTGCTCCTCGCCACAAGGGTTGACCTTGGGTATAAACAGGGTACATGTGCCCACGTGCCAGTTCATACTCGAACATGTTTGTCATCACATATTTGTTACTATTTCATACTTCTGTCTTGATTTTTATGATAAGATACTTGTGATAAATGATTCCCTTCTTAAGGCTAACATGACATACAAGGGTAATAGAAAGAGTCTGAATTTTTAAAGGCTGTCAATATTGCAAAATTCTGAGGTTACTTGGGCACGATTGGTAACTATTATCTTTTATTTTTATGGCCCTGAACAGGGTGGAAAATGTGTATTTCCATTTTAATATCCCTGGAAACAGATGACTTCACAGATTTTTTTTTTTTTTTTACCATACAATAATAAATGATTTGGGCATAAAATTTTGCCTTTCAAAAAAAAAAAAAAGATGTCAGTGACATCAGAAAAATGACAGAAAAGGCAGCTCCTACTTCCCGTAAACCAATACAAAAAATACAAAAACGTTGAAAAGTATCCAGAAACTGTCATAGCCAACTTTGTCAAAAGTCTAGGAGACAAAGTTTACTGCAACCAAGCTAATTACTGCTGGATTCAGAAAAAGGCAACTTCGAGCTGGTAGGAAAGTTCCGTGATGTTTCCATGTGCCCCCAGCCTGTCCCCCCAGCTGGATGGAGAGCCCAATGGGAACGCTGGCCCTGGTTCTAGGAGCAGAGCCTGCCTTGTGCACACACGGTGGCCTTGTTTGCTCTCACCGGAAGTTCCCACACAGGCACCTGTTTCTGTTTCACTAACTCAGACCTCATCCGGGCTGGAAAAGTGCAGGTGCTGCTGGGAGCTTTGGAAGTGGAGGGGACAACTTGCAACTGCTTGGGGCTGTCCTTGAGATGTTTCCCAGCCCATCCTAAAGCCAGAGAAGAAGAGCCTGGGAGGATTTCCTGGAGACATTAGGGAATTTCAAAGCACTTCTATGTGCTGAGGAATTTAGAAGCCTGCAGGCACATGTAGAAAAAGTACAAGGCAAGCTCAGAAAACATCTGAGGAGCCCTTGTGGTCTCAGACCCCCACCGAGCTTGGGGGAAGGGAAGGCTGGCTGAATGAAGACAATCTGTCAAGATTCACACAAGTATTTGTTGTCCCTTCCCTTGGCTTTAGGGCAGCCAGCGGGGGGGGGGGGGGGGGGCTGGCGGGGGGGGGCTGGGGAACATCACAGGCATCCCACCTGGGAGTGGGAGTTTGTGGAATGTCAGCCTGGGCTTGGTCCTCAGAGGCCTTCTGCTCCCTCATCATTTCCCCCTGAAAAATTCTGACCCTTAAATCATTAAAGTTGTTGAAGGCGGGAGTTCTCATCTTCTGTACCTTCTTCCTGCTGAACAGGGGCAAAGAGAGGTCCCTGCCTGTGCGTCACTGTGTGTCAGTCAGGAACCATATCGGGGAGTTGGGAATGAGAGAGGCAGTTGGATCCCACATGGAAAACACACATGAGCCTCCCTGAGTAGTTGGAAGTCATGTCTGGGAAAGTCTTGGCACCAGGCAGGGAGACAATGGAAATGACAACAAAATTAGATTAATAATATTATGAGAAAGAGAAGCCTGCATAAGACCTTTGATAGTTGACCACAACTTTCCTGAAGTCCAGGAGTTTTAACCAGTCACAAAAGGAAAGAGAGGGATTGCTTAAAGCACCATCTTGAGTATCCACATCAGTTAGAAATCCAGAAATATTTCTGCGGTAATCTGGAACGTGCACATAGCATCCTGTTGTTATGTTAGCGTGCGTTTCACTGCGTATAGCAGTTAGAGCATCTCATGCCAATCTATGTATTTTTATGTATTTGCATTATTTTAGTCTTTAATAGGGAAATACTATTCCTAGTGTCATTGAGGGCTTCGACTGTGTACTTATCAAGAGCTTCCATGTTCCAAACAACATCATCCAGTCCCAAAGAGGGAACAAAGATGGATGCTAGGCGGTCAAATCAATGAAATACAGAGGGTCACCACTGTTGTTTTAAATTTGGAAGGTTGGCTGGGTTGGTAATGGTTTTAATAATATATCTGTGCATCCAGGCGAAACACAGAATCCAGTGGCCTACCAGCCTGGAGGAAGCTGTGGCCACAAGTTAGAGGAACAGAGCCACTGGGTCCTGTCAGGAGCCAGTCATTTAATTCTGGGCCTCCTTGAACTGCGGTGAAATATCAAACGCAATTTGGTTTTGGATGGCCACCCTTTGAATGTGTGGGTGACCACGAGTTGGGTCTGGTTAAAGGTGGCTGTTGTACACTTGGCTAAAGCCTCCATTTGCAATTTTATATCAATAGAGGTTGCTTCAGGATAAATATGACTAAGGAATAAAACCATCCAGAAGCCCCCTTTGTTTGAGGTCCAGCGTTAACAATATCCTAATTACAAGAAATCTCTGGCAAATGGAAGAAGACTTGTCTCAGGAGATGAGGACATCCCCAAGTGCATCATCCAATGCAATCATAAGGAAAGTGGGATCATCCAACATCTCCACAAGTCCGTGGTTAGCCCCACGGGGCGGGGGTACACTCTGGCTTTTAAGGAGCGATTTTGTTATCCCAGCTACATAGAACTGGTCAAGGTGATGGTTGAGTTATACAATTGTTGGAGAATCCTATTTTTCAGTTCAAATAATCATATGCCACTGGGGTCCTGTTATTATCCCCACTGAATAACAAGCAAGAAGATTATCCATACATGAGCTATTGTGGCAATTTCTCTGAAATTTTACAAGTTTTCCATCATTTGTTTTTAGAGCTTTTAGGAAAAAGACATTTTAGTTTTTAGTGACTTTAAGTCAAGAGATGGGAGAAGACTGGAAACCTTAGTTGGAGAGCCATAGCCAGATATTTAAGAAAAAAATTAATATTTACAAAGATGTGCTACTGAAACATAATTTTTCTCTATAATCACTTTCATTTCCAGAGATAGCCAAATCAAGACTAATTTGTTTGTGAAACAAGTCCAATTTTAACAAACTTGTTCTAATTATTTTTATAAGCTCAGCAAGAATAACGTTTGATCATGTAGATTCAGAATCTGCTTGGCTGGAATCTTTTATAAGGAATCTAGATTGAACTCTCAGTATCCTCTCCAGGCCAGAAGCCAAGCCCAGTACTTGCCATCAGATGTGCCTGCAATTCCTGTAGATTTGGGGGAATTCCTCTTCACGAGGTACCCAAAGCATCCTGAGGTCCCTGTACCTGCCAGGAATAAGAGTCGTTACTCACCTGCCGCTGGGATCTCTGTAACCAGGTATCAGGCCAATATTTCCAAGGGGACTTATGGCTCCAGGTGTCAAAGTCAACCTCAGTTCCTTAAAGCTGTCTGATCATATCTGAGTCTATGCTTCTCTCTCTCAAATATGACATTCCAGTCAAAGCCTTGGTATAATAACCAATGTTTCCAAGGGTGTCCTGTTACAAGGAGAACTATGCAAACGACATGGTTGCTATGGAAGAAGGAATATTCAGAGACTTCTTGAATTTCAGAGAGTTCAGGTAGGGAGAAAAGTTAAATGCTTCAATTTGTTCAAAAATGAATATTCTATCACATTTCTGTAAGTCATAGATATCTTAAGAGCAAGATTCTGGAAGAGCAAAGATTAGAGATTCTGGAAGAGCAAAGATTAGAGAATCAGTAATGTTTCAAACAAGAGTCACAAACTATAATCTTCCTCAGTTTAGTTAGTTCTGGAAATTCTTACCCATTTTAGCTTTATGATTTTAATGATACTAAAAACCTGTATTTGTCCTAAAAGTCCTTTTTATAAATCCCCTTGAAGATGAAGCACATTTTGCAAGAGAATAAGTACAATTACAAATGACAAAAACTCTGAAATGGACATGGTTAAAGATCTGATGAGAGCTCATATATAGTTGGCAAGGAAATCCCGGTATTTCTGTGACATGTAACATTTTAATAATTGGAATGTTAAGAGATGATCTTTTACCAGAACATATTAAAACTTTAGGAATTGCATGTCATATCTCTGGGATAATTAGAGCATTTACCCAAACATAACCTGAGGTCTATCCTTATTGGTTTGACTTATTAAGGTCTATTAATAAGGTCTATCCTTATTGGGCTTCCCGAGTAACTTAACATACCGAATAAACAAGCCTGGTTAGTCAAAGACTTCACTGACAATTTAAATCTGGGAAATGTGCTTTAAAAACCTCAGGAAGTTTTGAAGCACATGCCTAAATACCCTTGGTTATACTCCACATGTTTCTCATCCTCCTAGCAATGGCTGAGGGACAGAAACACACAGCACCGCACAAAGCCTCCTGAGTCCTAGGGTTGAGAAGGACACGCTGCCTCCTCTGCCACATTGTGTTGGCAAGTCACCAGGAAACAAGGATTGGGAAAATAGGCACCCCTCTTTATTGAGAGAAACTGAAACATTACATAAGAGAGTATGAATCCAGGAGATTTAAAGAGATGGGGCCAGTAAGACAGTGAATCTCTCACAGAGAGATTTCCTGCAGGAAACAGTGTTCAATAAAGTCCACTCTTGATAGTGACAAATTTTGAAAATTGTTTAGATATTTTTCCATATTTTTATAAAAGCTTACTTTTACTTTTTAAATTGTTATTTATCTTTGAAAGTACATTTTTTTTATTTCCTAGAAAAATACTTGGTGCTGGTGTTTAAGAGGAAAAAAGTACAAACTCCCTCCCCCTGCTAAAGAAATGTGAAAAAAAAAAATCAAAATGACAACATAGCACTTCATACCCATGAGGACAGCTATATTCAAAAAGACCAGCAATAATGAGCTTTGGTGAAGAGGTGAAGAAATGTAAGAAGAAATGTAACTCTTGTCTGTCGGTGGGAATGCAAAATGGTGCAGCTGCTTTGAAAAAAGTTTAGCAATTCCTTTGCAGTTATGCTTACAGGTGTTGTATTACCTGTGTCTTATTCCCCATTGCCCCTGCAAAAAAATCACCACAAACGTGGTGGTTTATCAAGTACATACACTATTATCCTACTGCTCTGAATTCTCACACAACTCACGTTCTGCATGTCTTCTATAGGAGCTCCAGGGGTGAACCACTTCCTTCGGCTTTTCCTCTTCTAGAAGCTGTCTGCATTCCTAAGCTCCTGCCCATCCTCCCCACGTCCCCATTTTCAGAGTAAGCTGTGCTAGGTTGAATTCTTTTCATAATAGGTTATTTCAGCCTCTTCTGTCTCTTTCCTCCACTTTTATGGACATGTGATTAGATTGGGCTCACGGGTAATCTAGGATAATCTATCTTCAGATCAATTTATTAGCAATCTTACTTTCATGGGCAACCCTTCCCATTTACCTGAATGTAATCACAGATTAGGGAATTAGGCTGTGAACATATCTGAGGATCTCTGTTTCTGTCTACCACACTTGCACTTCCACTCCTAAGCACACACCCAAGAGGAGGGAAGACATACATCTATGTAAAAACTTGCACATGAAGGTTCATAGTAGCCAAAGAGTGAACACAACCCTCCTGTCCATCCGCTGATAAATGGATGAACAACAATCATATCAGTGGTGTCATTAATATCGTGTGATCTTTACAGGAAGAAAAATTCACAGTCAATATTAGGAAAATCACAGAATGCTTCACGGAGGAGGTGAAATTAAAGTTGAACTTTGAAAAATAAAAAAATAAAAATAAATTAAAAAATAAAGTTGAACTTTGAAGGAAAGTAAAGGGCAGAAACAATTACTATTATGCTCTTTAAGCTAGAGACACATTTTAATTATCAGGTGTTATTCCAATGACTACTTTAGCAGGACTCTATGCAGAATACCATCATATGATAGGTCATTATCCAATTTCATTTATTTTCTCCAGGAGAGTGGCATATTATTATTCTCATTAATCAAGTAAGATGGATTCCCCATGGCTGGGTTAAATGGGATGATAGATCAAGCCACAACTGGTTCTGTTCGGGAAAAGCATCCTAACCCTCCTTCCTTTAAGATTAGAGAAAAAGAAGAGAATAGACCAGTTATCACTAAAGAAAACATTCACAGGATCCACTCTTCAATCAAACTACACATTTCATATTTGGGTCACAGTTTGAGTGTTTGCAAAAGCCCATGCCTTTGACAAATGCAGCACAGTATTGGTGCCTGCCCATTGTTCTGCTTGCTCATCCCTTTTCAAACAAGCAACATGTTCATCTCTCTACTCATGGGGACCAAATGCAGTTTAATTTACTCATTACTGGGATGCCTGGGTGGCTCAGCGGTTAAGCGTCTGCCTTCAGCTCAGGGCGTGATCCTGGAGTCCTGGATCAAGTCCCACATTGGACTCCCTGCATGGAGCCTGCTTCTCCTTCTGCCTATGTCTCTGCCTTTCTCTCTGTGTGTCTTTCATGAATAAATAAATAAAATCTTTATAAAAAATAATAATTGACTCCTTACTTCTTTTTGGCTATTTCAAATAGTTCAGTTTTGCCCAATATTGATTGTTTTGTAGCAATATAGAACGCTTCTGAAGCTTTCCCTTCAGATGAGGAGAAAATCATCCAAGTGATCATTATCTCTGACATAATCTTGGGAAGTGTGAGTATAGGTGCTTTTCTCTACTTCCTGAAAGATGGTGAGGATGTAACACAAAGACAGAAGCCTGAATTAATGTATCAGGAGCTGGTGATGACTCTATTTTGCTGTTCTCTGCTCTCTTCAATGGTATTCTATTTGAATCTTTTACTATTTGACAAAAACTTCAAAAAGCAGAGTTCATGAAAATGAAATTGGAGTAGCAAAAAGAGACAAGCTACATCACAGTAAAGCAAGTGGTAGAAATCTGAAGATAATCATTAGCGCCTTCTTTCTGTGGAAAGGAATCTCTTATTATTTTTGGCAGATTACCTAATGGCTGATAATGCAGACAGTGTATTTGAAATCCAAATGAGTTCTCCAAATTTCATCACAGATGTTGGTTGAAGGCTTGCCTCATCAGTGTACAGCACCTCTGTCTTCAAAGGAAAGGAGAGAAGAAAGCCCTTGGGTGGAGAGAAGGTAGAAAGTGGGAGCAAAGAGCTGCTGTCTGTTCACTTATACCCAAGTCCTTTTGACTTCAATCAGCTTCAGCTTCTTGGAAGGGAGAACTTCGCAGTGGGATAGAAAGTGGAGCTTCACTAATAGTAGGAAAGGGGATCAAGGCTTTCATGAGGAACTTAATCACTTGGATGCAGAGTCTTGGACACTGGAGAGTCCTAAACATTCTCCTGGCTTGGCCAATTTTATCTTTCCTGCAGATGGAACTTAGTGTGAGTGCTCATGAGATATGTAGATGCTGGAGCTCAGAACTGGATACGAGACCATCATAATGATACCTGAGTGGTTTTCACTCATGGGTTACAGATTTATGGTGTTTGGATCCCCAAAATGAAACCTGCATTATAATGGATTTACTTAAATTAGACTTCCATAGTATCCTTGCTTCTTTTCCTCTTCCTCCTCCCCATCCCGATTTCTAAAACACGAATGACTAATAATTACGATGAGTGTTTTCTATGTGTCAAGTAATGAGCTATTTACCTTTACAAGCATTTCCTCATTATTTCTTACTGCAATCACTGGAGGTAGGAAACTTACAGCAAGGAGGGTTAAGCAACTTTTCTAGGTCACTTGCAGATGGGATAGAGGAAATTGAATTCTGGTTGGCATGAAATCATTGATGTTGGTGAATCAGATGATTGAGGACACTTGATCCTTCCTTTCTCTCCTACATAGAGAATAGGAAGGAACCTGGCAAAGGAATTGGCTTCCTATGCCAATTCCACTGGTAGACGTGTACCATACGCAGTTCAACCTGGAGCTAGCATGGTTGGGCTACGGTCACTGATTGGAATTCATCGGAAATATAGTGAGAGTTAAAGGTCGGGTGATCCCCACGCCTCAAGCTAACGGGAAATAACACAGGTCGAAGGTGGAATTGTCAGAAACAATATGTAAGGGGTGAGGCAGGAAGACTTGAAGAACAAACTGAGCCATCAGATCATCAGAAGACAATGGAGAGAAGAGGAAATCAAGAATGAGCAGTTTTGAAAAGGAAGTGAGGAGCCAACAGTGTGAAATTCTGCAGGACGAGAGTAAGGCAGTAACTGAGAGATCATAGGGATGGGTAGAGAAGACCGTGGGGTGGTGGTGATGCAGGTGAGCACATGGCAGCACCACGGAGCAGCAAGAGGGAAGGGCTGGGAATAGGAAGGTGGACCAGGATCCTTTTTACAGGGTTCACACGTGAGAGGGATGAAGGGGTCGTGGGCTACAAGACACCTCACAACGGAGGGATATTCACTCCAGCCTCTACGATGAGGAGGGCATGTTCCCAGGCTAACAAAGGAGATGATGGGGACCATGAATTTACAGAAGGGGCTGGTTTTATCACGTCTCTAATATTTTCTCCCAGAGTCTGCACTCATTTTCCTCATGTAGACCCTTCTCCATTCTCCTTAATCCTCTTTTTCTTTCTTATCTCTTCTTCTTCTTGCATTCATGCTTACTCTGGCACTTGCATCCAGAACCTGTCTGTTAACAGGTCCCTTCATTTGCACGTCTTCTATTTCCTCCTCTGCTATCTTAGGCATTTTGCCAGATGACTGTGCCTATCTTGATAGAAGTTTTTTCTGCTGATGTGACGTTGTTGATAACAGTTGATTGCTGGTTGTGGAAAATACCAGTATTTTACTCTGATAACACTTGTGTAGTTTATCAGTTATAGTCCATGCATATATTTAACCCCATGACCTAAGAAGAATCCCAGGTCCAACAAACCTGAAGAAAGAGTAGATATGTTTGCACCATATTCTAATACTATTTAAACAATAGTTTTTGAGAGAGAAGACACAGTGAATGTTGATTTTCTGCCTCAGTTGCTCAGAAAAGGACCAAACCTTCACTCACAAATAATCTGAAACAGAAACCTCAAAGATTGAAATTACATAACCACTTCACGCTTACTGACTCTCCTGGTTCTTTCAGATTCTCTTATTGGGAGGGATGTGACCATCTCCAAGCTATGAAACACTTAAACAAACCAGGGGAAATAAAAACTCTAAGTAGAAGCCTTATTATGACTGCTTCAGAAAGTTGATCAGAAAATAGTGTTTTCAACATGTGCTTGTCTTTGAGATTGCTGGATGGACATGGAAGTCACATAGCTGCTTCTTCCTTTCTGACTGATGCTCTACATGGAGTTGATGCTCTACACCAAGCTACTGCTCTGCAGCAACAAAGGAATTGGAGTGCATTTTCTTGGTGTCAGAGTGGACCACTCATAACCAGCAGAGCCACCAGCATTGGCTGATTACAAACTATCTCTAAAAACATCCACTGCTCAGATGCAATTTCAAAAATAGGATAGGCTTATATTGGACTACACTGGGGGATATTGTGCATTCGCTGGAGCAGCATACCTGTAATAGAGCAAACAGAAAGCATATCTGACAAAGATGATTCTTGAAAAACTTTACCTTAAATATATTTACTTCCAGTGTTATGGAAGTTGGTAAAAGATCTCAAGTTTATAGTCTTGAGAGATGGTAAAAACCAAGTTTAGACCACAGGCTTTTGGCTCACATACATCTAGTTTCCAACATTGACTTTGGTCTTAGTTGCTGTGTGACCAAAGGCAAGTTACACATCCTTCCTGCGCTGTTGTTTGCTTATCAGCAAATAAAACTACAACATCTATCTCAGAGGGCTCTAGTGAAGATTATGGCCTGATATTCATTAGGCTCATATATTACTATTCCTGTTGTTATTTTTCCTGTTACTCAGGAAATAAGTATAAGGGAGAGAGTGGTATGATTTGGGTCAGAAAATAAGAGATGGAGAAAGAAGAAGAAGAAGAAGAAGAAGAAGAAGAAGAAGAAGAAGAAGAAGAAGAAGGAGGAGGAGGAGGAGGAGGAGGAGGAGGAGGAGGAGGAGGAGGAGGAGGAGAAGAAGAAGGAGGAGAAGAAAAAGCAAAGATTCAAACCAAAACAATTACTAAAGAAGATGGCAAGCCATATGCAAACCAAAAAGATCTTTTTTTTTTTTTTTTTTTTGGTTAGTATTTGCCTCTGTTTTTTAGCCTAATGCTATATGGTAATTCTCTCGTGCTAATATTTTGACATTTTGGTATTAGAGGGCTGATTTTGCTCATTTATTTTTGGTTGGATGAGAGATACCCTGGCTTTCATCTTTCTAGGAAGTACTATCACACCTTAATTGAGTACCAAAAAGATATATTTGTCCTAGAAGTAGGAGGATTATGTCTATCGTCCCCAAAACAAATGTTATACAAAGCAGCCAAATTCTAGCAGCCAGGCTCTTAGAGCGGAGGCCTGTGGCCTTGGAAATTCATTGCCTCTTTCAGTAACAACTGATGGACAGTAACCTTGTCCTTCAAAGTGTAAAAATGAATGGATGAATAAACCTAAGGACTCATGATGGGTGGCCCTGGTGTGCGCAGGGTACAGAGGGTCGCTGGTTGGTAGGATGAGTAGTTAGATATACTAGGCATTTGGTCACATGACTGCACCATCTGAAGGTGCAATGAACTAAGATTTAGATACTAGAGAAGTGGAAGGAGAATAGAGAGAAAGCCAGCAAGGGAACAAACTTGATCCTTTGGAGTAAAGACCCAGCAGAGTAGGCCAGGGACTCAGCTGGACAGTTGGCCTCCCAGGGGGAGGGGGCTTCCAGTGGACTCTGCTCACCTGAAGCAGCCTTGTCCCCAGAGCTGAGCTAGTTGTGTGCTTCTTGCACTGGGAAAGTTGTTTGAGCAGCGGATGCTAGATGAGTGTTCTCATGAACACAGTCTTCCTACAGCAAGGAAAGGAGCTTGTGTGGTCCCCAAGGTACAGAGGAAGGGCAAGGAAGTACCCTATGCTCTCCTGTTTCCCTTCCTTCTCCACCCTGGGGGAAATGAGAGGCTCTGATTTTGATATTAGGAGATACCTGGAGTGGTGTACGCATGTATTCTGGGTAAGAACCCTATGACCTCGTCTTCACTTTGGCTTCTCACATAGATAACCTCAAAATTATAGATTGATAATATATACCCCCCCACACCCAAAACCTTGAAACTTCAAATATAAATCTATTTGCCTAAATTCAACTCACCAAAATCAAGTTTATCAATTGGGATAATTTCTGAATGACCTATTAGATACATTTGCACGTTTCGTTAAACATTTATAACATTTAGAGCAATGCATATATTTTTTTTTTTGATTTCTGAAACTTTTGAAGATCTCTATAAAGTTTAGTTATCTGGCTCCCATTTTATTTTGCTAAGAGTCTTTTAAGGTTTATTGCATTTACTTCTCTACCACACGGTGAGAGCTGAGGCTACGAAAGGGGGATCCCTCATCTGTGGGAGACTGTCAAGAGGAAGTTCCATAAATTGGGCATTTAGTACATACTGGGTGAAATGACTTTTGGCAAATTAGCTCTCGGTAAACTGGCTTGCTTTCTGGAACCTCAGGAACGAAATCTAAAAGATTGCTAACTGCTTTTCATAGGAGTATTCTTCTTCTCCAGAGAAGAATCAATTTCCCAGCAAGTAGAATAAAATCATGCTAGAGGGGGGATGGGTGCCCTGCACAGGGTTATTTACAATTAGAGAAAGGTGTGTTAACATGAAAAACAAGTCTCTTATTAGATTAAACAAGGCAAAACCACAGGCATAGGGGGCTAGTGTTATGGAGATTTGGGGATGAAGAAAGGGTTTTCTGTGCAAATAACTGTAAAAATCCTAACAAGGATGATTTCAAAGCTCACTGAAAAGCAGAGTCTTCCACTAAAAGGGGCTGTTTTTCTTATGGTTGTAAAAGAAAATCCTGTTGGAGAAAGGAGAGTGCTAAGTTATCCAGTGGTCCTGAGACTGTCAGAAGGAGTAGCTGTTGCTGGGAGGAAGAGAACATAAGGACAAAATTGATTAGAGCCATAAACGGAAGTCCTTCTTCTGGAGGGTGCATTTGCTGTTGTGGAGTGAAGGCATTCACACATGAAGGAGCACAACAGACTTCTTCCTTCTTTTCCACAAGTACTAGCATGCAACACTCATTGGTTTGCAAATAATAGGCTAATTTCCCTCTTGCTATGTTACATATATTTTTCCCCTGACAATTGGTGGGTGGGCATAAAAGAAAACTTAAACTCAAATTAGTTTGAAAATTATTAATATTGCCGATATAACTGAAAAGCAACTATGCTTTTAGAGTATTGTTGAAGTATTTGTTCATTGAATGTGACTTAAAGAAAGAAAACGGGTTTATTTTATAACAAATATACATTTAACTACAGATTTGTCTGTTGCGTCCATCAGAAAGGCTTAAAATTGGAAATGTAATTAGATACAAACAGTACAAAACTAACTGAAAATTTTTTTCTAAAGATTTTATTTATTTATTCATGAGACACACAGAGAGGCAGAGACACAGGCAGAGGGAGAAGCAGGCTCCCTGTGAGGAACCCGATGCAGGACTCGATCCCAGGACCCCAGGATCACGCCCTGAGCCAAAGGCAGATGCTCAAACACTAGACAACACTGAACCACCCAGGTGCCCCCAGAACTAACTTTCACAAAGAAAAAATAAATTCAATAAGGAAAAGGAGTTTTAAAAATTCTAGTCAGGGATTCTTCGCGCTGCCTTAGTATGAGCATAAGAAAACCTAGAGCAGTTATACAAAACATAGATCCAAGCGGACGTCTGTGGGACAAATTTCAGAAAGGAAGAGGGTTCTTCTCATGTGGGAAATCTTCAGGAGGGTCCTTAGACATTTAACCAACTCATTTCATCATTATGAAAGGACAGGTTTTGGGGGTTTTTGTTTGTTTTGGTTGCCTTTACTTCAATGATAAGTCTATGACTAAAACCACAGGTTTTCTTTCCATATGGAAAACAATACTGTCATTATTGATTATCAGGGTAGGAGTGATTTTCCCTGAGTCTGGAACCTTCTCCATCTCTGCAGAGCTCTAACGTTTAGTTTCATTGTTTCCCCATTAATTTTTGCAGTAGCTTATGCTTCTACAAATGCTACATATGCTTCTATCAATCCTTTCACTATCTTTCTCCATCGATCTTGAGTTTGAGGATATAAGAAGCAATCTTTTGCTGGTTTCATTTAATTTAAATTTGGCATCTTGAAAGATAATTTCATCATAAACATGTATATCCATACCCTGTTGTCCTCGTGTTGAATTGTTTTACTATTATTAACTGACTCCAAGGACTTTGTTCATCTTTTTCATTTTTATTAACTCTTCTCCCTAACTTGTACAATCCCTTAGATGTTTTATATTCACTCTATATCCAACATTTTGAATTTTAATGGTATATTTTTATGCTCTGCTTATTTCTCCTATCTCCCGAAGAGTGTCTCTAGAAGAGTTATGGATAAGTCATAAAATCCAATAAAGATGCATTTGTCAAACTGATTCATTTTCCCAACTCTGTCCCTGTTAAATTCATAAAAGAATCCAGATTTCTGCAGATATTTGACTACTGTAGTGGAAATGATAAGAAGTGCAAGAGTCATCCAGGCACAGATATTAAAGAGAGCCACATGAGAAAAAGCACTGTCGCTTAATGCTAAATTGTTTCTTCTCAAAAGATGAGGCAATTGCCTAAGTAGAAAAATTAATCATAAAGCATGTTAAATCATCAAGCAGGGTGAAAGTTGGCTTTTAGGATTCATAATAATTAGTTTGGAGAACTAGAAGTTGTAACTTAATAGACTTGTGAGATCAACTCACAACTAAGTAAGTTCATTTTACTTTCAGATTCAGCAGACAAGGCAAATGCTTTATAGAAAACAAAAGTGTCCAAATTTATTATAAAACCTACAGTTTTAAGTCATGGAGCTTCAGTTTTTATATGCCACCTGTTAAGTAAATAAATGGCTCTAATCAAAACCTTAATATAGAAGTTCATTCCCGTTTTTTTTTGTCCCCTTTCCTTGTCATATTTCCACAAAATTCAGTGCTTTTTTTGTTCTTGTTCCTAGCATCCCATAAAATTCAGTCATAATAATAATAGTAAAGTTGATCACTCTGGTTTAGTTGTCAGAAGCAAAATAGCTGAAAATAACAGACTCAGATTTTCCCTTGCTTGTTTAAGGGAACAACCCCAATGTCTTCTGTGTCCTTGCAATCAACACATTTTTTTTTAAATCAATTGTTTTACACCTTGTATTTTTTATCTTTTCCTCTGACACTGAAGACATAATCCACTTGTTTTCTGATCACTGTGTTTAGTTCCAGTGGGAAATTTGTTTCTGTTGTCTCTTTCATCATCCTGTTGGCTCCCAGATTAGGACAGGATTTCTGGTTGATGACACTGACTCAGATTTTTTTCCCCCTCAAATTTAGTGGACACCATACCCTATTTCTTTTCTTATCCTTTTTTCCATGTTCTTTTCTCTTCTTATTTTGAAGATACCTGAAGACACAATTTATGGATACCTTCCTTCCTCTTGCCTCTTTTCCCAAGGACTCTCTTACAAGGTACCTTGGGCTGGGCTAAAAGTCTGGTTGACTCAAGGGAGTATAAACACATTTTTTTTTTAAATTTTAATTTATTTATGATAGTCACACACAGAGAGAGAGAAGCAGAGACATAGGCAGAAGGAGAAGCAGGCTCCATGCACCGGGAGCCCGACGTGCGATTCGATCCTGGGTCTCCAGGATCGCGCCCTGGGCCAAAGGCAGGCGCCAAACCGCTGCACCACCCAGGGATCCCTAAACACATTTGATCCTTCTCTTTAATGCTTTTTCATTGTTCCAGGACCAGACATCCTGTATCTTTTCACCCTTTACCCTCAGACAAGCCTATGGGGTTCTTCTTTGATATGTTAGTGGAGCCCTTATAGTCTAAGGGATTAGAGGTAAATGGCCTGAAGGTTGGCCATTAGACCAGTTATTAGTAACAGGATACGAGTTTTGTTTCCTTTCTTGCCTTCAATTTCATGGTAAGGCAAGTCCATAATTAAGGAACAGGCTTGGGGACATCTGATTTTGCTGTGGATATAAAGCTTAATTCTGTAGAGTCTTCATTCTGCAGGCAACACAAAGACACAACCCGGAATTATTTGCTTATTGATGAAATATTTCCAGGAGTTTTACATGTATATAACTGGTGGGCCATACTATATAATCATGTAAAAAATGGCTGCTTTTCATAAACATATTTCCCCTAATACAAATCTCTTGGGATTCACGCCTATCTTTTCATATGATAAACTAAGCCTAATTTAAATTAAGAAGGAATTGAAAATTGAAAAACCATGGTGTTCATTCAGCCTTCATCTTTAAAAAGTATGTGGCAATCATAATTATCAAAGTAACCCCAAATTAAGACAGTTTGTTAATCTTAATTTTACTGATGAGGAAATGAAGGATAGGGAGAGGTTAAGTGAGTCACCTGTAATTATACAAAAAATTAACAGTAAAACTTGGACAGAAACTAATATAACTGAATCCCTGGGTACCTTTGTTATTTGGTTTGTTTATTGTTTATTGAACAGTAATATTTCCTAATATAAAGAAAAATTGCCATTCAAGATTTTTAGCCTCCTATTAACTTACATTCTAAAAATTATAGAGAAAAAAACATGCTTTGTAAAAATATTATGATATGAAGATGACTTAGACATTATTTGTATAGTTTATCAAAGACATTGTGAAATGGTGCTTCTTTGAGTCCACATAGAAAAACCCTTTTTGGGGGATCCCTGGGTGGTGCAGCAGTTTAGCGCCTGCCTTTGGCCCAGGGCACGATCCTGGAGACCCGGGATCCAAACCCACATCGGGCTTCCAGTGCATGGAGCCTGCTTCTCCCTCTGCCTGTGTCTCTCCCTCTCTCTCTCTGTGACTATCATACATAAATAAATAAAAATTAAAAAAAGAAAAGAAAAACCCTTTTTGGAGCTATTGATACGTGTCAAGATCACAATCATTTAGATTCTTGCAGCATCAGCAAAATGGAGTTGAAAGTTAGGGAAACATCTCAAGCACTTGTTTGAATGAACATATGTATAAAATATAATGATCTTCTAAATTCATTCTTTAATCAAACATTTATTGAGCCGTTACTATGTGTAGAATTTATTCTAGTTTTTTTATTTTGGGAAAATGTGTACTTAAAAATGCAATTCTAGGGGAAATGTGTACTTAATACTCTCAAAATTAGGAGAAAGTAGTAAAGTTTTGGGTCTATCTTGAAAGCCATCCTAAATTCTATCAGGCCCTCTTTGGGTTCCTTTCTATCCTGCTATTCTTGTTTATAAACTCATTGTCAAATGATTGATTAAAATAGTGCCTGTTTCTATTCTGAATGTTGCCCTTTGTACCATGTCAGGAAATATATGAACTTACTTCCCTTTTTCAGTGTTTTATATCTCAATTGTCAGTTCCCAATTATTTCATTCTTCTTGCTCTGATTTATGATTTCAATTTCCCCCCTTTTGTTTACTTTGTTTCAGATTATCTATTCTATTTTATCTATTTTGTTCTTTTTATTTTTTGATGAATATTTCTTTGACATTCCCTGACATCAAGGCAATAACATTGGATTTGCTAGCAAAGATTGGTTAGAAGTCTATTTCCTTTTGAAAAATAGCCATTTCTAGAAAGTGTTTATAAAACCAACTTTTGTTCTTTAGTAAGACTTTTTTTTTCAGCTTTTGCTTCAAGTATATTTTATCTGGCCATGGTACTTCATAATAAATTATAGACATTTATTGATTTTATTTTCCTGGGGGAAAATACCTGTTAAATGGCTAATGGAACCCAGAAAGAAACGAATATCTTCATGCTCAAGTGGAAAAAAATGTGTTTGATTCCCTTTAATCTGTTGAGAAAATGAATTTAAAATTTCTCAAAGATTAGAGAATATTGACATGTGATAACCCATGATATATTATGTGCAGTAATGAATCCTATGAAGTTAAAATAATCAAACCAAAATGACCAAAGATGATCCTTTGTCATTTTCACCTGAAGTAACCCAAGAGCATCTACTAAGTGACTATCTCAGTATTGTGAGTTTTAAAGGAATAGGCATAATTACATTTGATATTATTTTGGAACACATTTTAAAAGAGCACTAAAAAGGGAGGGATTCATGGCAAGACACACTACTCTATTCATAAATCTCCCCAAAGTAATAATTATTGCAATATGTTTTCTTCAAAAATGTATTAAATTTCATTTGATGACTTGTTTAGGACAAATGGCTACATCCATCGTAAACCAACACTTTCACTTCACATATATCAGCTGAAGTTCTTATAATTGTGAGTTTTCTAAGTGCAGAAAGAAAATACACTAAATGGTTTTTTATATAATTTCAAAATAGCAGATAAAAATTTAACCATATTCCTTGTATTTAAAGAGTATTTCTCCTTAAGAATATGTATCTTTAAGTATATATTTAAGGGATCATCATGGTCAAAACATTGAACACTATCAGCATATATGTATTATTTACCTTCTATTTGAGTTTTTGTAAGATGAATAAGGTCAATGTTTCACATTTATGTTCACATGTATGTTCACTATCATTGTTCTTCCAATGACTACTAAAAATCAAATTGTAATACAAATATTAATATTCAAAAAATCTGGGATCCCTGGGTGGCGCAGCGGTTTAGTGCCTGCCTTTGGCCCAGGGCGCGATCCTGGAGACCCGGGATCGAATCCCACGTCGGGCTCCTGGTGCATGGAGCCTGTTTCTCCCTCTGCCTATGTCTCTGCCTCTCTCTCTCTCTGTGTGACTATCATAAAAAAAAAAAAAAAAAGTCCATGAAAATGCTTCCTTAACTGACTATATTTGGGGAGAAGACTGGAAATAAAGCCTTTTTTTTTTTTTTTTGTAGAGATGGAGAATGAGAGTGGTGGGGGTGAGGGGTGGGCAGAGGGAGAGAGAGAGAATCTTAAGCAGGCTCCATGCCCAGTGCAGAGTCCAACACAGGGCTTGATCTCAGGACCCTGAGATCGTGGCCTGAGCTGAAATCAAGACTCTGACACTTAACTTAGCAGCCACCCAGGTGCCTCAAACATTCTTTTTCTTTCTTTTTTTATTTATTTATGATAGTCACAGAGAGAGAGAGAGAGGCAGAGACATAGGCAGAGGGAGAAGCAGGCTCCATGCACCGGGAGCCCGATGTGGGATTCAATCCCGGGTCTCCAGGGTCGTGCCCTGGGCCAAAGGCAGGCACCAAACCGCTGCGCCACCCAGGGATCCCCAAACATTCTTTTTCTTAAATTCCTCCTTTCCACAAACCCCATCATGAAGTATAATTTTCATTTGGATGACTGCTACTTCCTTCAAACATCCTCCCTTTGGTTTTACTGGTGCCTCTTTAACTGATCCTTACAATTCCTGGGTTACTTCACTTGAAAATGACGTAGGATCATCTTTTATCAACTTGACTATTTTCACTCCATAAGAGAGATTCATTATTGCATATAATATATCATGGGTTATCAAAGTTGATGAATATTTGGAGTTTTTTTTCTCAAATCTGCATAGAACTATGTTTATTTATTGAATAGCAACCCACAATTAATATTACATTTTTTTACATTGCATATTATTTAGCTTCAGAATAATTTTTATTTCTTTATGACTACATGAAGGCAGATGACCAATCTCTATAGACTGTTACAGAATTGGTTGGCATAGCATGGTATAGACAACAAGTCCAATAGACACAAACCAGAGAATGGAAAAATCAAGTTTTTCTGGAGTCTCAGTAAATATTTCCTAGAAGAGTTGATATGTGAATTAGATTATTTTCTTGGATAAGTATAATATTTTAAAAATGTGGTTTGGGAGTGCCTGGGTAGCTCAGCCAGTGGAGCATCCTACTCTTGACTTCAGCTCAGATCATGAGTATTCATGATTCATTCACAGTATAAACAAATGTGGGACAAGACACATGCCAGCACATTGGTTTAACTGATTTTATAATGGAGAATATTAATAAAGAAGAACAAATAGATAAAGACTCAAAGTTTATACAGAAATAACCCTCAGAATATTCTTACTATTTGTAAGTGGAACTAGTTTTTAACTGCTATCACTCTGGCTTTGGTCGTTATTCATTTCTATATTTATTTAAAAATGAGAATAAGAAAAGAAAACAGGCAGTCATAAATTCCTGTGCTTTGAAGATGTCTCTATCTTTTATTTATTTTTTATTTTTTTTTAT
The DNA here is from genome assembly GCF_053574225.1 of Canis aureus. Lineage (NCBI taxonomy): Eukaryota > Metazoa > Chordata > Mammalia > Carnivora > Canidae > Canis > Canis aureus. The sequence goes on along the minus strand of NC_135637.1, from coordinate 47,713,873 downwards.
TTCTCTCTCTCTCTCTTTTATTTTTATTTATTTATTTATTTATTTTTTTAAAAGATTTTATTTATTTATTCATAGAGACAGAGAGAGGGAGAGGCAGAGACACAGGCAGAGGAAGAAGCAGGCATCATACAGAGAGCCTGACGTGGGACTCGATCCAGGGTCTCCAGGATCACGCTCTGGTCTGCAGGCGGCGCTAAACCGCTGCGCCACTGGGGCTGCCCTCTCTCTCTCTTTTAAAGTCCGTTTGCCACATCTGGGTAGTTGCCCTGAGAAATTTTTCTTGTTTCTCTTCATAGTTTTTCCTCTTGCTCCACCTGGGAGATTGTCTTTTTTGAAGCTAATGCCCGGCTTGTGGGAAGTGACTTTGGGGAGCTGGTCCAGAGGACTTGTAGTTCTTCAGTTTACATCTCCATCTAGAGCTGTCCCATTCTCCTGGGTGAGGTTCATCGTGATGCCTTTAAAGTTCACATCTTCTTCTAAATGGGACATTGGTGGCCTGTGGCTTGTTCATCCTGCTTCTCTGTGTCTCCTCCAAGGATCAGCAGGTCTTGAGGGCTCCTTTGAGAGCTCCTTTGAGCTCCTTTGCTGCTTTGAGAGCTACTTTGGTTAGTGTCTTCACGCAGACCATGTCCATGCCTGGCATTTCCAGCCAATGCCCAAACACTTTCCATCTCTCCTGAAGAATGACTGTAGGTACCTCTCCTCCTGAGGTCACTTTGAACTTTAGCCTTACTTACCATGAAACATTCTTTGTTCTGAACATTGAACATTTATAAACTGGACCAATGCACACTATTTATTTTACCTTGGGATCAGTTGCTTGGTAAATAGTTTTTACTCTCACATGAAAGTTACCACGTTGCTGTGTAGGAGGTAATGTAATGTAAAACTTGTAGAGTGTATCTTTCCTTCTCCACTAAAAAAAAAAAATACTACGCATATATGGACTTGTTTTGTGAATTTGGTTTATAGACAGAAAAGACAATAGTTACCACATTTAACTGGGAGTAAATTATATTCTTTCAGTGGCCAGATACCTTTTTATTGAAGATCTTGGTGTAGTTAAGCAATAACTTGGGTACTACTTGGAACAAGGAATTAATAAAGAAGGAATAAAGGAGAAAAATGAAACACAACACTATGAAATAGAGGGGTGAGTGTGGTAAGTGCAAGCCTAACACCAATATTGGAACATGTGCCATAAATTTTATATGTGCCCTTGTGGGTTTTGTTACTTAAATTTATTAGGTACTATGTAAAATGATAACCTTTCCACCCCTAGTCAGTTTAAACACAATTTACCAATTAAGTACAAATGTTTGGTAATTAAAAAATTAATATTTATCATGAAATGAGAAGAGTTTGAAGATAATGTAATGCTATAATTATTTCAACCTTGATTTTTTAAATCTGTCTTATCTGATTTCATTCTCTCAAAACAATCTTTGAAGGTAATGAGACCATTATTATTATTCCCATATTACACTCAAAACTGTTTTTTCTAAGGCTAGTGCATGTTGGGGTCTGCTAATCTTAACCATCTAGTCTTAGTGACTTGGATTCAAGAAATTTCCTTCTCTTGTGTATCAGTGTGGACTTTTGCCATGAAAGAAGCTATCTTGGAAGCTAATACTGGCACAGTGAGAGAGAACTTTCTTTATATTCTGGGCTATGGAGGCAGACTGAACATTTTCATCAGTGACTCAGACCTGGTGGGGAGGAAACAGGCTATGAGTAATGCTCCCAAAATTCTGTATTGCTGCTACATGAAGCAAAGGAAATGAGTATTAATGATATAATTATCAGCCTCAAGGGAAGGATTCTAACAGTCTAGCAAACATTGAGATGACTAAGAACTAACAACCAGAGTCCTGTCCCTGCAGTGAGGTCAAGGCTAGTTCTGAGCTCCACGTTTCCTGGTGCTGGAATCCTCCCTTACCTAGCTAGTGTCACTACTGGAAGAGAGATGCTTCATTCCTATTCCTCTACCCACCCAACAGATACTGTGAGGTCTTACCTTGGTGATTCCAGAATTCTAAAATAAATGGAAAGAGCCTCAACTATCAAACTGACAATGCAGTAAGTAGGCTCTCCCTTCTAAATTCTACATCTCCAGTTTTGGGGACATGCTTTCCATGTTTCATGTTTGCGCCAGACTTCTGGAATCCTTGTTCCAGCAGGGATACTAAGCAATGTCAGCAACATTAGAGGGAAAAAAGGCTTTCAGTGGATCAATCTAATTTTCTGTCTCTTCTCTGAAAAGCAGTATTAACTAGGCTTTATCTCACTTGGGCTGGATAGTCACGCTTGGAATTATTTTACTTACCATAACCGAAGTGGTAACAGACTTCGTCAGTGGGACATAGATTTAGAATTATTTACTATGTATATTATATCAACTCTGATCCTATTTTTGTACTCCAGCAAATTCAGAGAATATATCATATAATAAATAAAAGTTTACTTCTCTAATGGGAACTGCTCTTTTATGAGTTTCATAAGAATTGAATTGGTTATATTTGAGTTTAAGAACATTTAAATCTTTGGGGAGGAAAAATTTCTCTTGTCAATTTTAACAATTTTGACTCTCACTTTTATGATTTTATCTCATTCTTCCAAAATGGAAAGGTTCTGAGTTAATATTTCTTTAGGATGCATTTATAAGGTATAAATTTTGACAAGTGTTACAAATCTATCTCTTCGTAAGAATTTTTTACATTTCTGGTGTCTATTTTGATGATCTTAAATTGTGTTTTATTTAAACTATCTCCTGGGCAGATTGAATAGTGAAAATAAGTATTTATTAATACCAACTAAGTTTTGGAAGCCAGAAAAGGACTTATTTTCCTTAAATGAAACAAGTATATCAGATTGAATCATACTAGAAAGAAATAACTTAAAGAATTACTGCTGCTCATCTAAGTTATTTTTATCTGTAATTCATTTGGGATTGCTCCTTCAATTATATGAAGTATGAATTATGCCATATGTGATCTATTATTTATGACATGTATGTTAAACTTTATATATATGCATATCTTGGAGTAAATAGTATGATTTTAGATTTTTTTCTAGCAAAATTATCATCTTTAGTTGGCAAAGCATTCCTTGAATTATTATGCCACATTCTGAAAGCATTACAACATATTTAAAGGAACATTATTTACTAGATTCCAAGAATTGGATTCCAAGAATAAAGACTGAAACAAATAAAAAAATGTAAATGGTAGTTCATGAACATAAAGCCAAGGGACTCAGATGAGTATGGGTATTGTTGACAGCTTTTTACTATTCCTTTTTTTTTTTTTTTTTTTTGCTTTTTACTATTCTTACTTGGCCGTAGATAGTTTTCTGAAATGCTGAAAGAAAAGAAAGGCTTGGATCATGAAGAACTCAAAAGTAGGACTGAAATTTTTTCTCCAAGTGAGTAGTTTCATTCTGTGAAATGTTTTATTGTTTGAAGTCAAGAAAAACACTAGTGTATCTTTTATGTCTATGTTTTTACTGCAATGGTAATGCATTTAGGGACACTTTCAGGAAATAACAGACTGTAGGTTGTTGAAGATGAACATACTTGCTTGATTTCTGCAATTGTAAACCAGAACTGGAACAGGACTTTGTGTTTTCTACTGGGCAAATTTTTGGTCTAATTTGTAGTTGGCATGGCATCCTAAAGCCATTTTGAATGCCACTAAATCATCCAAAATGATTTAGAGACAGAGCTCTCAGGGGAGTGTTCCTGCTTCTGTTGTTAGAGTTGTAGTAAAGTCTAGTGATGAAGAGCTTTGAAGTGAGAAAGCTTGGATTTGAATTCTGACTTTACCACTTACTAGCCATGTGACCGTGGATAATCTCCCAAGACCTCAGTCTCTCCATCTGTACAATGGGGAAAACATAAATGATAATTACAAGGAAAAGAGAAAGGTTAGACTGAATCCTGTGTAGTTGGCTTAGAATTGCAGCTATTCATCTCTGTATATATTTATACATATATAAAATCAAGGTTTTATATATGTGTAAAATAGAGAAATGCATAAGCATGTACAAACATATGTATCTGGGTTTTTTTCATAGTTCTGAGAGGGCCTAGCAGTAATGAATTCCAGAACCAGAAAATACCCCTAGAGTCTATAACTTGTTTTCTAAACCTATTCCCTTCCTCCCACCAAGACCCAAGTGTGGCTGGATAAATGGTAATTTCAGAAAGTGTAAGATGAACCTGGAATATTTTGCATTAAAACAGCACACAAAAAACTTCCTTTAAATCTTGAATATTTCCAAAGGTAGTTGAAACATCTGTTAAGGAAAATATAAGGTGATCTTTTAAGCCATTTTGTCTACAGGGTAAATGTAGTAATATTACTTTATTTTTATAGTGAAAATTATATCCTCTGTACACTTGTCTTTTAGTGTTTTCAGAACCCACTCATCTGACTGTGTGACTATTAGAAGGACAAGGACCATATATCTTTCGTACTTTGTTCTGAATTACCTTATCCATAAAAGCAAAATGATATAGATGGCAAGGTTGGGTTATGGTCATTGTTTTCTCCTCTTTCATACTAGAAACATCTCCCTCACATGTGCTAGATACCTCACATGTCTCATTGAGGGTTTCCTGCTACTTTCCATCAGAAATAAAGCATATGCCTCAGAACTTACCCAAGGAGTGCATTTGCCTCTGAAAACCCACTTATATCATTGCTTCTCCACTTTGCTTCATTGCTGTAGATATCTTGTGATATTGGTCTCCCTAAGAATCACATGACCACAAATGTAACCTCATGCAATCATTGCTTGAGGTCTATACATTTTAATTGGTATTCCTAAAAAGTTAAAAGAATAAAGCTCTAGTGGTATAATTTCAGGCAAATTTCCAGGCTGAGCTGAGAGAAGTAATTCTCAATGTGCTTTCCAAACTATACCGCATCAGTTTCGGTTTATTCTTTCTGACTATGATGTTGTTCCTGCCAAAGTCAGATATTAGTGCTGATGAGTAAATCAAATCATCCCACTATCAGGTTTGTTGAAGAAAAGAAGGGAAGGGGAGGTTATGAATGACTTTTCCATAATCTATTTAAACATGTTTAGGGTCTTCTGTTTTAAAATAATGTATTCTAGTACAAACGGCTTACTTTTCTTTGCTTTTTTGGGCATCCCTAAAATTGAATTTTAATAGTTTCCTGTATAATTTTAGACAGAGAGCTGGGTGTAGGCACTTGCTCTTGTGAGTATTTCTGTACATATAGTTGTGAACCTCCTAATAGACACAGGAGGATAGGCCAAGGTACAAAGTAGAGAGAAATAGAAGGGCTGGCAGGTTTGTCAAAAGAAATTAGCTATCTCGTGTTGATTTTGAAATCTCATGAAATATGTATTCGATGAATATGTTCTAGGAATGTGGAAAGGAAGACAGGAACTGCTCATTCTTTTACCCATTTACCTCCTCACGTTCTCATTCTCCCAGACCCAAGAGGCCCTCAGCACTGCTCACAGAGCCCATGATGAGAGCGCTCATAAAAAATAAGGGAAGATAAGAAAGTATATCTATAGGAAGCAGCATGACAAAAATTGCAGAAATTATAGTTAATGTATAGCTAAATTGAATTGAATAACATATGACACTCATTCCACCTTTAAGAGTAACAGTTGGGCCTGGCTATTATTGGGCTCAGAAACATTGATTTTTTTTTTCTAAAAAAAAAAAGAAAGAAATAAAAGAAATCAAATAGAACTTCAGAAAGGAGAACCTTGTAGAATGTTAGTTTAAATTTTTTTAAAGATTTTATTTATTCATGAGAGACAGAGAGACACAGAAAGAGAGAGAGGCAGAGACACAGGCAGAGGGAGAAGCAGACTCCATGCAGGGAGCCCGACATGGGACTCGATCCCGGGTCTCCAGGATCAGGCCCTGGGCTGAAGGCAGGTGCTAAACCGCTGAGCCACCAGGGCTGCCCTACATTTTTAAATAAATAAGCAATATTGGTTCCTTTACAAATTTTGAGATTATGAAGGCAAATGCAAATTAAAAATAAGAGATTTAATTCTTATAACTGAAAATAAGGGAAGAGTCTTCCCACCCCTTCCCTTTTCCTAGAATATTTACTTAAAAAAATTGTGATTTCAAGGTCTTTTACTGTCTCTTTGAAATGTATATTAATTTTTTAAAAAGCTAAATAAGTGTCTTACTAGCTTTACAAAACAAGATTGTAAATTGAAATTTTCTTTAACGATTTTTAAATAACACCTATGCCTCCGCAGGTCTGAGGGTGGAGGCCCCAGGCAGGAACCAGCCCTCTGGTTCCCCCTCTATCCTCACCAGGTCTCCCCCAAGAAAGCATTACCCACCCTCGGGGTGTCCCAGCACCTTGCGTGAGTTTCCTGTATGAAAACAAAATTGGGAAAGATAAACCTATACAAACACCATGATTGCAAGTAATAAACAGAAAACGAAACAAGTGAGTGTGCTGCCCACTTGTGGGAGGTGAGGAGGGGGGCATCTTGGCCATCCCACAGGGAGCCTCCCGAGAGTGATGGGTGGCCTTACATATCTGGGAGTGGCACGGTGGGTGAATCTCTCCCTGAGAAGGGGGCCTGGGGTAAAAAAAAAAAAAAAAAAAAAAGAAAAAAAAAAAAAAAGGACCTGGGAACCACCTCCTTGAAATGTAGCCATTGGGGAAGATAGAGCACCAGCTACTGTGGAGATAAGAACCTAACTTTAGCAGGTGCCTACCTCCAAGATGTGAAACTACTGTCATAAAGATATTAGATAGGTTTTTCCTCTGGACAAAGACAGTTAGCAAACACATATTATCACCCATTATCAGGTGAATTTAGGATGACCTGTGTGTGACAAATGGTGCTGTCAAGTCCTCTAACTTAAGGACTAGTGATAGTTTTTGTTTTTGAGAACATGTATGTAAATGAATGTTTTTATTAGTAATATAAAAGGGTGCTATTTCTTTCTGCCTTTTGCGATCTCTTAGCAGATGTCCTGTGATGTGCATCATATTATGCTTTAATGCTTATTCAATAGTAATATTGTCTTCTGCCTTCAGGGAGAGATTTTCTGGTTTAGGAGGAGATTTTTTTTATTTATTTATTTATTTATTTATTTATTTATTTATTTATTTATTTAGGTTTCATTTATTTATTTGAGAGAGAGAGAGAGTGTGTGCACAGGAAAGGGGAGGGGCAGAGGGAGAGGGAGAAGCTACTCCCAGTAGGAGATTCCCTACTGAGCAGGAAGGCCAATGTGGGGCTCAATTCTAAGACCCTGTGACCATGACCTGAGCTGCAGGCAGATGCTTCACTGACTGAGCCACCAAGGCACCCCTAGGAGGAAACTTGTTTTTTAAATTATATTTCTCCAACAGTGTATTTGGATAAAAGCTTTTAAAGTATATATTAATAATGGATAATGTTTATTTAACATTTAGCACTCTTTGGCTTTACATCTCGCACAGTCCGCATTTGCAAGTTCATCTAACTAGTAAGTTATGAAACCAAGATTTGAATCCAGGCAGAATGAATTACCGGCATATACATTTCACAAGTAGCTGTAATGCTTCCCTACACAAAACTTGGTGGGTTCCTGGTTCAATATTTTAGTCAAAATTCTCATGAAGATGGTAACTCCTCGGTTATTTAGGTGTAATGCAATGGTTGGAATTTCCATTTTCCTTACTAATTTTGAAAGAAAACCTCTGTGTGAATTACTTTGATTTGTTGGCCAGGAATTTGGGTCTACAGGTAACTCCTAATTATGTAGTGCTTTGAATCTGTTATCAGCTGTTAAATTGATGAGGAAATAATGAAAAGATTGAAATAATAACCAGTGCCTTCATTTGAATCTAAATTCTAATATAATTCTCTGCCGGGGATCCCTGGGTGGCGCAGCGGTTTGGCGCCTGCCTTTGGCCCAGGGCGCGATCCTGGAGACCCGGGATCGAATCCCACGTCGGGCTCCCGGTGCATGGAGCCTGCTTCTCCCTCTGCCTGTGTCTCTGCCTCTCTCTCTCTCTCTCTGTGACTATCATAAATAAATAAAAATTGAAAAAAAATATTAAAAAAAAAAAATTCTCTGCCGGTCTCCTGAAATCTTTTGGATTTTGCATTTGTTTTGTTTTAGTATGCATGTAAAAGCCCACTTTCATTTTCTTTTGGCCAACATTTTTTTTCTGGAAAAATATTTTAAAACTTGTCTCTTTAGATGGATGTTAGGAAAAACCAGGCTCCACGATTTGCTCCTAGTGGGCTTGGACTCAGATTGTTTTGGATATGTTAATAAGACTCCAGACCCATTGGTAGAATTCTGATTTAGGTTGAATAACAAGCCCACCCTACCCTTGATGAGGTAAGTTCCTGAGTGTGGGAGGTTGGAAAACATCACTTGCTTTTTCTAGGTTTTACTTTCCACCTTCCTGAATTGTGTGTTGTGGAGGGAGTTGCCGTAAATGAAATGATTTATAAATCTTATTTAGTGACGGTAGGATGGGGAGTGGTGGTGGTTGGCTGTCCTCATGTAGAAAGAGAAACTTTAAAAATCAGTGAGTTAAGGGGCACCTGGGTGGCTCAGTCAGTTAGGCATCTGCCTTCAGCTAAGACCCTGATCCCAGACTCTCAGGATTAAGCCCTGAGTCAGGCTCCCTGCTCAGTGAAGAGTCTGCCTCTTGCTTTGACCTTCTCATGCTCATGAATGGATAAAGAAGATGTGGCATGCACATGCAATGAAATATGAATCAGCCACAAAAAAAGAAGGAAATTTCACCTTTTGTAGAACATGGATGAATCTGGAAATGAAATAAGTCCGAGAGAGAGAAAGACAAATACTGTATGATATTGTTTGTATGTGAAATCTTAAAAACAAACAACAACAAAACTGATTTCATAGAAACAGAGGATAGAATGGTGGTTGCTAGGGTTCAGGGGAGGGGGAATGGGGTGGTATAGATCAAAGGATACAACTTTTTAATTATAAGAAAAATAAGTTCTGAGGATCTACTGTACAGCATGGTGACTATAGTTGATAATATGGTGTCACACACTTGAAAGTTGTGGAGAGTAGATCTTCAGCCTTCCTACCACATATACACACAAAAAAGTTAATTATGTGAAGTGATAGATGTGTTAATTACCTGAAGTGAAGATATGTTAATTATCTTGATCTTGGTAATCATTCTAAAGTATAGATGTACATCTAATCATCATGTACACTTTAAATATATATGATTATGTTTGTCAATTATTCCTCAATAAAGTCAAAAAAAATCAGTGATGAGGAATAAACATGAAATGGTCATCTGGCTCCTGCTGGTGGATGCTCCCCTCAGTTCTTCCTATATTTAGCATCTTGTTACAACAGAATCTTATTTAGAAATAAGTCTGTCATCTGTTTTCCAAAATAATGGCTAATGTTTTTTCATATCCTTTAGATTTCAGTTCCTTCTTTGGGAAATTCTTTAGAGAAGTTTAGTTTTCTTACCTCCACTCTAAAATATGCTTCTTCCCCTATGATTATTTTCTAAAATATCACTACCTTCTTTTTCACTTCTAATAATAATAAATCTAGCACAATGCAGAATATTTATAGCCAGTTCTCATTATTCAAGGTACTTATGTTCTATAAAGTCCTCACAAACACTAAATTAGTAAATAACTGAACCATCACTCCTAAGTTCCTGTGAATTGCTTCTGGTCACACACTTTCATCAGCTGAGTAGCACATGACTTTGTTTTACGTATGTTTCTGTTTACAAACATCTTATTTAGTATGTGTTGTTGATTCAATTAACATTGAACTCATGGACAACAGCGCTGTAACAGCCTGAACAAAGCTTATGTCACACTCATATTTTTCCCTAAGGCACATCACAGCCACCCAGATGCCTCTGTATGTTGAAATTCTGTATGTTAAAGTAAAATGTATATTTATCATTGCAATAGTATAATCCTGAAATAGTTGATGGTTTCTGAAAGCTGTACATTTCATATCCAGAATAAATATAATAAATTCTTTTTTAAAGATTTATTTATTTATTTTGAGGTAGAGAGAGCATGAGTGGAAGGGGCAGAGGGAGAGGGAGAGAAGTCTAAGCAGACTCCATACTGAAAGCACAGCCCAATGCAGGGCTTGATTTCATGACCCCGATATCATGACTTGAGCCAAAAATCAAGAGTCAGACACTAAACCAACTATGCCACCCAGGTGTCCCAAATATTAATAACATTGAGATAGTTATATAAATATATTTTAAGTATGACTATCAAGAGGAAATATGCTAGATATATAACTTTATGAAAAATCTCTCTTGAATAAACAATATTTATAAAAATTTTAAAAATATAGCAGAAAAAGATGAATCTAAATCACAATTGAAATTTACTGAGTTACATGTATACTAGTGTATTTTAAAATTAAGATATAATTTACATATAGCATATTAGTTTCAAATGTACAATATAATGATTTGATATTTGTATATATTGTGAAATGATCACTCTAATTAGCCTAATTAACTTCTATCACCACATATAGTGACAAGTACCTTTTTTTTCTTGTGGTGAGAATTTTAAAGATCTACTGTCCTAGCAACTTTCAAAGTTCTACTAGTATTTAAAGAATAAACCCATGATCTTTAAGATATCCATTTACAAGGATGTGTGAGTGGCTTAGCAGTTAAGCGTCTGCCTTCTGCTCAGGGTGTGATCCCAGGGTCTGGGATCAGGTCCCGCACCGGGCTCCCCGCAGGAAGCCTGTCTGTCTGTGTCTCTGCCTCTCTCTGTTTCATGAATAAATAAATAAAATCATAAAGAAAAGAAATCCACTTACATTTTCATTAATTAAATTTAAGTAATGAGTCATGAGTCTTGGACATGAGTAGAGTCACTTCTTTGAGGATATTTTACACCTTGGTCTTGGATTTTATTCGAAAAGGAATAAACAGTCTTTGAATGTTTTAAATGGAAGAGTGGTATGAACAAACTCATATTTTGCATTGATCTCTTTGGTTTAGGTGTGGAAGACATTTGATTTGATCAAAACAAGATTCTTAAATACCAATTACTAGATTATAGCATAGTCCATGTGAAAAATGATGAGAGGAATGGTTATGTTGGAGCAATGTGTAGGAAGTGAAATTAACATGCTTTCATCTTTTATTTCATTTAGGATAAAAAGATTAATCAATGACATTCCTAGGTTCTGACCTGCATGACAAGATGTATAGTAGTTTTATTAACTGAGACTGGATTAAAATTAGGAAAATCTGATTTTAAGCAATCTGAAGTTTTGAGTTTTAGATTTATTAAGTGTGAAGTACTAGTGTATATGTTAGCCAGTAGACACGTTTAGAAGTGTTTTGTCAATGTAGAGATTAGAAAGTGTTCAGAATATAGACAGAGATATAGATTATAGAGTTTTACATAAAATTATACAATAATTATTTAAATAGTAAGAATGGACAGAAAAAACAATAACATAACTATAAACAGCTATAGAACAAGGCCAACTTGCAGTCTAAGGTATGAGCAGAAGGAAGGGCTTCTATGAAGGTGGTGGAATTAAAATATTCTTCAGAGAAGTGTGAGAAGAATGATGAGAATATTATACCATGATAGCTCTTAGGAAGAGCAGAGTGTGAAGCCTCAGAAGAATAGTCAAAAAGGTAACTTGGCTGGAGCAATAAGACAATCATTGGACATTTTAGAAACCATGGGTAGAAGTAGGGATAAAACTCCAGTGGACGGAGTTGTGGGTGTGAGATCCAGAGGTGGATATTCTAAATAAAAGGTTCTGGTGGAGTAAATTTGCCTACAAGGAATGGAGAGAGTTCTTAAATCCTTTTAATTATCTCTTTAACTTTCTGATATTTGTCTTGTTCTCTTTCTCTGTCACCAGACTCATTCGGTTCCCCTTCAACCTCAGTTTTATTCTAACAAACTGTTGTTTCTCCATTTCTTTTTTTTTTTAATTTTTATTTACTTATGATAGTCACAGAGAGAGAGAGAGAGAGAGAGGCAGAGACACAGGCAGAGGGAGAAGCAGGCTCCATGCACCGGGAGCCCAACGTGGGATTCAATCCCGGGTCTCCAGGATCGCGCCCTGGGCCAAAGGCAGGTGCCAAACTGCTGCGCTACCCAGGGATCCCGTTTCTCCATTTCTAGTTTCTCCCCTTACCACCAACCTGCTGTTCTCAGATCCTTGTTCCTAAAATGATGTTCTCATTATACGGTCTCTTCAGAAATCATTAGCAGTTCCTTATCTGCACCACTCAGGATCTTGCAAAATTTGATGTGTATCTAGTTTTCCAGGATTCTCTGTCAATAGTGTTGTATATATAACTCCTATACAAGTAAAATTAAATTGTTTGTGCGATGTTCTGCAGGTATGTTCAGCCTTTTTTTCCTCTGTCTTTGCTCTGACCCTTCTTTATGTCTCCTATAGTGCAAATAAATGACGCTCATTGAAGTGGAAGTTGGAGTTGGCCTGAGATTGAGTGTAGGAATAGCAGCGCTAGTGCTAAGAACAGGAGGGGTGATCTTAGCATTTCTGTCCCAACAAGTATCCCTGTGTATTGAATCTGTTATGAAGATAATGATATTTTCATCACACAAGACACTTGTTCAAAAGTTGTAGCTCCTGTATATTGTTACATCCTATGAAGATACTGTTACCAATATCTGTGCAAAAACACATGCTCATCTGGAAGAAAAGTAGAAGTTCACACATCTTTATGGCTTTTTTCTTGGAAGTGACATAACCAATCCCGGAAAAGGCAATATGCAGTGTCCACTCTGGGTCACCTTGGTACCCTATACTCAGATGTGCCCATTTCACTGATTGTTTATTTCTCTTCTCCTAACAGTGACTCACATCTCTCATTGAAACTACATCTCTTCCACTCTTGGTCAACATGCCTCTAGCATGGTTAATGCCAACTCACTCACCCATGACTTTAAAATGGCACACACTCCACTAACTGGAGCACCAATATCTATTTTTCTTTCTTTCTTTCTTTCTTTCTTTCTTTCTTTCTTTCTTTCTTTCTTTCCTTCCTTCCTTCCTTTCTTTCTTTTTCTTTCTTTCCCTTTCTTTTCCTTTCTTTCTTTCTTTCTTTCTTTCTTTCTTTCTTTCTTTCTTTCTTCTTTCTTTCTTTCTTTCTTTCTTTCTTTCTTTTTTTCTTTCTTTCTCCTTCCTTCCTTCCTTCCTTCCTTCCTTCCTTCCTTCCTTCCTTCCTTCTTTCCTTCCTTTTTTTTCCCAGAGTGCCAACATCTTATTGGCAAATTTATAGCCCATATAATCCCAGATTTTTTTCAAAAAATAAACTTTATCTAAGTGAAATTTGCTTGGTTCATAGATTATATAATCGAAGTGGTTTTGTTCTTTTTATCCTATTTTGTGGAAAGATTCTCTTATATAAAAATTATTGCAGAGAAAATCAGAGCAGACAGGAAGATAGATGCTAAATGACATCTGAACACCTGAGCTGTGCTTTAACTGAATCTGAATGTGAGGCTATGATTAACCTTTTTTGTTAGTTTCTGTCACTTTTAACTCCACAAAATGATAATTGTGACAATGTTACATCTATAAGAATAAAAGTCACAAATCAAGGAAAACTGTTATGCCAACTCATCATAAAGCAGAATTAATTTAATGGTAGATGACAAAAAGAACTTTTGAAGTAACCTTTGTGAAGTATCTTAAAAACAATTTTCTTTAAAATATGCAACAGAGCTTAGCTTAAAAAGGAGAGGGATACCTAGGAGATTTAACAATAATAGAGAAAAGTACAAGTCTTTCTGTAATTTTTTACCCCCACATGAAGACCTGTGTTGTCTGTGTTGTTTATAATAGTACCCGTAGCTCCTATCTAAATGCTAGGCAACATGATAAAGCTTCAAGAAATGTTTGATGAAGGAACACCACAAATGAATGAGGCCTGGGTATATTGACAATTACCTGAAAATTGAGAGAGGATGAAGGGATTATTATAAAGAACCAGAACTCAGGAATTAACATCGTATTCTTCAGAGACAAAGTGAGACAGAGAGAAAGAAAGAGAGAGAATATGTTCCCCTACATTGTATAGTATAATCCAAAAGCTCAGAGAGGTCACATAAAACAAAATTAAACCATACATTTGGTACATTAATATGTCTTGTGTAATGTTGTTAAATATTCTAGAGCAATTTTTATGAGAGTATTTTAGGATGGTGGGAAAAGACAGTTTAATATGGATTTATTAGAGTGGAGAGTAGAGTTAATTTGCCTAATTAATTCTTTTATTCTATAATAAAATCTAATAAAGGATATGCCCCAGAAAGAAATATTGTAAGAACTGGTATAAAATAAAAGCAAAGCCAACTTAGATAAGGAGAGATTTTATTCAAAAAACATGTCACGGGGCACCTGGGTGGTTCAGACAGTTATGTCTGCTTTCAGCTTGGGTCATGTTCCCAGAGTTCTGGAATCAAGTCCCACATTGGGCTTCCTGCTCAGGGGGGAGTCTCTCCCACTCTCCGTGCTTGTGTTCTCTCACCATCAGATAAATAAATAAAATCTTTTTAAAAAAAGAGTATGTCACATATCAGATAAAATGGTAGCATTTCAAATCTATAAAGAATTTATCAAACTCAAAACCCCAAAACCCAAGAAATCCAGTCAAGAAATGGGCAGAAGATATGAACAGACATTTCTCCAAAAAAGGCATCCATATGACCAACAGACACATGTAAAGATGCTCAACATCACTCATCATCAGGGAAATATAAATCAAAACCAAAATGAGATATTACCTCACACCTGTCAGAATGGCTAAACTTAGCAAGTCAGGAAACAACAGATGTTGGTGAGAATGTGGAGAAAGGGGAACTCTCTTACACTGTGGGTGGGACTGCAAACTGGTGCAGCCACTGTGGATAACAGTATGGAAATTCCTCAAAAAGTTGAAAATCGAACTACCTTATGACCCAGCAATTACAGTACTCGATATTTATCCAAAGAATACAAACATACTGGCACAAAAGCAGACACATAGATCAGTGGAACAGAATAGAGAATCCAGAAGTGGACCCTGAACTTTATGGGCAACTAATATTCGATAAAGGAGGAAAGACTATCCATTGGAAGAAAGACAGTCTCTTCAACAAATGGTGCTGGGAAAATTGGACATCCACATGCAGAAGAATGAAACTAGACCACTCTCTTTCACCATACACAAAGATAAACTCAAAATGGATGAAAGATCTAAATGTGAGACAAGATTCCATCCAAATCCTAGAGAAGAACACAGGCAACACCCTTTTTGAACTCGGCCATAGTAACTTCTTGCAAGATACATCCATGAAGGCAAAAGAAACAAAAGCAAAAATGAACTATTGGGACTTCATCAAGATAAGAAGCTTTTGCACAGCAAAGGATACAGTCAACAAAACTCAAAGACAACCTACAGAATGGGAGAAGATATTTGCAAATGACATATCAGATAAAGGGCTAGTTTCCAAGATCTATAAAGAACTTATTAAACTCAACACCAAAGAAACAAATAATCCAATCATGAAATGGGCAAAAGACAGGAGCAGAAATCTCACAGAGGAAGACATAGACATGGCCAACATGCACATGAGAAAATGCTCTGCATCACTTGCCATCAGGGAAATACAAATCAAAACCACAATGAGATCCCACCTCACACCAGTGAGAATGGGGAAAATTAACAAGGCAGGAAACAACAAATGTTGGAGAGGATGCGGAGAAAAGGGATTCCCTCATACACTGTTGGTGGGAATGTGAACTGGTGCAGCCACTCTGGAAAACTGTGTGGAGGTTCCTCAAACAGTTAAAAATAGACCTGCCCTACGACCCAGCAATTGCACTGTTGGGGATTTACCCCAAAGATACAAATGCAATGAAACGCCGGGACACCTGCACCCCGATGTTTATAGCAGCAATGGCCACGATAGCCAAACTGTGGAAGGAGCCTCGGTGTCCAACGAAAGATGAATGGATAAAGAAGATGTGGTTTATGTATACAATGGAATATTACTCAGCTATTAGAAATGACAAATACCCACCATTTGCTTCAACGTGGATGGAACTGGAGGGTATTATGCTGAGTGAAGTAAGCCAGTCGGAGAAGGACAAACATTATATGTTCTCATTCATTTGGGGAATATAAATAATAGTGAAAGGGAATATAAGGGAAGGGGGAAGAAATGTGTGGGAAATATCAGAAAGGGAGACAGAACGTAAAGACTGCTAACTCTGGGAAACGAACTAGGGGTGGTAGAAGGGGAGGAGGGCGGGGGGTGGGAGTGAATGGGTGACGGGCACTGGGGGTTATTCTGTATGTTAGTAAATTGAACACCAATAAAAAATAAATTAAAAAAAAAAAGAATACAAACATACTGATCTGAAGGGGATCCTGCATCCCAACGTTTACAGCAGCAATGTCCACAAACTAAAATATGAAAAGAGCCCCGGTGTTCATTGACTGATGAATGGAAGACATGATATATATAGATATATATAGATATATAGATATAGATATATATAGATATATAGATATAGATATAGATATAGATAAAGATATAGATATATAGATATAATAGAATGTATAATAGAATGTATATATGTATATATGTGTATATATATATATATATATATATATATATATATCCCACAAAAATGAATGAAATCTTGCTGTTTGCAATGATGTGGATGGAACTAGAGGGTATTATGCTAAGCAAAATAAGTCAGAGAAAAACAAATACTATATGATTTAACTCATATGTGAAATTTAAGAAACAAAACAGAAGAACAGAGGGGGATGAAAGGAAAAATAAAACAAGATAAAAACAGAGAGGCAAATCATAAGAAACTATCAACTATAGGAAACAAACTGAGGTAGGTAGGTGGAGGGATGGGGTATGGGCATTAAGGAGGGCACTTAATGTAATGAGAATTGCGTGTTATTTACAACTGATGAATCACTAAATTCTACCCCTGAACTAATAATCCACTACATGTTGACAAAGTTGAATTTAAACAAAAAATTAAAAACAACCCACTTCCCCACAAAAAATCCAAAAAGGATGTCACAATATGGAGAGCATTCTGATCTCAGAAATGTGCAATCATGCAAGAATGAAACAGAAGTAAACACGACTAGTGGAAACTTTGAAGGGACATTGGCAAGTGAGAGAGAATGAGCAGACAGCATGATGGGGTTTGACCTGACAGTAAGTTGTGTGTCCTCATGGTCAGCAGGCTCTTTGTACCATTAATGGGAAGAGGGGCATGTTTTGCATTTAAACCCTTTCTTATCCTCAGGGGTGTGGTGGACCAAAGTGCAGAGACCTGTTGGGAGGAGGGAAGCCTGACCAAACAGGTCAAGACAAGACAGGGGTGGGCAATTATGAACACATGGTCGTTGGCTAGAATGATGACAATGCAAAATGATATTTCCAAGGAATATATAGAAATACTATAGAGTAAGTGAACATGAGTTGATAAGTCAAAACAATGGGAATTGGGCAGTCCGGGTGGCTCAGCGGTTTAGCGCCTCCTTCAGCCCTGGGCATGATCCTGGAGACCCGGAATCGAGTCCTGTATCAGGCTTCCTGCATGGAGCCTGCTTCTCCCTCTGCCTGTCTCTCTCTCTCTCTCTCTGTCTCTCATGAATAAATAAATAAAATCTTAAAAAAAAAACAAAACAAAACAATGGGAATTTATAAACGTCCAAGTTAAAGAGTCTGAAAGGAGGAGTTGATACCATTCACATGGGGAACTGTGATTGGAAAAAAAAATATTTCATATTTATGTCCCAATTAGTAAAGGCTTAATGATAGACCTGTCATTTAACAAGTATACTACGGTGTTGACAACATGAAAGGTGGGATTTGAGATACCGTACAAGTAGCCAGTTCTCTAGGGAGGTGAATTAGAAATTAGTATGGCATAAGGTATTATGAGCACCTTTGAACCCATATACATGATGCTCATTATTCATCAAGTCACCAAAACATGTCAAATACAGGAAGTATTATTTATGCAAGAATAAAAAAAAAACAGAACCAGCAAGTGAATAAAAACAAACTGATGCTCAAGTGAATGCCCTGTATATATTTTTGTGTATATCCTGTCATAATAAACAGTACTCTGAGTTTGTGGGACTTGAACATGCATTATAATTAAATGATGATATTCTAATAATAATGGCAATAATATAAAATAATCATTAAAACTCATATGTATTGCAAACAATATAATATGCGAGGCAGATTCTGAGCCCTTTATATGTAATGTCTTTAATTTTTACAATCTTCCAATGAGGTAGGAATTTTTTTAAATTTCTTTTTTACAAAATCGGAAACCTAGAAACAGGTTTATATTTAAAGATTGATATTTGGGAAAAGGTCATACTTTGGTCTTACCTATTATTAGATATCAATGGAGGGGGAGCAGATATCAATGGATTTTCTACCTTTTATGTGTGTGTAGGAACTTAAGTTCGACTCTCTTAGCAATTTTTAATTATACAATACAAAACATTGTTAACAATTAAAATGCTGTGTCAGGCATTAGATCCTCAGACTTTATCTTGTAACTGAAAGCTTGTACCCTTAACCAATATCTCCTATTTTTCCCCGTCCCTCAGCCCTGGCAACCACCACTCTACTCTCTTTATGGTTTTAGGTTTTTTTCTTTTTTATATTTGACATGGAAGTGACACCATGCAATATTTGTTTTCCTCTGGCTTCTGTCACGTAGCATAATTCCCTACAGGTTAATCCATGTTGTTGCAAATGCCAAGATTTCCTTCTTTTTTGAAGGCTAAATAATATTCCAGGGTAATGTATATGTATATACCCACTCATCTTTATCCAGTTATCCTTTGACAGATACTTAAGTTGTTTCCATGTCTTGGCTATTTATGGATTATTCTGGAGTGAACACAGGAGTACAGACACCTTTTTAAGTTAATGATTTCATTTTCATGAGATGTATATCCAGAAGTGGGATTGCTGGATCTATGGTAGTTAATTTTTAATTAACTGAATTTTAATTTCTTAAGAAAGTTCTATGCTGTTTTTCATAGTGGCCTTATCAGTTTACATTCCCATCAACAGTGTACAAGGATTCCCTTTACCTCGTGCCCTTGGCAGCATGAGTCATCTCTGTTCTGTTTGGTAACAGCGATCCTCACAGGTGTGAGGTGACATCTCATTGTGGTTTTATTCTGTGTTTCCCTGAAGATGAGGGCTGGTCAACACTTTTCCATGTACTTCTTGGCCACTTTTAAATATCTTCTTTGGAAAAACGTCTATTCAGTTCCTCTGTCCATTTAAAATTGGGTTGTTTTTTCCTAGTGAGTTCTATGAGCTCCTTGTATATTTTGGATATTAACTGTTTATCAGATATGTGATTTGCAAATACTTGCTCCTGCTCCATAGACTGCCTTTTCACTTTGTTGGTGGTTTATTTTGCTGTGCAGAAGCTTTTTAGTTTGATGCAGTCCCACTTGTTTAATTTTGCTTTTTTCCTTTGCTATTGATGTCAAATCCAAATAATCATTACGAAGACCAGTGTCAAGGAGTTTATCCCTATGCATGCATTTTCTCCTTGGATTTTCATGGTTTCAGGTTTACATTCAAGTCTTTTGTCTTTAAATTGTGACAATTTAATTATAAAGTGCCTTAGTGTGGATATCTTTGTTTTCATCTTATTTGATACTCTTTGGGCTTCTTAAATCTGAATGTCTATTTTACCCTTTAGGTTAGGGACATTTTCAGCCATTTTTTTCTTTTCTTTTTTTAAAAATCATTTATTTATTTATTTATTTATTTATTTATTTATTTATTTATTTATTTATTTATTTATGATAGACATAGAGAGAGAGAGGCAGAGACACAGGAGGAGGGAGAAGCAGGCTCCATGCCGGGAGCCCGATGCGGGACTCGATCCTGGGACTCCAGGATCATGCCCTGGGCCAAAGGCAGGCGCCAAACCGCTGAGCCACCCAGGGATCCCCCAGCCATTTTTTTTTCTGTGAATAACTTCCTGCCCCTTTCTCTCCCTCTTCTCATTTTGGTATCCCTATGATGACTATATTGATGATATTATGTAAATCCTTTAAGCCATCTTCACTCTTTTTCACTTCTTTGTTTTTGCTTCTCCGATTGAATGAATTCTACTCTCCTGTCTTCAAATTTGCTGAACATTTCTTCTAATTAATCAAATCTGTTATCAACTTTCTCTATTGAAATTTTTAATTCAGTTCATACATTCTAGGCTCTGAGATTTCTGGTAGTACTTTTTTTTTTTTTTTAAAGGAGAAAGGCCTGAATTTTTATTTAAAAAAAATTTTTTTTGGCTTTTGACCATTTGACATTAAAGGGAAATATGGAGGAAAAATCAAAATGAATCAAGATGAATAATAATCATCAGTATTAACTGAGTGCCAGGCACACTAGATTCAATCCTTCAGTTATTGCTGAGAAGTAGATAAAGTTCTACTGTTCACATTTTATAGGTGAGGAAGCAGTCGGGTGACACAAGAGGCAGGCCCATGATGTGCAGGCAGCTGTGGCTTTGCTGCAGAACTCAGCCCTTAACCACTACACTCTACTGCCATCTAGGACACAGTGTACAAAGATCAGGCATTCAGATCCAGGAAATAGAGAGATCCCCCCTTAAAATCAATAAAAACCGTTCAACACCTCGACATTTAATAGTTAAGCTTGCAAATTCCAAAGATAAAGAGAGGATCCTTAAAGCAGCAAGAGACAAGAAATCCCGGACTTTTATGGGGAGGAATATTAGGGTAACAGCAGACCTCTCCACAGAGACCTGGCAGGCCAGAAAGGGCTGGCAGGATATATTCAGGGTCCTAAATGAGAAGAACATGCAACCAAGAATACTTTATCTGGTAGTTCTTTTAAAATATTTTCTCTCTTTGTCAAAATTCTCACTTTGTTCGTGCATTGTTCTCCCGACCTTGTTGACATTTTTGCCTGTTCTCTGGAGCTGAGCCCTGGTTTATAGCTGTGAGCCACATTCTGTGTGCATTTAAAAACTGTTTCTTTGCTTGCCATCACCCTGAGCAGGAGACTCAAAGTTTGAGGTGCTATATGTGTGTTCCAAACCCTTTGCTCCTCCGGGAGAAGCTGAGAATTGGAGTTCTTTCCTGACTTTATGACTGTGGACCAGAGGTATAATTGATGGCAAGAGTTTGTCTCAGCCTTTTCTATCCATTTTGATACTAGTTCCTTTTCAGTTACCTGACATGTAGGAGCCACTCAACTAGCTTCTGGATCTTTCTCAGAGAGAATTGCTCTGTGTGTAGATGTATATTTGAGATGTCCATGGAAGAAAGGAAATTCCAGAGCCTCCTATGTTGCCATCTTTTTTGAAACATCATCTTGGCAGATAGTTTTTGAACTTTTTTGGAGCAATATTTGAAGCTAATTAAATAATTACCGTAGGATGTTGTTTGGACTATAATTGTTATCATCATCAATATTAACCAGTTTTACATCTAACTTTGCAATCCTATTTTAGCATTACCTTTTCCATTTAAAATAAATATCCATTGTCTTAAATTCTTTGTACTAGGATACTATTTAGCTGTTTCCTTAATTAGTAAATTTTAGTCAACTTTGCTAACTTTTCATTTGTCTGAGAGTCATGTTTTCAATTATTTTGAAAACTATACTTTCAGGTCAATAAATATTGACCACGTTTATTTCTTTTGACTTCTTTTTATGAGCAGGTCATCCTCTTTAAGGTATACATTTTTCTTTAGATAAAGTAAAACCTGTATCCAGATATAGCTGAGTTTATGAGCCTGGGAAACATTCTTTTACCTTATCTTAATATTCATTCAATTAATCACATGTTATTTCCCTAATACAAGTTGCCTTAAAATCTGTTCTATCCTGCCTAAAATGGGGATGCAAATATGAAACCTGTGCAAATAAATTAAAATAATCTATTTAGAGACTATTTAGAGATGAACCGTGCTCAGGAAGCTGAATTTTTATAAGTATCAGTCAGGAGTCTTCTCATTCTTACCCTGGGGCACCTCAAAGGTGCTGCTTATCTACTAATTTGATTTGAAATAGTAATTTTCTTTATTGAGTGACATTGGGTCGTAGTACAGTTAATAATTGTTTCATTGTATCACAAACTATGTCTGGGTCACATGTGTATAGCTTCAAGTTTGGAAAGGTCAGAATTTAAACAACATTGTTAAATATGGGCAAATTTGCAGTCTAACCTATAAGCTGGGATTGACTTTATGGATCAACATTGGGGAAGGAGCATGATTTCTAGACACCAATGAATGATGAGGCAGTAAAAAAAAAAAAAGAAATTGATCCCATTTACAATTGCACCAAAAACAGTGACATACCTAGGATTAAACAAAACTGAAGAGACATAGTTTTGTTACAGGTTTGACTGCAGTATCTAAATATTCAAGGTATGTAGGAGGCTCCAACATCAATAAAGAGATAAAATTCAGATTTTTTCTGCTCAGACTATGAAGGGCCAGGATCATGCAATGACTTCACCCATGCTACAGTCAGCAGGTGGTCCTTAACTTGATCCTAGGCTGATGACTGCCAGCCTCACCTCTTGAATCTAAGTAGATTTTGAAGTGTGAGTGTCCAGTGGGTAATAAATCCCTGTTGCTCTACAAAGCGAGGCAGGGTTTTCTGGATAAGGAGGATTGCCCTGGGAGTCTAGTTCTTCTGGAGAGTGCTTATGATTAACATTCTCCCAATATCTCCAGCTTCTAGAGTCTCACGATAGCATTATTTTGAAAAAGCTAATCTTTAACAAGAATGCGTGATCTTATTTTCAGGAAGTGGAGACAAGAACACTGTGCCAGTCATTATTTAATAAAATCTTCAGTCAACTCTTCTTTTTTGCTCTTTTCAGATTTTTTTATTTTTTAAGATTTTATTTATTTATTCACAAAAGACACACAGAGAGAGGCAGAGACATAGGCAGAGGGAAAGCAGGCTTCTCGCAGGGAGCCTGATGCGTGACTCAATCCCAGGACCCCGGGATCATGACCGGAGGCAAAGTTAGTCACTTAACCACTGAGCCACCCATGTGCCCTTAGAATTTTTTTTTTAATAACCATATCTCTGAAAACAAGGCCTTAATATTTGTGGAACACATTATATGAAAATTGTAACATCTTGGACTTAAACCAGTAAAATAAAAAGTATTTTAAATGTAATTATTAATTTTTGTACAAGTGTAGAAAATAATATTAATGTGAAAAACTCAGAGCTATAAGACCTGGGGGTGGGATCTAAATTTTCTTTGAGTCTAATTTTTAATTTATATTTCCATTATCTTAAAATATTTTTCCTTCTTTATGTTTCTAGTATTTTATCAGTAAGATAAATTTCTCAATTTTATGCAAACCTTTCTAAAGCAGGTCCAGATAAGATATAGTGTCCCCTCACTTTATTTTTGCTATATCCTTATTGGAACAAATAATCTAATGCAGGGAGAGTTATTAATTAATCTGATTAGTTAGCTTTTAGCTAAGTTATTTTTCTTTTTGATTATTTTTTTAAAATTTTTATTTATTTATGATAGTCACAGAGAGAGAGAGAGGCAGAGACACAGGCAGAGGGAGAAGCAGGCTCCATGCACCGGGAGCCTGACGTGGGATTCGATCCCGGGTCTCCAGGATCGTGCCCTGGGCCAAAGGCAGGCGCCAAACCGCTGCGCCACCCAGGGATCCCTCTTTTTGATTATTATTTGTCTTTCAGAACTAATCCAAAATTTCTCTTGGCTTATATTAATTTTTTTCTTTCCTTTTTGAGTCATTATACTAGTGATTTATTTAGTTTCTGGGCATGTTCTGCCTGCGTCAATCCTCTATTTTTTAGTAATATTGAAGTGATTGAAATATGGAAAAAAAGGAAGATGGATAACTTATGACAATCACTGATGTCTCAGAGTTCACCCCATGCCTTGCATCAAGTAGTCAAATAATTATTCACTTGACTGGTTCTGCTAGATTTCATGGGTCTTGTGGTTTTACTCCAGACTTCTGATTTGTGCTGGAAATTAAGTCATTACCCATTTTCATTGCTTATTATGCCATATCATAAGTAAACCTTATTCTTAGCAGCTTCTTGTTGAGGCTGCAATAGAAATTCCAGTAGGGAATATAAACGTGAGGACCAGAATCAGAACCACTGCTCTTTTTGGCCAATACTCTACCTCTACCATGAAAGTATTTGGAGGAAAATACCTAATCTTTTCCTATGATTTTATCTAAAAAGGCCAGGAACAAGCCCTAAATATCAATCCATCAGCATGCATTTAATAAACATTGAACATTTATTCATTTCACTTATTCAGCAGCTGCTTACACACTGGGGCTCAGGACAGCTGGCCAAGTGTGGAAGATCTGGTGTCATTGTATGGGTCCAAAACCCTCATCTGCCACTTATAATCCATATAACTTGGGTGATTCACCTGAGCCATCTTTGTTCCTTACAAACACTTCATGCATCAAGAATCAAATTATCGTTATAGCATCTAGCTCATGGGAACACTAAAAGTGTTTACTAATATGCAATAAGATCATGCTAGCAACTGTGAGGAATCTAAAGTTCCTTCAGAAACTACCGCAACCTCTGGTAGTTTACAGTTTATACAGAAAACATGTAAATAATATGTGCAACCTCAACACAGCTGATAACCTTTATTTTTACTTCTCACCCATCTTAGAGTTTAACTTTGCTTTTTGCTTCATCTGTCAATTCACATACACACAGGGACATTCTTGCATTGGTGATTCACGTAAACTTTACTGATGTTTTCTTTAGGAGCTGGAGAAGTTTACATAGCACATCGTGAATTCACGTGGATAGTTAGCCATTTGTTCTGTTTTCCATGTTTCTCTCTAATTAGCCATACAAGTGTCCAGTCATCACTTTCAGTTTTCTTTTCTTCTGCAAAGTTTGTCCTGTTCCAGAGCACTGGGCTTTTCTCCACCCTGCATATTGTACTCGGCAAAGCAAAACCATAGAAATGAGCAGATGCGACCTCATGTTCCACAGATAATGATACACGGGGCCAGTTCATTCAGTCCAAATACAACACGGTAAAAAGTGCTTTATCAAAGGAATACGTGCTTTGTGGCTTCAGAGATGGAAGAGTTTATTTCTGACTAGGAATGCTGAGGGATTTCAGGGAGTGACAGTTCAGTTGGACTTTGGAAAACTTTAGAGTTATGGAAATGGATAGTGGAGAGTGGGAGATGAGAGAACAAAGACAGGGCATTTAAGATGGAACAATCTGAGTGCGTGGGAGCAGAGTGAACTGGCATGCTCATGTAAGGATCTGTTGAGCTAAATCCCAAATTGCAAGCTTGCATCAAGGACAGCTGTAAGATTTACTAAGATAAAATAATTCAAGAATATTACAAAGCAATGAGAAGATGGCCAATGATATGGGATGATAAGAGTTCAGAGGAGGGAGAGTGTAAGTGGGTTAGAGTAAACCTAAAGGAACTAATATATGTCTTAAAGGGCAGTTATGGTGTGGAGGGGTTGTAGGCTTAAAGACAATGTTTCCCAACACTTTTCCATGGATTCTTAATTCTCTAGATTTTTCCACAGAGCAAGGTGTTTCCATGGCTTAGTTAATTTTCGAGGGCTGCCATAACAAAGTACCACAAACTTGGATAGATTTATATAACAGAAATTTATTCTCTCATGGCTCTGGAAGCTACAAGTCTAAAATCAAGGTGCCAACAGGGCTGTGCTTCCTCCAAAACTAATCATCCACCTGCCTAGTTTAGCTTCTGCTGGTTGAAGCAATCCTTCATGTTCTTTGGCTTGTGTCACATAACTCCATTCTCCTCCCCTAAGTTCACAAGGTCATGTACCCTTTGTGTGGGTTGTGTCTAAACCTCCCTCTAATGAGGACACAGTCACTGTATTCAGGCCCACCGTAATCTAGTGTGACCTCATTGTAGCTTGATTAGAACTGGCGTCTTAGCTCTAGCTGATATAACACAACACTTATAGGCTGGGAGGCATAAACCAAAGTTTATTTTCTCATAGTTTTGGAGGCTGGGAAGTCCAAGATGAAGGGATGGGCAGATTCTGTGTCTAGTGAAAGTGCTATTCCTGGCCTGCAGATGGGTGCCTCCTTGCCGTGCCCTCCTATGGTGGAGAGAGAAAAGGAGAGGGAAGGGAGGAAGAATTAGGAGGAAGAGGAGGGTGGGAGTGGGAGGGGGAGAAGGAGAGAGAAAGAGGAAGCATGTCTGGTGCTTCTTTTTATAAGGGTACTAGTCCTACTGGACTCAGTTAACCTTTTTTTTTTTTTTTTTTTTTTTTTTTTATTTAAAACAGATAACTTTAATACCATAATAACACCTAAAAAATTAACAAAGATTCATTATTATTATGAAATACCAGTTGGTGTTCAAACTTCCAATCATCTCATGAATAAAATTTTTACATGATTTAAATAAATTCAAATAAGTGGGTTGAATCATGTTCCCCAAAAAGATTTATTGAAAGCTAAATCCCTGGTACTTGTGAATCTGATCTTATTGGAAATAACCTTTATAGATACTATGCTCTGAATTGTGTCCCAATATTTAAATGTTAAAGCCCTAACTACTAATGTGACTGTATTTGAAGTAAGAAAGTAATTAAGGTTACTTAATTAAGTAATTAAGTAATTAAGTAATTAAGGTTACTTTCTTACTTCAAATACAGTCACATTAGTAGTTAGGGCTTTAACATTTAAATATTGGGACACAATTCAGAGCATAGTATCTATAAAGGTTATTTCCAATAAGATCAGATTCACAAGTACCAGGGATTTAGCTTTCAATAAATCTTTTTGGGGAACATGATTCAACCCACAACAATGGCCAAATAAACTTTGGAAATATTCTTTATCTTTTTCTTAGATATTCATAATGAAAGTTTGCATGACTGAGGCGGGCACTTGACAGGATGAGCACTGGGTGTTATTCTGTATGTTGGCAAATTGAACACCAATAAAAAATAAATTTATAAAAAAAAAAGGTCTGCATGTTCTAGGTTCTGAGAAGTTCTAGAAAACAACAACAACAACAAAACTTTTATGTTTACTAAATGCACATGCCCAGGAAACTGCCCCCTTTAAACATATATAACATCTATTAACTCATTCTGAGAAATGAACTCTGGGAAAGAATGTCCCAGGACATTTCAAAATTGGGAGATCATTTGTTCCCCACACTTAAAAGTGCTATTGGTTAGGAGCAGCTGTGCAATAATTCAGAAAGACAGACCACAAGAGCAGAAGCATATAGTGAATAAGAAACTCTTTCCCTTGAAACTTTTTTTGCCATCAATATCAAGGCCAGGGGAAGGGTGGCCTACCTGACAAGCCCCCTTCCCCCTGAATATTGCAAATATCCCTCAAATCACAAGTCACCATTTTAAAATGTACTGTTCCTCCATTTCCATTTCTATACATATATTTTTTAAAGATTATATTTATTTATTCATTAGAGACAAAGAGAGAGGCAGAGACACAGGCAGAAGGTGAAGCAGGCTCCATGCAGGGACCCTGATGTGGGACTCGATCCCAGCTCTCCAGGATCACACACTGGGTTGAAGGCAGACACTTATCCACTGAACCACCCACGTGCCCCTCTATACACATATTTTGTTTGCATAATTTATTTGAGAGTTGTGGACAGTGACTATACTTACTGACTATATGACATGGTGCAGCTTCAGAAGAACATACCCAAGAGTGACAGGAGGACACAGTCTGTGGGCCAGCGAGTGACCCTGAGACTGTACCTACCTTCCATGGGTGAGAGATGTGGTTCTGTTCCATGGCTCCTATGTCTCCAGGACGAGGAAATCTCAGCAGACATAGAATTTCAAAAGATGGGCTAGAGGAGGTTTTACTTGATGGGTGAAGGGACTCCAAGAGCTAACACTTTGTGACTTCTTCATTTGTTTTCAGATTGGAAATTAATGCGGGATTACACTTAGAAAATTATGTGCAGTTGATCACAATGAGTTTCTTTTTTTTTAAGATTTATTTATTTATTTATTCATGAGAGACATAGAGAGAGAGAGAGAGAGAGAGAGAGAGGCAGAGACACAGGCAGAGGGAGAAGCAGGCTCCACGCAGGGAGCCTGAGGCGGGACTCAATCCTGGGACTCCAGGATCGTGCCCTGGGCCAAAGGCAGCTGCCAAACCACTGAGCCATCCATCCAGGGATCCCCATCTTTTTTTTTTTCATATATATGTATACTTTTATATTGGAGTTCGATTTGCTAACATATATTATAACACCCAATGCTCATCCTGTCAAGTGCCCCCCTCGGTGCCCATCACTCATCCCTCTGCCCACTACCCCTTGTTTGTCTCCCAGAGTTAGGGGTCTCTCATGTTTTGTCACACTCTGATTTTTGCCACTCATTTTCTCTCCTTTCCCCTTTAATCCCTTTCACTATTTTTTTATATTCCCCATATAAGTGAAACCATATAATGATTGTCCTTCTCTGATTGACTTACTTCCCTCAGCATAATACCCTCCAATTCCCTCCACGTTGAAGCAAATGGTGGGTATTTGTCGTTTCTAATGGCTGAGGAATATTCCATTGTATATATAGACCACATCTTCTTTATCCATTCATCTTTCTTTTTTTAAGTTTTTTATTTATTCATGAAAGACACACACACACACACAGAGAGAGAGAGAGAGAGGCAGAGACACAGACAGAAGGAGAAGCAGGCTCCATGCTGGGAGCCCGATGTGGGACTTGATCCCGGGACCCCAGGATCACACCCTGGGCTGAAGGCAGGTGCTCAACTGCTGAGCCACCCAGGGATCCCCGTCCATTCATCTTTCGATGGACACTAAGGCTCCTTCTACAGTTGGCTATTGTGGACATGGCTGCTATAAACATCGGGGTGCACGTGTCTCGGCTTTTCACTGCATCTTTATCTTAGGGGTAAATCCCCAGTAGTGCAATTGCTGGGTCATAGGGCAGCTCTATTTTTAACTCTTTGAGGAACCTCCACACAGTTTTCCAGAGTGGCTATACCAGTTCACATTCCTACTGGAAGCAGGACAATTTCTTCAATAATAGGTGCTGGGAAAATTGGACAGCCACGTGCAGAAGAATGAAATTTTGTGTCTTACACCAGTCACAAAAATAAACTCAAAATGAATGAAAGATCTAAATGTGAGACAAGATTCCATCCAAATCCTAAAGAACACAGGCAACACCCTTTTGAACTTGGCCACAGCAACTTCTCGCAAGATACATCCATGAAGGCAAGAGAAACAAAAGCAAAAATGAACTATTGGGACTTCATCAAGATAACAAGCTTCTGCACAGCAAAAGAAACAGTCAACCAAACTGAAAGACAACCTACAGAATGGGAGAAGATATTTGCAAATGACGATAAATGATGATAAAGGGCTAGTTTCCAAGATCTATAAGGAACTTCTTAAACTCAACAGCAAAGAAGCAAACAATCCAATCATGAAATGGGCAAAAGACATGAACAGAAATTTCACAATGATTTTCTTAATTTAACTTTCCCAAGTTCTTGTAACCATGACCAGAGCATCACCCTGGTAGTTGGACAAGTTTGTTATTTTCAAAGAGGTAGGTTCATTCATCCTTGATTTATAAGACTAATTGGTTAACTTTGATTTCTGCTTTACTATCTATAAAGAGACATTGGTGATTAATAGAAAAAGCACTAAGATTTTGCGAACATAAGTCATTGGTTAAAATCAGGAATAGCTGGATCCAGACATATTCATGCTCCAAAGCAACTCACTACAAAGCCATGTTTTTCATGTTATCAGAGACTAATTCAGTTAAGATAGATGCCTGCTGTCATAAATAAAGTACTAAATATCTTCCATAGCACTGTCTCCTAACAAGGGACACGTTAGGAGTCTTTGCTGGGTCTTTATCCTAAGCCTTCTCTGAAAAGGGCACAGTTGAATAGAAAACTTCATGGAACTGACTATTCAAAGTGCAAATAAATTTATCATTAGTCTTTAGAACACACAAATTTGGGAGAAGACTGCACCTAAGGAGTCATTTGGCCCATCCTCTAAATTATAGTGATGAGAAAAACTAACACCAAGAGAGGAAAATTAAACTAGTGTGCATTTCCTGAATGCCGTCTGTGCCAGGCCTTGTGCTAAATGCCTTCATATTTCATATTCACGGCCACTCTGGAAAGCTGCTACAGCTATCAAAGTTTTACAGTGGAGAAAAAATGAAGGTCTAACCTTTCCATAGATTGTATGGCTAGCGAGAGTTTAAGTGTGAACTTAAACCCAGTTTTTCTTCCATCAAATGTTCTTGACCTATTTTAAGATGAAATAATTTGCCCAAGGTCTAAACAAGCACATCCATCTCCTGACTTCTATTCTGACTTTTTTTTCTGGTCTTGCTGTATTATTTAAAGATTATTATGCTAAATTATTGATCCAAAGTCAATCTACTGAATATCCACCCCATGGATCAAGTAACACTATATAAAGAAGAACACCTGTAAATATTTGAACAGTAGTACATAAGCAGCATTTTAAAAGAAAGGAAATCGTCCATGCATGATGGATTGCTATGCGTTAGAAGAAAAGCACTGATTAATTTTCCCATTTGATGTTACACTATTTATCAAATGTTTTAAAGTAACCTTGCTTTCGGGTGTTGGTTAGGAAAGGCAGCAAGATTAAATAAATGAATATCGATTCTCTAAAATATTTTTTGGTGGATGCTGATTTAGCACCTCATTATTTCAGAAGGAATATTCATGTTTTTACCTATAATGCTCAGCAGCAAAACAACATTACACAAAAGCTTTTACCTGTTACTGAGTAAATACTTGATATTTATATTCAGAATAATCACTGATGGTCCTGTTGTGCCTACAGGGATGTAATTCACTTCAGGGATTTTTGCTGACCTTATACATTGCATAAATACTATCTGAGTGCTTTATTACTAGCTTCAGAATCATAAGGCTCAATTTAAAGCTCTAGAGTATTAGGTCTATGGACATATTTTATTTACCCAAATTAGGGAACAGGAAAGACACTTAAAAGTTGGGGTGCCTAGATGATGCAGCCTTAGTGGTTTCTGACTCTTGGTTTAGGCTCAGGTCATGATCTCAGAGTCCTGGGATAGAGCCCCCACGTTAGGCTCTCTGCTCAATGTGGAGTCTGCTGGAGATTCTCTCTCCCCCTGCCCCTCACCCTTCACCCCTTCTCTCTCTCTCTTTCTCTCTCAAATAAATGAGTCTTTAAAAAAAGATACTTAAAAGTTGTCCAATTATTTAGATATTTGTGGAATAAAGACAGCATGATAGTAAGTCTTATGTGCCAGCTTGGCCAGATTGTAGTAAGTACATGGTTGTTTGATCCAACACCAATTTCATAGACATAGCTAATATTTACAATCAGTGGACTTAAAAAAAAAAACAGATTTCCCTCCATAACAAGGCCCCATGAAAGGGCCTTATCCAGTTATTTGAAGACCTTAAGGGCAAAGACTAGGGTTTCCTGGAAAAGGAATTCTGCTTTAAAGCTGCAGCATCAAATACTGCCTGGCTTTCAGCCTGCTGGCCTGTGATTTTCTACCTCCATAATCATCTGAGCCAATTTCTTAAAATAAATCATAGATACAATATCTAATAACATATCGTAGTACCGGTGACCTTATATAATAAAGGTATGAGATTGTAACTTACTTTCAGGTTTTGTGATAATGAATACAATTATCCTTTAAGTGTTTGAATGGTTATTATTCACAACTCTTATGGCTGTAAATAAAGAAAATAAAATTAAAACATGGAAAAACAAACATGGAAAATTGTGGGTTCCTGCACCAGTGATAGAGTTAAACCTTAGGGGCCCATGAAACCAGGTGCAAGGTGGGGAATGTTGTGCACACTCCATGTGCAGCCTTACTTTCCACCTATGTTCCACCCACTTTCTCACCTGCAGGCCAACTTCACCTACCTGGTGGGAGAGGTTGCATCAAGCATTCTCAAGCAGCAAACCTCACAGCTTCTTTGCTCACTGAATCCCTTCCCTCATCGCCAGGTAGCAAGTCCTTGATGAAAGACTTGATTGGCTCAGCTTTAACCAGAGGCCATTCCCAGGACCATTCAAAAAACCAGAGGTGGGGCCAGGTAAGCTTTTTGTAGCTACTGTAGAAACACAGATGGGAGAAGGGATGCCATTTGGCTGACAAGACTGAAGATTTCTGAACCAGAATAAGAATTGACTGAATTTGCTCAGGATTTATTTCTTCTTTAAGTTAGGGAAATGGTCCTAATCAGATAATAACTGAATATGAATCAAGTAAGAACCCTTCAACAGAGTGAGCAGTTTTAAATTAGGAAAGAAATCATTAAAGGGTCTTGGCTTTTATGTTGGTAGTTTGGCAATAAACTTGTATACAAAATATCTCACCCAGCAGGGCAGGCATCTCAGCTTTGGCCTATGCAGGTTGATCTGATAAAATAATCCGTGTATTAAGTATAAAAAACTTGAATCATATTTCCTGTTGTAGATGAGTAATCATATTTTAAAAATGTACCACTTTATTTATGTTTTCTTGAAGGTTTTAGAAAAGAATCACTAAAATTTTTATTTTTTTGCTCAAATATAAATATTATCCCTAGTTAGAGAAAGTGCTAGTGGGATAAATACAGTAATCAAAAAGAGATTCTCTAATGGTACAATTTCTTCTCAATTAAAGAAATCATGAGTTGAAATATATTTTTAAATCTCATTTGCACACAGCTATGTAAAGCATCATGTTACCTTTCAGCTCTTTTGGCCATTTCCTGATCTATCTCTTTTCTTTGGAAGACCTTGCCTTTTCAGAGGTACTCTTCATTATGGCTCAGTATCGCTCACTCTACTTTACCTCTTAAGCCATAACTTCTATTTTCTGCTATACCAAAAGGATGGCCTTGTTTTAAGAATTAAATCAAGTTGAATTCTTCAGAGAACTCAAGGCACAGTAAGAGAAATGCCTATTGAATTTGGATTTCTACAAATTTCTACTCATCTCCCAATATTTGGGTCAGATATCAACTCCTTTTTGTAATTTACATACTTTCGATGCACCTATTTTCCTTTTCCAGACTGTGACCTACTTGAGAACAGGATTTTAATCCTAGTGATTTTCTTATCCCCAGGACTAAACACAGTGTCCCAAACATAGAACATTCAGTGAATGCTGAGTTGTGTTCAGGCTTAGTCTGCAGCAGAGTCCCCTGCAAAGGCACAGAGATATGAGAGGATATGTAGTAGTCAGGTACCAGGAGCATACAGTGCTTGGAGCCCACAGAGCTCAACCTGATGGTGGAAAGGTAAAATCAAGTGTCAGACATGTTCAAGACTGAACCTGAGGCTTTGGGGCGGGTTATGCAGAGCAGTTACTTGGATAGCCAGTGTTGCACCAGGAGCATACTGACACTAGTCAAATAAATCTGACCCAGATTAATATGTTGGACTTGCAGATTCGGAATTAGAAGAAAAAGGCCTTTTGGCAAATGAAAAGATTTATTTGGATTTTCCCTTCTTCCTTCCCCTGTATTGACTGAAGATTGCTGGCTATGGGAAATAGCCCTGGGTTTTATTATGTTATAATACCTGAATTGGTGTGAGTAAAATTCCTTGCAGCAGCCAGGAGTGGAAAGTATCAGAGGAAAAATATTTTAGAGAATACTGCAGATCAATATGGGAAAAATGAAGATCAGTTGACTAGTCTGAAAAAAGAGAGAAGGGAAAAATTTTATTACCACCAAAACCAACTGGAGATAGAATGCAGGAGCATAAAGGAAGCTTGAACCTGGGAGAAGATAGATTTAAAAATGAGGGGAGGTAAGAAAGAAAGATGAGGGTGGTGGGGTATGTGTTGTCAGCTGCAAGTTGTGGGAAAGGCCAGGCTGGATTAAAGAAAACCAGTCAGGACTGGGATATGTGAATAAGAGAAGAATGGGTAACAAATATGGAGGAGTAAGAAATAATTTTTACTCATTTTATTTTATTTTTATTTTTATTCAAATGACTAAAATATAATGTGTTATTAGATTCAGGGGTAGAGGTTAGTGATTTATCAGTCTAATATAATACCCAGTTCTCACTACATTACATGCCCTCTTTCATGTCCATCACCCAGTTACCCCATCCCCCAACAACCTCCCCTCCAGCAACCTTCAGTTTGTTTCCTATGATTAAGAGTCTTTTATGGTTTGTCTTCCTCTCTGATTTCATCTTGTTTTATTTTTCCCTCTTTTGTCCTGTGATCTTCTGTTTTGTTTCTTAAATTTCACATATGAGTGAGACCATATGATAATTGTCTTTCTCTGATTGACTTATTTTGCTTAGCATAATATCCTCTAGTTCTATCCACATTGTTGCAAATGGTTGATTTCATTTTTGTGATGGCTGAACAGTATTCATATATATATATGTATGAATATATATTAATTCAATATGAATGTTCAATATATGAATATTCTCTCTCTATACACACACACACACACATCAATGGACGTCGAGGCTCTTTCCACAGTTTGGCTGTTGTGGACATTGTTGCTATGAACATTGGGGTGCAGTTGCCCCTTCATTTCACATCTGTATCTTTGGTGTCTATACCCAGTAGGGCAGTTACTGAGTCATAGAGTAGCTCTATTTTTAACTTCTTGAGGACTCTCCACACTGTTGTCCACAGTGGCTGCACCAACTTGCATTCCTAACAACAGCGTAAGAGAATTCCCCTTTCTCCACATCCTTGCCAAGATTTATTGTTTCCAGTCTTATTAGTTTTAGTTGTTCTGACTTGTACTTCCTTGGGGTTTTTGATTTGTATTTCCCTGATGTGCATTTTTTAATGTATATGTTGGTCATTCATATGTCATTCAAGACATTCATATGTCTTCTTTGGAGAAATGTCTGTTCATGTCTTCTGCACAGTTCTTGATTGGATTATTTGTTCTTTGAGTGTTGAGTTTGATAAGTTCTTTATAGATCTTGGATACTAGCCCTTGATCTGATATGTCATTACAAATATCTTCTCCCATTCTGTAGGTTGTCTTTTCATTTTG
Organism: Canis aureus; assembly: GCF_053574225.1. Lineage (NCBI taxonomy): Eukaryota > Metazoa > Chordata > Mammalia > Carnivora > Canidae > Canis > Canis aureus. Next base: position 47,678,709 of record NC_135637.1, on the reverse strand, counting down.
TCAACTGTTTCCTATGCTGTGAAGAAGCTTTTTCTCTTGATGCAGTCCCAATAGTTCATTATTACTCTTGTTTCTCTTGCCTTTGGAGACATGTCTAGCAAGAAGTTATTGTGGTCAGAGGTTTCTACCTGTTCTCTAGGATTTTGATGGATTCCTGTCTCTCATTTAAATCTTACTTCCATTTTGAGTTTGTCTTTGTGTATGGTGTAAGAAAGTGGTCCAGTTTCATTCTTCTGCATGTGATTGTCCAATTTTCCCCAGCACAATTTATCATAATATGTTCTGATAATCGTTTATATTTCTTTGGTGTTGCTTGTGGTCTCTCCTTTTTCATTCATGATTTTATTTATTTGTGACCTTTCTGTTTTCTTTTTATAAGTCTGGCCAGGGGTTTATCAATCTCATTAATTCTTTCAAAGAACCAGCTCCGGGGACACCTGGGTGACTCAGTGGTTGAGCATCTGCCTTTGGCTCAGGTCATGATCCCAGTGTCTGGGATTGAGTCCCACATTGGGCTCCCTACAAGGAGCCTGTTTCTCCCTCTGCCTTTGTCTCTGCCTTTCTCTTTCTATCTGTCATGAATAAATAAATAAAATCTTTAAAAAGTAAAAACACAAACAAGGAACCAGCTCCTAGTTTTGTTGGTCTGTTCTACTGGTTTTTTGGTTTCTATTTCATTGTTTCTGCTCTAAACTTTATTGATTCCCTTCTCCTGCTAGGTTTAGGCTTATCTACTATTCTTTCTCCAGCTCCTTTAGCTGTAAGATTAACTTGTGTATTTGAGACCTTTCTTGTTTCTCGAGAAAGGCTTGTATTGTTATCTATTTCCCTCTCAGGATTGCCTTTGTTGCATCCCAAAGATTCTGAACAGTTGTGTTTTCATTTTCATTTGTTTCCATGAATTTAAAAAAATTCTTCTTAAATTTCTTCTTTAACTCATTCATTCTTTAGTATGATGCTCTTTACCTTCCGTGTGTTTGAGTCTTTCCAAATTTTCTCTTGTGATTGAGTTCCAGTTTCATAGCATTGTGGTTTGAGAATATAAAGGGAATGATCCTAATCTTTCAGTAGCAGTAGAGACCTGATTTGTGTCCCAGTATGTGACCTATTTTGGAGATTGTTCCATGTGTACTCGAGAAGAATGTGTATTCTGTTGTTTTAGGATAGAATGTTCTGAATATGTGTGCGGCCCATCTGTTCAAGTGTGTCATTCAAAGCCATTGTCTCCTTGCTGATATTCTGCTTAGATTATCTGTCCATTGCAATAGGTGGGGTTTTCAAGTCCTCTACTATTATTGTATTATTATCAATGGGTTTCTTCAATTTTGTTATTAACTGATATATACAATTGACTGTCTCATCTTAGAGGCATAATATTTACAATTGTTAATTCTTCTTTTAGATAGACCCTTTAATTATGATATAGTGTCCTTCTTCATCTCTTATTACAGTCTTTGGTAAAATCTAATTTGTCTGATATTAGGTTTGCCACCCCAGTTTTCTTTCAATGTCCATTAGGATGATAAATATTTTTCCACCCCCTCATTTTCAATCTGGAAGTGTCTTTGGGTCTAAAATGAGTCTCTTGCAGACAGCATATTGGTGAGTCTTACTTTTTTATCCAACCTGATACCCTATGTCTTTTGATTGGAGCATTTAGCTCATTACATTCAGAGTATTGAAAGATATGAATTTAATGACATTGTGCTACATATAAAGTCCCTGTTTCTATAGATTGCCTCTGCTCTTCTTGGCTTGTGTTACTTTCAGGCTCTCTCTTTGCTTAAAAGATTGAACAGTGAATTGACATCATCATTTTCAATTTTATATCAACTTTTTTTCACTATGAATGTTTTCATTATCTCCCTTTAAAAGATGAATATAATAAATACCTTTTGAAAGCTGTGCAAATACAAACTTAGGTGCTCTGTCAGTGTCCTTTAGCTGAACATGATGAGGGGGTGATGATCAAAAGTCTGCAGTAGATGAAAGTAGCATATTTGTGGTTATCTCTACATCATTTGTCTGTCTGTCTATGTATCTATCTATCCATCAATCAATCATCTACCTATCTATTGGTTGTCTTCTGCACTAAACTTCAACTGTCTTAATTTTAGTCTCCTGTGTTCTGGATTTTATTGTTTGTTGGCTATGTAAATTTCATCTCAGGCATCAAGTTAAAACCAATCAATGAACTAAAACAGACAAAAACCACTACTACCTAAGGCAACAAGTGCAAACTTGCAGTTACTTTCCTTCTTTATCTATTAAGAATACTTGGAAAAAGAAAAACATATCAGTTATTTGTCACACTGTTTCTCTTATTTCTAACCACCTTTCCCCTTCCAATTGCATAGAGATCCAACAGGTCAGATAACAGACCTTTTTCCTATCTTGGGTTGGCATGAGAACATGCTTGTGCATGTGATTAGGGTTGGAGAGTTGGATTCATGCTGGGCTTTCTCCATGTTTGGGCTCTCTCCATGGTCCTGGTATCCCTCCATGTTTCCCACCACTTGCTGGAACTCAAAGGATTAAAAGATAACCTTAATTAAATTCCTTCTTCCTTGCTAAGTGAAGAAGGCACAGGTTTTTTTGCATGAAGGTCGCTGAACTAATATCACATTGTCCTCTAAGCCAGCCCAAATCTGAGCTGAAGTCTAAAATCCTCAACTCTGTAGGAAAATTTTAGTTTCTAAAAATTTGGCTTCTATCATGGTGATATTGAGAGTGGGTGTACCAGTGACTTCTTGATTTTACATGGGTTTCGGTTTTAATCGCACTTAATATGATTTTATAAGATTTACAACTCTTTGGCTCAATGCTCTGTGTGCTTTTAGCATGAAGGAGTTCAATCTACAGTGTTGCTTCAGATTGTGATTGAATCTGGACCAAAGTAGGAGTTAATATTTTCATTGGTAAATATAGCAGGGGTATCCAGGTAATTCTGCTTCCAACTCTGGTATTAAAACTTATTATATAAATATTAAGCATCTACTACTAAGTGTTACTATAACACATTTCCTTACTGATGGCACATGAAATGTAAAAAAAAAGTGCTGATTATTTTGAAGTACAATATGATTGGAAAACTAGATAAGAAAACTAATATATATTTCAAGAGCTGACTATCTCATTTAAATATTATAAAAAACATTCAGAATAGTAACTCACATTCACATTTTATTGACCAAGAATCTGAGCTTATAGAGTTTAAGTGATTTGTTCAAATCTCATTGAGTTGTCAGTAAAATTGGGATTTAAGCTTGAGTTTTCTGATTTCATATCTGTATCTTTTTTCAATTAATTATACTGTGGTTGCATATTTTTAAAAATTATTTTAGGGGATTCCTGGGTGGCTCAGTGCTTTGGTGCCTGCCTTTGACCCAGGGCATGATCCTGGAGTCCCAGGACATCAGGCTTCCAGCGTGGAACCTGCTTCACCCTCTGCCTGTGTCTCTGCCTCTGTCTCTCTCTCTGTGTGTGTCTTTCATGAATAAATAAATAAAATCTTTTTAAAAAATTATTTTTTTTTCAGTTTTCAATGAATTGTCTGCCAAGAAATTTTCCCATTATCTTTATTATGGGGCAGAATTAGAGTTAAGAAATACTATTATAAACTTATGTCCCATGTGCTAGCTTATGGTAAAAATGAAATCCTATTTACATTAATAATATTAGGGATCCCTGGGTGGCGCAGTGGTTTGGCACCTGCCTTTGGCCCAGGGCGCTATCCTGGAGACCCAGGATTGAATCCCACGTTGGGCTCCCAGTGCATGGAGCCTGCTTCTCCCTCTGCCTGTGCCTCTGCCTCTCTCTCTCTGTGTGTGACTATCATAAATAAACAAAAATTTAAAATAATAATAATAATAATAATCAGTGGCTCCATACTTTTAGCCTTATCTGAGAGAATATTCTCTTTCAGATGGATAGCCTGTCTAGAGTAATAATCTTTGAGGTTCCTAAACCCAACATTTCACTCTCAAATATTCCTTCCTATCTATTGGAGTAGGTGCTACAGCCTGCCATTTTATGAATATTTGCTTCTAAAAGGACCCTTGGCCAAGTCTCTGGCCAGAGTCTTGCTGCCAACAAGTAGAAAATAAGCAAGGACCCCTTCCATGTCTGCCCAACACCACTGTCGGGGCTTCTTAGAACTTCCCATGAAGAAAAAAAAAAAGAAAAAGAAGAAAAAAAAAAAAAGAAAAAAAAAAAGAAAAAAAAGAAAAAAAAAAGAAAAAAAAAAAAAAAGAACTTCCCATGAAAGAGCACATTTTAAGTGTCCTTCACAGAAGAAAACTTGAAGAAAGGGAAGTTGTGGACTGTGTTGCTCCTGGGTAGAAGTGATCCTGAAAAGAATCAGCATTGTACAGAGGGAAATAGAGTCTCAGGTCTTCTGAGATGGGGTCTCTGCTAGCATCAGTGGTCTGAGTGGTGTAGGAAGGAGAAGGAAGAAAAGGATCCTCCTCACCTAACCCGTTTAGTTCCCTGTGAGATATGGTTTTGAGGGTTTGAGGAACCTGTTGACTTCCTGAGCCCTGGGCTTGCCAACAGCGCCACAGTGCTGGAAAAAGAGCTTTGCAACCTCAGCAATATACTGAGTTTGTAACAGGTCCCTGGGTGCCGGTGCTTCCCTTCTTTGGGAGCAGTGGGAAGAAGGTATCACAATCCTTTCCTGTGGATGATTCCATTTTAGACTACCTTAAGCTCTCAAAGAAATTCTACAACATTGAACTCTGGAAGGAAAAAAAAAAGGTGGTTTAGATGTTATGATTATTTCTTTTACAAGAAATTCTTTGTTTTTTTTTAAGCAGAGATTCCCAGTTTCTCAAGTAGCAACCAGCAACAAATGGCAATACAAGAAGAGGGAGTATATGCCAAATTAAAAACTATATCTGTTACACTTATATGTAATACATTATATGATGATAATACAGTGTTTTTTTTTAAACAAATACTGGCATTTTGAAAATTGTAAATGATTAAACTTTGTTGGGCATCTGGATGGCTCAGTCAGTTAAGCATCTCTTGATTTGGGCTCAGGTCATGATCTCAGGATCATGAAACCGAGCCCTGTGTTGGGCTCCATGCTGGGCTGACTTAATAATGACTATATTCAACAATATCCAAGCCTTAAAATATGCTGGTATTTCATTTTAAATAAACTATACTTTTTTTTCCTAAGTAACAGTTGTTAATTTAGAAAGACAGTGGAGAACTAGAAAATGCAAATTTTTCAGTTGAAAAAAAAAATATCTTTGATCCAACCTCTGGAAACATAAAAAAATGTGTTTCTAATTAAATATATCACCATAGTGAACTCGAACACCTTTGACAATATAATATTGAGAATAGGTTATACCTTGTCTGACAATACATTTTTTTAACTTTTATTTATCTATGATAGTCACACAGAGAGAGAGAGAGAGAGGCAGAGATACAGGCAGAAGGAGAAGCAGGCTCCATGCACCAGGAGCCCGACGTGGGATTCGATCCCGGGTCTCCAGGATCGCGCCCTGGGCCAAAGGCAGGCGCCAAACTGCTGCGCCACCCAGGGATCCCTGGCAATACATTTTTAAGAGGCATTTTGTCTTAATATATTTGGCCTTGATAATTAACAATTAATGCTTTTATTTTATTTTTTTTTCAATTAATGCTTTTAAAAACATACTTTAATTTTATTGGTGCAGAAAGTATGGATCCTAAAAGTTAGTTGTCTCCTATAGTAAAGTCCTTTTGCAACCTAGTGCTTGCTGCGTAATAGCAATATACAATCTTTTCTATTAAGAAAGAAACCTTTATTTTCTTGGTCTTTTTTTTTTAAATTTTTTTAACTTTTATTTATTTATGATAGTCACACACACAGAGAGAGAGAGAGAGAGCGAGAGGCAGAGACACAGGCAGAGGGAGAAGCAGGCTCCATGCACCGGGAGCCCGACATGGGATTCGATCCCGGATCTCCAGGATCGCGCCCTGGGCCAAAGGCAGGCGCCAAACCGCTGCGCCACCCAGGGATCCCTATTTTCTTGGTCTTTGAGATATAAGGTGATTTTTCTTCTTCTGAAGCAAGTGACTGAATGTGCAGTTTTATGTATGGATCTGAGGCTGCTGTGTTATCACAGTGAGACAGCTGGGAAAGCAGATAGACTCTCAGTGTCAGCCATATCAGCTGTATTATGTGGGAAGAAGTAGCAGCCAGAGCACTTCAATCATGGCCATGTAAAATATTGTGCAGGTAGGAATGAGGGATGAAAGTGATTCTTGTTAATTCATTGAATATTGCTATTAATGTGGCTTTAATAAAATAAAGAGGCAGACAGAGTGAGTTTGAGCTACTGCAAAGTGGGTAAGAGTAGATAGTAAAGCCATGGGAGAGGTGATTCAGAAAACAGTGTTAGAATTTGGGGAGCTAAAAGGTAGACCATGGCTTGTTTATCCAGTCACCTGTTGAAGGACATTTGGATGGTCCAGGCGTTGACTCTAATTCTAAAGTGGCTTCTTCAAGCTAACTCTAGGCTTCTGAGGGTTTATGGGCCTCCCATACCTCTGGGCTTCTTTACTATTCTTTTCTTTACTATACTGATATCATCTTCTAAGTCTTTTGATCTATATGGCCACTGAAAATTTAAGAACAGTGCTTCCATTTTACCTCTTCTACTATGGGTGGTGTGCCACCGCCTTAGGTCATGTGTGAAATAGCCACAGTTGGTTTTTTTTCCAAAAGCTTACCAGCTTCCCCTACCAAATCCAGTCAAGTTTGCCATCAGACCCAACAATTTGGACTTTCCCCTACCTATCTGTAGGTTAGAGAATAAATCTTCCTACCTCCCAGCATGCCTGGAAGCTCAGCTCCAGGGGGAAAGGGAACCCTCCCCCGTTCTTCTTTCCCTTTTCTCTCTACAATAAAAGTGAAGCATAAGAGGAAAGCTTTGGGTTTCCATCTCTACATTTCATATTTTCCTCCGTTGGATTCTGGGTGTATAATAGAACTCTATAATCCAATCTTCTAGTCTGTCTCTATAGAGGGAATGAAACATCTTTCAAATCTATTACCTTGCTGAGGATTCAACAGCTTTATGTTACGTATAAGAAACTCAATAGTAATTCCCCCTCTTTGAATTCTTGTTTGAGCAATTCTAATCACCCCCTAACCTATCCATCAAGAGATAAAATACATCTTGATTACTGGAGAAAAGATTAAGTACATTAAATACAAGGGTAAGACATATTCATTTGGCTTAAAATATTCTTCTAAGTATATGTATATAAAGATTTTTATTGTGTATAAGGATTTTTAGTAGCAACACTGAAAACGTTTGAAATTATTTTAAATGGCAACGGAGAAAGATTGAGCAGTTTTATTACATTCACAGTAAGGATTATCATTCAACTATTAAAAAAGAATGAGAACTAAATGTACATAAATGTTATAGAAAACTATGTAAATCATGATTCCATTAAAAAATTAAATAAAATCTCCTGCAGAAGTGTATACATAATTCTCTATGTTAGTGAAAATATATAAAACCCGTGGAACAACAACAACAACAAAACGCAGTCCAACCTGTCAACTTTAGGTACTCGCAGTGGGATTGAAGAGGTTAAGGAATACCATTGACTTTCTGAAAATTTTATGCCTCTAAAATTGAATGTAAACATGTTTATAATGAAGTAAAATTAAGTTTTAAAATAAAAAAGAGAAAAAAATAAAATGAAAGCCTTATTAGGCATTGCTATAAACTGAATTTTGTCCCCACATTTTTGTGTTGAAGGAGTAACCATAGTGTGATGTTATTTGGAGTTGAGGCCTTTGAGAGGTTATTGGATTTAAGTGGGATCATGAGTGAGGGGACTTCAGGATGGGATTACTGCTCTTGTGAGGAGGGACACCAAAGAGCTTTCCTCTCTCTCTCTCTCTTTCTGCCAGGACAGGACAAAAGGAGAAGGTTGCTTTCTGCAATCCTAAGAGAGTCCTCACTGGGGAATTGGATTGGCCAGCATCTGGATCTTAGACAGCTTCCAGAACTGGGAGAAATGAATTCCTGTTTCTTATGCCCCTCAGTCTTTGGTATTTTGTTATATAGCAGCCTGAGCAGATTAAAATATTGGTACTGAGAAGTGTGGCAATGCTGTAACAAATACCTCAATATGTGGAAATGACTGGAGCTAGATAATGAAGAGTTTTGAAGTGCAAGTTAGAAATGTGGATGTTAAAGTGTTGAAGGAATCATTTGGTTCCTCCTAACTGCTTTTAGTAAAATACATGAAGAAAAAAATAAATTGAAGAAGGAATTATTAAATAAAAAGAAATCAGAACTACTAACTATTTTAAAATATATATATTCAATCTGGGGACGCCTGGGTGGCTCAGTGGTTGAGTGTCTGCCTTTGGCTCAGGGCATGATCCTGGAGCCCCAGGATCAAGTCCCGCATCGGGCTCCCTGCATGAAGCCTGCTTTTCCCTCTGCCTATGTCTCTGCCTCTCTCTCCCTCTCTCTCTCCCTCTTTCTCAAATAAATAAATTAATAATAAATAATTATTATATTATTATAATAAATAATTCTATTTATATTGCAGAAAATGAGAAAGTGTGTCTGGAAGACAGCACCGAAGATGTTGGACTGTCACTTGATAAGTAGATTATGGGGTCATCCCATCAGAAACACTGTGCATTTGAACTGAAGGGGACAGAGACGGGATAAAGTGAAGGGAGGTTGTCAGACTTCTTAGATATGACAGGGCTGGGCCATGGGGCTATTTGGATGTGATTGTGTGTGCTTTTCCAAGACAAGGGGAAAAATGAACCAAGGAATTTAGAGATCACTGGAGCTGCCCTCATGATTTCAAAGTGTGTGTGTGTGTGTGTGTGTGTGTGTGTGTGTGTGTGTGTGTATGAGAGAGGAGGGGGCTGTTTTGGTTTCAATAGGTGAGACGATTGCCACTTGGAACACTGGGAGGTGAGCTTCTTGGAATCTCAGGAGTTTGCCCATGGCCTAGCAGAGCCTTCGGGAAATAAGACCTGCTCCAGTGGGTTTGGAACGTATAGTACAGAACCAAAGAGGGTTATTTTCAAGCTTCAAGATCTAGCAATTAACCTTCTGTTTTGGGCTTGCTTGAGACCTATCACCCCTCTTTCTTTCCCTTTTTCTATTTTGAAAAAGAATGTCCATCCTATGTCTGTTCCACCATTATATTTTAGAAGCACAGCTCTTGTTTCACAGGTGCATCACTGGAGAGGAATCTTGCCTCAGATCTGGAATCTCACTCATTTTATATGACTTATGTTTTATTTAAATAAGACTTTGGGCTTTAGATTTTAGAGCTGATGCTGGAATGAATTAAGACTTCTGTGGATATTAGGATGGAATGCAAGTGATAAGACATGAACTCAGGGGTCAGAAACAGAAGACTATGGACTGAATTGTGTTCCTCAAACTCCATATGTTGAAGCCCTAACCCCCAATGTGATGGCATTTGGAGATGAAGCTTTTGGAAGATAATTAGGTTTAGATGAGATCATGAAGATGAAGCCATCATGATCAGGTTAGTGCCTTTATAAGAAGACATACCAACAAGATTTCTTTCTCTTTCTTTCTGCCATGAGATGACAGCCTGGGAAGGTGGCCATCAGCAAGCCCAGAGGAGACTCTGACCAGGGAACCTAATCCCCTGGTTGTCCTTGGACTTCCCAGCCTCCAGAGTTTGCATAATAAGTTCCTTTTGTTTTAGGCATCTGGTCTGTAGTATTTTGTTTTGGCAACTGAGTTGACTAAGGTAGATGTATAAAAATACATGAATGGAACTGATGTTGACACCTGCACCCCAATATTCATAGCAGCAATGTCCAAAATAGCCAAACTGTGGAAGGAGCTGAGATGTCCTTTGTCAGATGAATGGATAATGAAGATGTGGTATACACACACACACACATACACACACAATGGAATACTACACAGCCATCAGAAAGGATGAATACCTACCTACCATTTGCTTTGATGTGGATGGACCTGGAGGGCATTATTTTGAGTGAAATAAGTCAATCAGAGAAAGACAATTATCATATGGTCTCACTCAAATGTGGAATATAAGAAATAGTGAAAGGTACCATAAGAGAGTGAGGGAAACTGAATAGGGAAAATAGAGAGGAAGATAAAACAAAAAGTATATATTATCGTACTGTATTTTTCTTTTGATTATCTGGGGCTTCTGTTTTATTAAAAATAGCTAATTTATTTTTTAATGGTTTAATTTATGCTTTTATATATTCTCCAAATGTCCTGCATTACTTTAATAATCATAACATAATATATTTTATTATGTTTTGTAGGCAAGTTTCATTTTTAATAAAATGAAATCATAGTATTATCTAAATTGCTCAGAGAGAAGGTTCACGTAGCTAGTTGGTAGCAGTATTAGGATAAAAGGTGAGAACCCAAACTTATTTCCATGTATTTTCCATAATAACATGCTTTTTCTTAAAAAGTTATGTGTTGTCATTCTGCAATAGCAGGAGATTAACAATGATGGTATTTGAAGGCAATATGTTCTAAAATTTAGAGATTAATTGTATCAGTATAAAAATTTAAACAGTATATTACCTTCCATAAAATACTGATAACCTAAAAAAAATACTGATAACCTCTTAAACAAGACCTAGAAATCCAAAGTTTAGAGAGTCCAAATACATAAGTATTACATTTCAAATCAATGAGAGCTATTGTGTGGCAAAATGTATACATATTTTGTATGTTCTTTGTGTGTGGGTTTGTGTGTACGCTTATTAGTATTATGAATAAAAAGAAATGGAATGGCATAGAAGTTTCTTGATAGCATAAAAGTAGGAACAGGACTGTAGGCCTATATCGTTGCATGAGCATCTGATTTTTCCTCATGATTTTTAGAATATGCAAAAGCTGACCCTCTAATTCTCCCACATTAATATTCAGTTATGGGATTGTTTTGTATCACTATATTTCTTCTTTACCTTCCAAATCATAACCTACATGTCTATACGTTCATAGATAGAAAAATTTGAAAATCAAACCTAGATATCTGTGTACTTAAATGGAAATGAAACCCAAACTATTGTTTGTGCTAAATGATAATCAGTTATTATGTAAAATTCAGTAAGTGTTGTCTTGAATGTGGTCATATCCTAAATCACTTTCATGGGCACAGTGAAAGGTAAGAGTGTTGACTTCCTGGACCATTGAGGAACATGATAAAGAAACAACCAGGGAAAACAGAGAAATTGAAATGGCTGGAGAGACATAGACCCTCCATAGAACAGGTCAGTGGAGCCAGATTGTCTGAGTTTGAAGATTGGCTCTACAGTCTATACTGTGTGCATGATGAAGATAATTTAATTAATTTTTCTATATTGGTTTCTTCATCTGTAAAATGGAGATAGTAATTTCATTTCCTGCTTCAAGTACATGAGAACCACTCCATAATCTGAATAGTTCTGTAATACATTTTTTTCTCATAAATTTGGTACTAAAATTCAACAAGCAACAGAACTGGACTAGAATGTCTTTCATTTGCTATTCACAGATATTTTATTACATTTATTTATTCATTATTTATTTATTTATTTTTTGGTGACTTTGAGTTCAGTCACACTGAGAAAATATAAACAAGTAAACAAGTGTTGTAACTCCCACTACACCCCCCAACCAAGGTGTTATATAGAGAAGAGTAAAGGGAATATTTATTATAATCAGTAGTGCATAAAATGAAATTACTGCCTACATCTGATTGTCTGATCATTGCCGATTTTTTAGATGACTTTTACAAATAGAGTATCTAACTGAAATATCTAAAGAATATAATATGGGAAATAAATGTCTTCTCTCTTAAGGAAACAGTAAAAGAAATGGTTAAAGCTTCTCAGTGACCATGATAACCAAAACCTAATTTAAAAAAAAAAAAAAGAGAGAGAAAGAAAACGCGATCCTATGGAAAAATCAAAACAAAACAAAAAACAAAATTAAGATTTCAATTGTGTGTTGAGTGAGTGGACTCAACATCCAGGAAGTGAGCCTGAGTTACTGACTGCTACATGGAACACAAAAAAAATCAAGGATAACATACTATAATGAGATGAATATTGAGTGTGTTAACATCTTTTAATTAAAATAAATTGAGAAAATAATCATGTACCTGAAGACTTGAACTAATTTTTTATAAATTATAAGAAAAAATTAAATAGCAAACATCTTAGCTAAATGAATAGTTGGTGGGCAGAAAGACAGAGAGAGGGAAAAAGTTTATTTATCACCATAGTGATGGGCTGAGTCTAGGGAATAGTAGATACCTGTCTTAGAAAACACAGTAGCTAGAGTTGTTCTTTTTTTCTTTCTTTTTAATTTTTTTATAATGATACTTCAGCCATCAGAACTCCTCTAAGATTAGAGATATTGGGAAATTAACTCATAATATATTCTGTTTCTTGAGAGAACTTGTTTGCTTCCTTTCTTATATCCCCAAATTATTTTTTAAAACTTTATTTATTTATTTATTTATTTTAAATTCTATATTAAATTACATATAGTGTATTATTAGTTTCAGAGGTAGAGTTTTGTGATTCATCAGTTGGATATAACACTCAGTACTCATTACATCATGTGCCCTCCTTCATGCCCATCCCCTAGTGACACCATCCCCTCGCCCATCTCCCTTCCAGCAACCCTCAGTTTGTTTCTTGTAATTAAGAGTCTCTTATGGTTTGTCTCCCTCTCTCATTTCATCTTACTTATTTTTTCCTCCCTGCCCCTATGATCCTCTGTTTTGTTTCTAAAATTCCACATGAGTGAGATTATATGATAATTATCTTTCTCTAGTTGACCATTTTCACTGAGCATAATATCCTCTAGTTATATCCACTTCATTGCAGATGGTAAGATTTCATTTTTCTGAAAGCTGAGTAATATTTCATTATATACACACACATACACACACACACACATAAATATGATACATCTTCTTTATCCATCTTCTTTATCTGTCAATGCACATTAAAGCTCTTTCCGTAGTTTAGCTATTGTGGTCATTGCTGCTATAAGCATTGGGGTGCAGGTGCCCCTTCATATCACTACATTTGTATCTTTGGGGTAAATACCTAGTAGTGCAATTTCTGGGTCATTGGGCGGCTGTATTTTCAACTTCTTGAGGAAACTCCACACTGTTTTCCACAGTGGCTGCTCCAGTTTGCATTCCCACCAACAGTGTAGGAGGGTTCCCCTTTATCCACATCCTCATCAGCATCTGTCATTTCCTGATTTGTTAATTTTATCCATTCTCACTGGTATTCTCACTGGTATTCTCATTGTGGCTTTGAAATGTATTTCCCTGATGGCAAGTGAGGTGGAGCATTTTTTTCATGTGTCTGTTGGCCACATGTAGGTCTTCTTTGACGAAATGTCTGTCATGCCTTCTGCCCAATTCTTGACTGGATTATTTTTGGAAGGAGCTGTTGAGTTTTATAAGTTCTTTTGGATATTTCATACTAGTTCTTTATCTGATATATACTTTGCAAATAATAGTCTTTGATTTAAAATCCAATTTGTGTGATATAAGAATTGCTACCACAGCTTTATTTGATATCCATTAGCATGATAAATGGTTCTTCACCTCTCACTTTCAATCTGCAGGTATTTTCATGTCTAAAATGAGTCTCTTAGGGTGTCTGGGTGTCTCAATTGGTTAAGCGTCTGCCTTCAGCTCAGGTCATGATACCAGGGTCCTTGGAGAAAGCCCTACATCTGGGCTTCCCGCACAGCAGAAGTCTGCATCTCCCTCTTCCTTTGTTGCTCTCTCTCCCTCTCAATGTGTTTGTGCTCTCTCTCTGTCAAAAAAAATAAATAAAATATTTTAAAAAATAAAATAAAATGAGTCTCTTACAGACAGCATATTGGTGAGTCTTGAGTCCTGCTTTTTTTTTTTTTTTAATCTGATACCTTGTGTCTTTTGATTGGGGCATTTAACTCATTTACATTCAGAGTAACAATAGAAAGTTACGAATTTAGTGCCACTGTATTACCTGTAAAGTCAACGTTTCTGTAGATTTTCTGTTCCTTTCTGGTCTATGTTACATTTGGGCTGTCTTTTCACTTAAAGGATCCCTTTTAATATTTCCTGCAGAGCTGGTGTAGTGATCACAAATTCTTTTAGTTTCTGTTTGGCCTGGAAGCTATCTCTCCTTCCATTCAGAATGACAGTCTTGGGGATCCCTGGGTGGCTCAGCGGTTTGGCACCTGCCTTTGGCCCAGGGCACGATCCTGGAGTCCCAGGATCGAGTCCTGTGTCAGGCTCCTGTTATGGAGCCTGCTTCTCCCTCCTCCTGTGTCTCTGCCTCTCTCTCCCTCTCTATGTCTATCATAAATAAACACATCTTTAAAAAAATAAAGTTACACAGCTAGTATAAAAAAAATGACAGTCTTGCTGGATAAAGTATTCCTGGCTGCTTATTTTTCTCATACTCAATATACTCAATATACCATACTAGCCCTTTCTGGATCTTTGTGGATAGGTCTGATACCAGTCTAATGTTTCTACTCTTGTAGGTTAAGGACCTCTTGTCCTGTGCAGCTCTCAGGATTTTCTCTTTATCTTTGAAATTTGCAAAAATCACTATTACATATTGAGGTGTCAAACTATTTTTATTAATTTTGAGGGAAGTTCTCTGTGCCTCCTGGTCTTGAATCCTGTTTCCTTACCCAGATTAGGGGAGCGCTTTAGCTATAATTTGTTTAAATATACTTTATGGCCCTCTCTCTCTTTGCCCTTCCTCTCAGACCCCAATTATTCTAATATTCTAATATTGTCTAATATTGTCTTGCTTTATGCTCTTGTTGAACTATCAAATTCTGCCCTCACAATCCACTGGTTGTTTGTCTCTCCTTTTCTAAACTTCTTTATACTGCATCATTTTATTTTCTATTTCACTGACTATCTCTTCGGTCTCATTTATCATAATGGTTAAGCTTCCACTTAAAAATATATATATATTTTATATATTTATTCAGGAGAGACATGGGCAAACACATAGGCAGAGGGAGAAGGGGGCTCCCTGTGGAGAGCCCAATGTGAGACTAGATCCCAGGACCCCAGGATCACTATCTAGCTGAATGCAAGTGCTCAACCACTGAGCCACCCAGGGGTGGCAAGCTTCCATTTTTTATTGCATCTCAGTAATACCATTTTTAAATTTCAGCCTGAATAGATTTTAGTTCTTTTATTTCTCCAGTGATTCTCTAGTATCTTCCATCCTTTTTTCAAGCTCAACTAGTATCTTTATAATTATTGTTTTGAATTCTAATTCCAATATCTTACTTACATCCATATTTATTAAATTCTTGGCAGGGGGGTACCTGGGTGGGTCAGTGGTTGAGCATCTGCCTTTGGCTCAGGTCATGATCCCAGAGTCCCTGGATCGAGTCCCACATTGGGCTTACTGCATGGAGCCTGCTTCTCCCGCTGCCTTTGTCTCTGCCTCTCTTTCTCTGTGTTTCTCATGAATAAATAAATCAAACCTAAAAAAAAAATCCTTGGCAGTGAGCAGTGCCTCTTGTTCTCTTTTTTGGGCTGAGTTCTTATCATTATTTGCATAAAAGAATAGGTGAAAGAGAGAGAAAATACAAAAAAATAGCAATAATGACACCAGAAAAAAATTTACTACACAAATCAGAAGTGAACAGAAACCAAGAAGAAAATAAAAAGAAAAGGATAAAAAGAGAGAGAGAGAGAGAGATAAGATCAAGCCAGAAGTTGAACAGAATAATAAACTAGATCCTGGGTGTATTTTGGTTTGTTTTTTAGGAAAAAAAAAAAAAAAAAACAGATCCCAAATACGACAGAAAGAAAAACCTAAATATGTACACAGTGAAAGTTTACCCACCAAACGCCCATCTGTATGCTGGAATCTCCCGCTGGCCTTCTGCAGGTGGTACCCCATGCATTGATTTTCACGTGTCTTCCCTGGCGGAACTGGCACCACCCTTACCCCCAAGGCTGGGTTGAGTGTAGGCAGCTTTGGAACTGGTGTGGGGGGTGAAAATGGTTTTGCCCCAAGCTCTAGCCCAGAGCTGAAAGTTTGTGCCCCCCATTCCTCAGCGAGCCCTCCCAGAAAAGCAGTCAACCACTCTTTTCTCCTGGTTTCCATCCAATCTCTGTGTTTGTCCAGCCTGTGATCCAGTGTTTTTATCTCAGGCACAGGATCCCATGCTGAGTGTCCAAACCTTAAGGACTCCTGTGATAAGAACCCAGGCTGCTCCTCCAGGGAAGGAGGGGGGTGTCTCTGCTTCTGCCTTTTGCTGGGCCCTCGCTGGGAGAGCAGTCACCTGACTGTGCAACAGTTCTGGGTTTACAGCAACACTGGACAGAAAGTCTGCACCTGGGCTCACTATTTTCAGCCAGCCTCCCCCTCCAGTGCTTGGGAACTGCACTGTACTCAGACACCCCTTTTCTTTTTGTTACCCCTAGGATCCTGAGAACATGCTGTACCACCTGGGATACTATTCTGCTTTGCCTCCTGGGCGCTTTTCAGGCAAAATTCTAAACCTTCTCATTTTGCACTCTGTGGCTAATAACACTTTCTGGTACTCAGCTTATGGAAGCTCCCTTCCCCTGTGGTTTGCCTTCAGATATATTGCCTCAGATGCACATCTTTGCAGCTCCTGTCTTACAAAATGTGGTCACTTTCTATTTGTAGAGTTGTAGCAGTTCTTTCCTCTGATTTCTGGTTGATTTTTCAGGTGTTCAGATGATTTGATAACTATGTAGCCAAATTTCAGGGACCAGACAACTACTCATCCAACATCTTAATGATCTCCTATATCCACAAATCCTTATAATAACCACTTAATAGAAATAAGTGTTTGTACATGTCTTCCTTGCAAACTAAGATATCCTCATTTTATAAAAGTAAATGTCAGTGTATCATTCACTTGAGAGAAAATAGCAAACTTTTTATTGAATTTATTTGGGAATTATGTATTATACTTGATTATCTATAATTGACTCCTATTATTGCTTGGTTTTAAATGTTGTTTTCTATCATGATCACATTTATATAATAGACATATGACATATAAAACTTAGCTAGGTCCATGTCTTTGATTCTACTGATTTTGTTTCCAGGTAAGATTATTAAAAAGTTATTATTTTCAACTGGTATATTTATATAAGCCACTAGAATCACACTAATTAAGTATACATCAAAGCACTTAATTGTTTTCAAATGTTGAATCTAAAGATAAATTAGAAGATAAATTTGCAGCCAAAGATCTATTGTTTGATAAGATTGAATATATCAGCATCTTCTTTACCTTCTGTGAAATATAACATTTCTGGACAAACTGTGTGATATTTATATTTTTCTTATTGTTGGCACTGAGTTCCTTTCAAAGACTAATCTGGCATAGTTTGCTAAATCATGAATTAGAGGTAATCACTCGATTAGCTTGGGTAGCACTATGCAGAAATATATTACATTTAATAAAAAATGCTCCATTTTATACATTTGACATAATCTTGTAACTGTACATTTGAAGCTAGACTAAACCATACTTCTAAAGGATTGTCATTTTTTTCTGCAAAATGAATTATATTTAAATGTAAATTTAGTTTTATGAAACTTAGAAAATATAATTTTTAGTCACATAGAAATTTGAAAAAGGTAATGAAATGAACTGCTAAAAAGAGCAGGAATAAGCCTTCAAGTCTTAATTAAAGAAAGAATATGTTAGCTGTTCCAAAAATGTCATAGTTATGACAAATTCAGAAATAAGTTAATTATAATAAAGAAAAAGAGAAAAGGCATGTCATTGTCAAATTCATGTGAAAGGAAAAAATGAACTGATTCAAAATGAGGAAAACCTGCTGGTGGAGGTTTAAAAAGGTCTCTTTAGTAACATTATGCATTATTTCACAAATTTCCTTCTGAAGTCTGGAAATCCTGTCAGATAAAATAAGATAATGATAACTTACTTTGATTTATTAGGTTAAAAATGACTTTTTGTTAATGATAGGAAGTAAATATGTCATGTATAACATATGAATTTTCTAAAGGAAGGACTGTATATGCTTGTTTATTACTTATGTGAGAAACACTATCAGTAATGCAAAAAAGAGTTCATAGTGCCAATAATTGGAGCTATCAAGAGTGTGAGATATGAAGAAATATTTTTGTGTTTCTGTAGACGTACAGCTTTTTGAATAAATTTCGCTGAAATCCTGTGAGGCTAGGCTAAGAACAAGATGTGGGAAGTTAATTCACAACTGTATAGGTACTGAGAGAACTCCAGACAGGTTTTTCTAACTCCAGAGGTATATACTTAATCTCTTAAGGGAAGATAAGGCTCAGAATCGTGGAGCCATCTTAGGTCAGAAAAGCCAGAGACACTGGCTTTATCTGGCCCTTGGAGATATATATTTATATCCCAAAAGTTTAGAGTGAGATCTCAGGATCCTTTACATCCTGTCACCAAAGAGCAAAGGTTTTTCTCCTGCCTTTCAAGGAGGGAGAAGGCGGTAACTGTCTCTTTCTCTTGTAGATAAGCAGATAAAAAATAAATTTTCTCCAATACCCACCTGTAATATAGACTTTTAAATTTATGTAGGATATCTGACTTGGCTTTCATTGCATCACCTTCGGGGCAAGAATTGATGTGAGGAATCATGTGGTCATTATTTTTAAGTATACAATGATAACCTGTTTTCCATCTAGAACACGTTGTATGGGCATTCAGGATAAAATTAATAAAGGTGAGTGAATATTAAAACCCCAACAAAGATAAAGAGCAGATCAAAATAAAAGATGTGTTAATTAACATCTAGGTCCGGGATAGAGTCAGCAAGATTGACGATGTTAAATTTTTGAAAAGCCTTACTTTTTAACTTGTTATAGGTCATTCAACCTTATCAAAACATCAGACTATTTATGGATGATAAAGATTGCTAATATTCACCTGTAATTTAAATTGAATCACATTTAAAATCTGTTGTAAGCCTCAAAGGCAATAAAGTAGAATCCCACTAAAGTGCTTTCTTTATTAGTTCCTATGGTTGTAATTCATATTTTTTAAAGATTTTATTTATTTATTCATAAGAGACAGAGAGAGAGAGAGGCAGAGACACAGGCAGAGGGATAAGGAGGCTCCCTGCAGGGAGCCCGATGCGGGACTCAATCCTGGGACCCGGGATCATGACCTGAGCCAAAGTCAAACGCTCAACCTCTGAGCCACCCAGGCGTCCCATGTAATTCATATTTTTGTTGTAATTCCACCTTTATAAGGATTAATTATAGCAACATTAATCTGAAAGCGTTTGTGAAGACTTTGCCTTATAGCAACAGTGTTTAATCTCTAAAAACAGTGGGAAAGTTGTTTAGTTACTTTTTATTTATAATTTATTTTTTCTTTTCTTTTCTTTTCTTTCTTTTCTTTTCTTTTTTAAGATTTTACATGCACACAGAGAAAGAGGCACAGACACAGGCAGAGGGAGAAGCAGGCCCCATGCAGGGAGCCTGACATGGGACTTGATCGCAGGTCTCCGGGATCACATCCTGGACTGAAGGTGGTGCTAAAACACTGAGCAAGAGGGGCTGCCCTATTATTTGTTTTCATAAATAGTAGATCCAGTGTAGATCCTGCTAGAAAGCAATACTTTAAAAAAGCAACATCTCTAATATTTAATTTTTCTTACCTAGCTTCTTGCTGACTTAATACTTATTGGCAGCTAGACACAAGTATAATTTGAAGATCTGACCCCTGTGGACTGAGGATTGGAAAGTGTGGTTTGCTGTTTTCATGAAATCAGGGAAATCAATTTGAAATCAGATTTTAAAAAGTTCAAACAGATGTTGCTTTAAATGCTGCAAAAAAAAAAAAGACTTGAGAAGGTTTTTACATTGAAATAACAATAACTGCTATTTGATCAAATTGGACAGGATTTAAAGATCATACTGCTCAAAAATAAATAAATAAATAAAGATCATACTGCTCAAATCCAGTTTTACTTTTCAGTCCTGTAGTAAGAAATCCTACTAACAAAATATTTAAAGTTCATGTAACATGTATAACTTCAAAGCTTTCATATTGGCCACAACATAGAGTTACATAAGAAATATGTCATGTGTACTTAACAAGAATTATCTGTTTGCAGTGACTGAAAACCATTCAAAAGCCATGCATATATATTCACAGCCGGTACTGTCCTACATCTTGTACCATTTTTTATTGCAAAGATATTAAATGTTAGAGCCAACAACTGGTGCCTCGTAATTTCGATTTTCAAGACACTGATACACTGGTACACATGGCACAGGATTTAATCACTATTCTTATAATGGAAAATTTTCCCTCCCTAAGCTAAGTCTTCTAATATAAAAAAGTCTATGGACTCTGCTTTTACTAGGGCTTCTGGGACACATTACAGATTAACAGATCCAATAAATAGAGTTTTTGTGGAAGAATTTCAGAAGCATCTTTGAAATGATTATATTTCATGCTGTCCTGCTTGGCATTCTGGGAAATGCATGACTACAACCACATCATTTCTCTGAGCTTAAGACACTGAACATTTTTGCCAATGTGCCAGAACTTTTTTCTAAGATAAGTTGGATTGGTTCGCTTTAAAGTAGTGGTTTGAACAAACACATTTATGCCTTTTCTCTCATGAAACCACTGAAAGGGGTGGCTCAGCCAGTTAAGCATCTGCTGGCTCAGGTCATGATATCAGGGTCCTGGGATTGAGCCCCACATTGGGATCCCTGCTCAGCGGGGAGTCTGCTTCTCTTTCCTCCTATGCTGTTCCCCTTGTTTATACTCTCTCTTTCACCCTCTCTGTCCCGGTCTCTCTCTCTCTCTCAAATAAATAAAATCTTAAAAAAAAGAAACACCACTAAAGTGAAAGAAAAGGATTTTTAAGATGCTTGACCATGACAGAGTACAAGAAGGAAGATTCAGAAGGAAGATGATGACTGTGATGATTTAGCATGTCCAAGAAGGTTGGATTCTAACCTGGCAATGGGTAAAGTCAAACTATGTCCCCCTTAGAATCTCCAAAAGGCTCTGGGATTGCTAGAATTCAAGACCTATGTGAAGGATGGATAAAGTTAAGACTAATGAGAGGAGCCTTGTTTTAAGGTCTGTTTACAAGACCCATATCCTATCCCTATTCTTTAACCTAAATGACTGCCATGCTGTCTCCTGCCAAAGTTATAAAGATTTATTATTGAGATTTCTCTGAAGAGCATAAACAGATCTCTAGACTGAGAGCAAAAGGCACAATGCGAGGTACAGTTTACATACTAGAAATGAGGACAGAGTGAAAATTTACACAGTGACTATGGAGACTCTGTATCCTTGCTCACTTGATTTCTAGAAAATTGGAAGTAAAGGTTATATCATCCAAATAGGATAATAAAATAATTTGGAATGGAGTCTTTTCTTATGAAGAAAAGACTTAACAATGCTGAGATCAGAGTTCCCCCAATGAATCAGAATATTTCAGCAAAGCTCATAACTGGGGGAAGTCTGGGAAGATGGCATAGGAGGACCCAAGTTCACCTCGTCCAATGGATAAAGCTAGATAACACTCACATCAGTGTAAATAACTCAGAAAACAACCCAAAGACTAGCAGAAAATACTCCACAATGAAAGGTAGGGAAGACACCACAATGAAGAAATTCTAGTGGCAGCAGGTCTCATTTTGCAAACAAACCAGCACACTGGTCTTGTTAAAATACACTGCACCCAGCCAGGAACAGCACTGCCCACAGGAGGCAAGGAGAGCCTCTTCAGACAACTGGACTGAAGGAAAAAGTGGCCAGGACCCCTCAGCAGGGCAGACGTGAGACACATAAGAGACACTCCCTGAACTGCCAGGTCCTGAGGGACAGGGAACCTGCACTGCAGGGCACTACAGGACGTCTTATTCATAAGGCCATTACCTTCAAGAAGAGGAGATGGAGCTCACTTCCCAAACACTCAGGAACAGACACAGAGAGACAGAATGAAAAGAGACAAGAATTTGTCCCAAATGAAACAACAGGACAAAGCCACAGCAAGAGACCTAAGAAAAATGGATATAAGTAGTATTCCAGAAAGAGATTTAAAACAATGATCATAAAGAAACTCACTGCAATTGAGAAAAGAGTGGAAGATATCAGTGAGATCTTTAACAAAGAGATTTTTAAAAATAATCAATCAGAGATGAAAAAAAAAAAAAACACCAAATGCAATTTCAAATACACTTGATCGGATCAATAGCAGGCTAGAGGAAGCAGAGGAATGAATTGATGACCTTAGAGATAGAATAATAGAAAGTAATCAAACTGAGCCGATGAGAGGAAAAAAAAAATCATGCAAAATGAGAATAGTCTTAGGGAACTTGGTGACTCCATCAAGTGTAATAACACGTGCATTATAAGGATCCCAGAAGAAGAAACATAATGAAAAGGAGCAGAAAACTTTTTTAAAGGAATAAAACCTGAAAACTTCTCTAATCTGGTAATCTGGAGGAAGGAAACAGATGACTTTCAGATCCAACAGGCAGTGGTCCCCTAACAAAATCAACCCAAGCAGGTCCATAGCAAGACACAAAGTAATTAAAATGGCAAAAGGAGCGATAAAGAAAACATTTTGGAAGCAGAAAGAGAAAAGGTAGTTACACACAAGGAAAATCTCTTAAGGCTCAGTTGATTTTTCAGCAGTAACTTTGCAGGCCAGAAGGTGGCATGGTATATTCAGAGTGCTGAAAGGAATAAATCTGGCATCAAGAATACTCTATTCACTCATATGGGAAATATAAGAAATAGTGAAAGGGATTATAAGGAAATGGAGGGAAACTGAGTGGGGAAAAATTAGAGAAGGATACAAAACATGAGAGACTCCTAACTCTGGGAAGCAAAAAAGGGTACTGGAAGGGGTGTTAGGTGTGGGGATGAGGTAATTGAGTGATGGAAATTAAGGAGGGCACCTGATGGAATGAGCACTGGGTGTTATACTATATGTTGGCAGATTGAATTTAGATAAAAAAATTTTTAAAAAGAATACTCTATCCAGCAAGGCTATAATTCAAAATAGAAGAAGAGATGAAGAATTTCCCAGAAAAACAAAAACTAAAGGAGTTCATGACCACTAAACCAGCCCTGCAAGAAATATTAAAAGTGACTCTTTGAGTGGAAAGGTAAGACCATAAGAGCATAAAACATTGGAAGCAAAAAAGCAATAAAAATGAGTATATTTGTAAAAATCAGTCAGGGGTTTCACAAAATAAAGCATATACTATATGACACTGTATACCTAAAACTCGGAGTGGAGGGAGAAGAGGAAAGAATGAATTCAAGCTTAAGTGACCATCAATTTTGTATAGACGGCTATCTACAGAAAATGTTATATATAAATCTGATGATGATCACAAATTTTAAAAAAAGTAATAGATATACAATAAATAAAGAGAATCTAAACATATCACTAAAGAAAGCCTACAAACCATGAAAGAGAGCAAGAGAAGAAAGGATCAGAGAGAAACAAACAAAAAATCCCCACAAAACAAATAACAAAATGGCAATAAATAGATATCTGTCAGTAATTACTTTGAATGTAAATGGACTAACCTCTACAATCAAAAGACATAGGGTGACAGTGGTGAAAGAAAAAAACAAAACCAAACCAAAACCAAACCAAAGCAAACCAAGACCTATGTGCTGCCTACATGAGACTCTTTCAGACCTACAGACACTTGCAGATTGTAAGTGAGGGGATAGAGAAACATTAATCATGCAAATGGATGTCAAAGAAAACCAGAGTAGTAATCCTTACATCAAACAAAATAGACTATTTTCTTCAGATAGATCTAGAAGTGGATTGCTGGATCATATGGAAGGTTTTGTTGTTTTGTTTTGTTTTGTTTTGGTTTGGTTTTTGAGAAACTTTGATACTTTTCCAGAGTGGCTGCACCAATTTGCATTCCCACCAAGAGTGTGCCCTTTTCTCTGTATCTTCACCAAAACTTGTTATTTCGTATATTTTTGATACCAGCCATTCTGACAGGTGTAAGATGATATCCCAATATTCTTTTCTTTTAACTTATTTTATTTAGTATATGTGCTGCCGAAGCGAGCACAACTTATTTTATTTATTTATTTTTTTTAAGATTTTTTAAAATTTATATTCATAGAGACAGAGAGAGAGAGAGAGAGGCAGAGACACAGGCAGAGGGAGAAGCAGGCTCCGTGCAGAGAGCCTGACTTCGGACTCGATCCCAGGTCTCCAGGATCACACCCTAGGCTGCAGGCAATGCTAAACCGCTGCGCCACCAGGGCTGCCCAACTTATTTTATTTAAATTCAATTGTTAAAAAAAAAAATTCAATTGTTAACATACAGTGTATCATTAGTGTTAGATGTAGAGTTCAGTCATTCATCTGTTCAAATTAAACTTTAAAACAAAGACTGTAATAAGAGACAAAGAAGGACACTATATAATAAAAAAGGAGACAATCCAATAAGAGGGATAAAAATTGTAAATATTTATGCACCCAACATTGGGAGAACTCAAACTCAAAAAATAGCTAATAACAAACATGAAAAGACTAATCATTAGTTATATGATAATAGTGGAACTTTATTACCCCATTACATCAATGGGCACATCATCCAAACAGAAAATCAACAAGGAAATTGTGGCTTTCAATGACTGGATTGATTTAACATATATTCAGAACATTCCAAAACAGAAGCATACACAATCTTTTCAAATACAGGTGTAACATTCTCCAGAATAAAGCACACATTAGGTCACAAAACAAGTCTCAAAAAATTCAAAAAGTTGAAGTCTTACCATACATCTTTTCTGACCACAACACTATGAAACTAGAAAGATCATAAGAAAAAAATCTGGAAAGACCACAAATTTATGGAAGCTAAATAACATGCTACTAAATAATGAACGAGTCAACCAAGAAATTAAAGAAATCAGAATTACATGGAAATAAATGAAAATGAAAACACAATGCAAATCTTTGTGATGCTGCAAAAGTACTAACAGGGAAGTTTAGCAATGCAGGCCTACCTCAAGAAGCAAGAAAAATCTCAAATAACCTAACTTTACAACTAAAAGAGCTAGGAAAAGAAGAAAAACAAAACCCAAAACTAGCAGAAGGAGGGAAATAATAACGATTAGAGCATAAATAAATAGAAACTAAAAACAAACAAACAATAGAACAGATCAATGATACCAGGAGATGATTTTTATGAAAGTTTAACAAAATTAAACTTCTAGGCCTACTCAACAAAAGGAGAGAGAGAGAGAAAGAGAGAGAGAGAGAGAGGGAGGGAGAGAAAGGACTCAAACAAAACCACAAATGAGAGAAAAGAAATAACAACCAACACGACAGAAATACAGACATTTTAAGAGAATGTTATGAAATACTGTGTGTCATCAAATTGGACAACCTAGAGGAAATGGATAAATTCCTATAAACACAGAAACTACCAAAACTGATACACGAAGAAATAGAAAATTAGAACAGACTGACTATCAGCAAGGGCGTTGCATCTGTAAAAAAACAAACAAAACAAACCAAAAGTCAAGGATCACAGGGTTTCACAGGCTCTTTCATTTTATTTATTTATTTTTTAAAATAAATTTATTTTTTATTGGTGTTCAATAAAGACATATAGAATAACACCCAGTGCTCATCCTGTCAAGTGCCCCACTCAGTGCCCATCACCCATACCCTCCCACCCCCCGCCCTCCTGCCCTTCCACCACCCCTAGTTCGTTTCCCAGAGTTAGGAGTCTTCATGTTCTGTCTCCCTTTCTGATATTTCCCACACATTTCTTCTCCCTTCCCTTATATTCCCTTTCACTATTGTTTATATTCCCCATATGAATGAGACCATATAATGTTTGTCCTTCTCCGATTGACTTGCTTCACTCAGCATAATACCCTCCAGTTCCATCCACGTTGAAGCAAATGGTGGGTATTTGTCATTTCTAATAGCTGAGTAATATTCCACTGTATACATAGACCACATCCTCTTTACCCATCATCTTTCGATGGACACCGAGGCTCCTTCCACAGTTTGGTTATTGTGGACATTGCTGCTAGAAACATCGGGGTGCGGGTGTCCCGGCGTTTCATTGCATCTGAATCTTTGGGGTAAATCCCCAACAGTGCAATTGCTGGGTCGCAGGGCAGGTCTATTTTTAACTCTTTGAGGAACCTCCACACAGTTTTCCAGAGTGGCTGCACCAGTTCCCATTCCCACCAACAGTGTAAGAGGGTTCCCTTTTCTCCACATCCTCTCCAACATTTGTGGTTTCCTGCCTTGTTAATGTTCCCCATTCTCACCGGTGTGAGGTGGTATCTCATTGTGGTTTTGATTTGTATTTCCCTGATGGCAAGTGATGTGGAGCATTTTCTCATGTGCTTGTTGGCCATGTCTATGTCTTCCTCTGTGAGATTTCTG
The DNA here is from genome assembly GCF_053574225.1 of Canis aureus. NCBI lineage: Eukaryota > Metazoa > Chordata > Mammalia > Carnivora > Canidae > Canis > Canis aureus. The sequence goes on along the minus strand of NC_135637.1, from coordinate 47,652,231 downwards.
CTCCTGTCTTTTGCCCATTTCATGATTGGATTATTTGTTTCTTTGGTGTTGAGTTTAATAAGTTCTTTATAGATCTTGGAAACTAGTCCTTTATCTGATACGTCATTTGCAAATATCTTCTCCCATTCTGTAGGTTGTCTTTTAGTTTTGTTGACTGTATCCTTTGCTGTGCAAAAGCTTCTTACCTTGATGAAGTCCCAATAGTTCATTTTTGCTTTTGTTTCTTTTGCCTTCGTGGATGTATCTTGCAAGAAGTTACTGTGGCCAAGTTCAAAAAGGGTGTTGCCTGTGTTCTCCTCTAGTGTTTGGATGGAATCTTGTCTCACATTTAGATCTTTCATCCATTTTGAGTTTATCTTTGTGTATGGTGCAAGAGAGTGGTCTAGTTTCATTCTTCTGCATGTGGATGTCCAATTTTCCCAGCACCATTTATTGAAGTGACTGTCTTTCTTCCAATGGATAGTCTTTCCTCCTTTATCGAATATTAGTTGACCATAAAGTTCAGGGTCCACTTCTGGATTCTCTATTCTGTTCCATTGATCTATGTGTCTGTTTTTGTGCCAGGACCACACTGTCTTGATGACCACAGCTTTGTAGTACAACCTGAAATCTGGCATTGTGATGCCCCCAGATATGGTTTTCTTTTTTAAAATTCCCCTGGCTATTCGGGGTCTTTTCTGATTCCACACAAATCTTAAAATAATTTGTTCTAACTCTCTGAAGAAAGTCCATGGTATTTGATAGGGATTGCATTAAACGTGTATATTGCCCTGGGTAACATTGACATTTTCACAATATTAATTCTGCCAATCCATGAGCATGGAATATTTTTCCATCTCTTTGTGTCTTCCTCAATTTCTTTCAGAAGTGTTCTTTAGTTTTTAGGGTATAGATCCTTTACCTCTTTGGTGAGGTTTGTTCCTAGGTATCTTATGCTTTTGGGTGCAATTGTAAATGGGATTGACTCCTTAATTTCTCTTTCTTCAGTCTCATTGTTAGTGTATAGAAATGCCACTGATTTCTGGGCATTGATTTTGTATCCTGCCACGCTACCAAATTGCTGTATGAGTTCTAGCAAACTTGGGGTGGAGACTTTTGGGTTTTCTATGTAGAGTATCATGTCATCGGCGAAGAGGGAGAGTTTGACGACTTCTTTGCCAATTTGAATGCCTTTAATGTCTTTTTGTTGTCTGATTGCTGAGGCTAGGACTTCCAGTACTATATTGAATAGCAGTGGTGAGAGTGGACATCCCTGTCTTGTTCCTGATCTGAGGGGAAAGGCTCCCAGTGCTTCCCCATTGAGAATGATATTTGCTGTGGGCTTTTCGTAGATGGCTTTTAAGATGTCGAGGAATGTTCCCTCTATCCCTACACTCTGAAGAGTTTTGATCAGGAATGGATGCTGTATTTTGTCAAATGCTTTCTCTGCATCTAATGAGAGGATCATATGGTTCTTGCTTTTTCTCTTGCTGATATGATGAATCACATTGATTGTTTTATGGGTGTTGAACCAGCCTTGTGTCCTGGGGATAAATCCTACTTGGTCATGGTGAATAATTTTCTTAATGTACTATTGGATCCTATTGGCCAGTATCTTGTTGAGAATTTTTGCATCCATGTTCATCAGGGATATTGGTCTGTAATTCGAGTTTATCTTTGTGTATGGGGCAAGAGAGGGGTCTAGTTTCATTCTTCTGCATGTGGATGTCCAATTTTCCCAGCACCATTTATTGAAGAGACTGTCTTTCTTCCAATGGATAGTCTTTCCTCCTTTATCGAATATTAGTTGACCATAAAGACATTAAAGGCATTCAAATTGGCAAAGAAGAAGTCAAACTCTCCCTCTTCGCTGATTTGAAGAAGATTGATCGTATAGTTGTGGGTCAATTTCTGAGTTTTCTCTTTTGTTCTATTTGTCTATATGTCTGTTTTTGTGCCAGTACCATACTATCTTGATCACTACAGCTTTGTGTTATAACATAAAGTCCAGAATTGGGATGCCTCTGGCTTTTCTTTTTTCTTTTCTTTTTTTCCCCAAGATTGTTTTGGCTACTCAGCATCTTTTGTGGTTCCATACAGATTTTAGAATTATTTGCTCTAGCTCTGTGAAAACTGTTGGTATTTTGATAGGGATTGCATTACATTTGCAGATTGTTCTGAGTAGTATAGACATTTTAATAATATTTGTTCTTCCAATCCATGAGTATAGAATATTTTTCCATTTCTTTGTATCTACTTCAATTTCTTTCATCAGTGTTTAATAGTTTTCAGAGTACAGGTCTTTTACCTCTTTGGTTAGGTCTATTCTTAGGTTATCTTGATGGTTTTTGTGGCAAGTGTAAATGGGTTGATTCCCTGATCTCTTTTTCTGCTGCTTTATTGTTGGTGCATAGAAATGCAGTGGATTTCTATATGTTGGTTTTGTATCCTGTGATTTTACTGAATTTATGTATCAGCTTAAGCAATTTTTGGTTCAGTTTTTTAGGTTTTCTATGTAAAACATCATGTCATCTACAAAGAGCAAAAGTTTGACTTCTTCCTTGCCTATTTGGATGCTTTTTATCTTTTTCTTGTCTGATTACTGAGGGTAGGACTTCCAGGACTGTGTTGAACAATAGTGGCGAGAGTGGACATCCCTGTCTTGTTCCTGATCGTAGAGGAAAAGCTCTCAGTTTTCCCCATGAGGATATTAGCTGTGGGTTTTTCATAGATGGCCTTTATTATGGTAAGGTATGTCTCCTCTAACCCTAGTTTGTTAAGGATTCTTTTTTTGAATCATGAATGGATGTTGTACTTAGTCAAATGATTTTCCTGCATCTATTGAAATGATCATATGGTTCTTATCCTCTCTTTTATTAATGTTGTGTAGCACACTGATTGATTTGCAAATATTGAACCACCCTTGCAGGCCAGGAATAAATTTCATGTGATTATGGTGAAAGATTCTTTTACTGTACTGTTGGATTCAGTTTGCTTAGTATTTTATTGAGATTTTATTTCCTATCCATGTTCTCTTTTTTATTAGAGTCTTTATCCAGTTTTGATATCAGGGTCATGCTGGCCTTGTAGAATGAAGTTTGAAGTTTTCCTTCCTTTTCTATTTTTTGGAAAAGTTTGAGAAGAACAGGTATTAACTCTTTTTTAAATATTTGGTAGAATTTGCCTGTGAAGCCATCTGGTCCTGGACTTTTGTTTGTTGGGAGATTTTTGATTATTGATTCAGTTTCTTTGCTGGATATGGGTCTGCTCAAGTTTTCTATTTCCTCCTATTTTGGTTTTGGTACTTTTTAAGTTTCTAGGAATTTTTTCATTTGTTTGAGGTTGTTCAATTTGATGGCATATAGTCTTTCATAATATTCTCTTCTACTTGTTTGTATTTCTGTTGTGTTGGTTGTGATTTCTCCCCTCACACTGATATTATTTACTTATTTATTTGATTGATTTATTCAGCACTTTGAATATAACATGCACTTTCTCCTGGTCTGCCAGAAGAGTTTCTATTGAGAAAACTCCAGCTAGCCTTATGGGTCACCCTTTGTACATCAAGGAATTATTTTGTCTTGCTACTTTTATGACTTTTTCTTTATCAGTGTATTTTGGAAATTTAATTACAATATGTCTTGGTGTGGGCCACTCTTGTTGATTTTGATGGGAGTTCTCTGTGCATCCTGGATCTGGATGTCTGTTTCCCTCCCTTTTTAACATGGATTAAAGTTTTCAGCTATTATTTCTTCCAATAAATTTTCTCTGCTCTTTATCTCTCTTCTTCTTCTGGGATTCCCTATAGCAGGAATGCTATTACATTTGGTAAAGTCACTGAATTCCCTAAATCTATTCTCATGTTCCCTAATTCTTCTTTCTCTCTTTTGCTCAGCTTCCTTATTTTCCATTTTGTTGTGCTCTAGGTCACTAATTCATTCCCCTTCTTCTTCTAGCCTACTATTCATTGCATTAAGCCTGTTTCCAATCTCAGTTATTGTATTCTTCATCTCTGACTGCTGACTGATTCTTTTTTAATTAGGACCTCTGTGATAAGGATCCCCTAATGTCTTCCATTCTCCTGTTAAGCCCAATGAGTAGCCTTATGATTGTTGCTTTAAATTCTCCATCAAGGATGTTACTTATACCTCTTTTAATAGGATATCTGGCCATAGCCTTATCTTATTCTTTCATTTGGGATGAATTTGTCCCTTTGGCATTTTATCTAAATACCTCCTTCTTCTGTGTGTTAGAAAAAAGTTATGTTTCCTGTTTTTGAGAGTAGTGGCTTTATGAAGAAGAGGTCATCTAGTATCCAGGGCCTGGCACTTCAGGGAATATCTCTGGTGTGTGCTGCAGGTGCTCTGCTCTTGTCCATTGTCATGTGCTGAGGCTCTCCTTGCCTGCAGTGGGTACTGTTTTGTCCTTGGACAGGATGTGGTTGGTTTCAATTAGGTGTGCTCTGGTGTGCTTGTTAAATGAGACCTGACTATTTCCACTAGAACCGAAGCCCTGCAGGACTTTCTGGCTGGGGATGTGCTATGGGCAGAGGCTTTTACTGGTCATCTGAAGAGGAAGCCCATCATTCTGGGACTGAGGCAAGCTTGACTGAGAAGGGGAGTCCTTCCGGAGATCAGGGGTGTGGGACTTGGTTGGAAACGAGTTAGGTAGCCTGTGTGGCTTCCTGCAGGTGGCTCTGTGTTCATGCTGAAGGGTGAGGGAGTGAAATGATGTGAGCCAGCTACTTTGTCCCTGGAGAGGAACTCCCTGAATGCTGCCTCTCAGGGAAGCCCTCTGAGAAGAGTAAATGATCTTCCTGCTGCATGTCCTAAATGTTTTAGATTGTCATTTCCATACAGTAGCCTTCTCTCCAGGAGTGGGGCAGTGCCCTCTGGGCTCTATCCCAGCCACACCTGCTGACCTATAAAACTGGAGACTTTAGAGACATGGGGTAGATTGGGGCTTGTTCTGACCTTCTGGAGGAGGAGCCTGCTGTGGTAGTTCTGAAGCAAGCTTGATAGAGGAGCTGTCTTGCCAGACCCCAGGGGAACAGGGCTTGGCATAGGTAAATTCTATCAAACCTTTAAAGAAGAGTACTTATTTTTCCCAAACTATTCCAAAAAATGAGATTGGAAAAAAAAACTTCCAAATCCATTCTATGTGGCCAGTATTATCTTTATATCCACTGTGCTAGGCCTCTTCCCTAGAAGACCAGTAGAAACCCATGCCCAAAAGACATGAAGAGAAATCTCACAGAGGAAGACATAGACATGGCCAACATGCACATGAGAAAGTGCTCTGCATCACTTGCCATCAGGGAAATACAAATCAAAACCACAATGAGATACCACCTCACACCAGTGAGAATGGGGAACATTAACAAGGCAGGAAACCACAAATGTCGGAGAGGATGCAGAGAAAAGGGAACCTCTTACACTGTTGGTGGGAATGTGAACTGGTGCAGCCACTCTGGAAAACTGTGTAGAGGTTCCTCAAAGAGTTAAAAATAGACCTGCCCTATGACCCAGCAATTGCACTGTTGGGGATTTACCCCAAAGATACAGATACAATGAAACGCCGGGACACCTGCACCCCGATGTTTCTAGCAGCAATGTCCACAATAGCCAAACTGTGGAAGGAGCCTCGGTGTCCATCAAAAGATGAATGGATAAAGAAGATGTGGTCTATGCATACAATGGAATATTCCTCAGCCATTAGAAATGACAAATACCCACCATTTGCTTCAACGTGGATGGAACTGGAGGGTATTATGCTGAGTGAAGTAAGTCAATCAGAGAAGGACAAACATTGTATGCTCTCATTCATTTGGGGAATATAAACAATAGTGAAAGGGAATATAAGGGAAGGGAGAAGAAATGTGTGGGAAATATCAGAAAGGGAGACAGAACATGAAGACTCCTAACTCTGGGAAACGAACTAAGGGTGGTGGAAGGGGAGGAGGGTAGGGGTGGGGTGAGTGGGTGACGGGCACTGAGGGGGACACTTGACGGGATGAGCACTGGGTGTTATTCTGTATGTTGGTAAATTGAACACCAATAAAAAATAAACTTATTATTAAAAAAAAGAAAGAAACCCATGCCCAAACCAAAATAAAGACACTACAAAAAAGGAAACTAGAAGTTAATATCTTTAATGAATGTAGATGCAAAAAAAAAAAAATCCTCAACAAAATACCAGAAACTGAATCTAAGACATTAGAAAAAAATCATTCATCATTTGATAAAACCCAAATCAGGAGCATGTGGGTGGCTCAGTCAATTAAGTATTTGGTTCTTGGTTTCAGCTCAGGTCATGATCTCAGAGTCATGAGACCTAGCCCTACATAAGGCTCTGCACTCAGTGTGGAGTCTGCTTGAGATTCCCTCCCTCACTCCCTGTCCTCCCTCTGCTCATGCTCTCTCTCTCTCTCTCTCTCAAATAAAAAAAAAAGAATAAAAAGACAAATCAAATGGGATTAATCCTTGGATGTAAGGGTGGTTCAATATTCTCAAATCAATCAATGTGATACACCACATCAATAATAGAAAATATAAAAACTGTATGATCATTTCAATAAATGCAGAAAAAGCATTTGACAGAGTATAATATCCATTCATGATAATAACTCTCAATAAAGTAGGTCTAGAGAGAACATACCTCAAGATAATGAAGGCTTTAAGTGAAAAACCTACAATTAACATCATATTCAATAGGGAAAAACTGAGAGATTTCCCCTAAGATCAGGAACAACAACAAAAAAAGGTGTCCACTCTCATCACTTTTATTCATCATAGTACTGGAAGTCCCAGCCACAACAATCAAACAACAAAAAGAAATGAAAGGCATTCAAATTAGTAAGGGCGAAGTCAAACTTTCACTATTTGCAGATGACATGATACTCTCTATAGAAAATCCACAGGACTCCACCAAAATACTACCAGAACTTATACATGAATGCAGTAAAGAAACAGGATGCAAAATTAATGTATAGGAATCTTGGATTTCTATACACTAATCATGAAGCAGCAGAAAGAGAAATTAGCAAAATCCCACTTGGCATTGCACCAAAAATAATAAAATTCCTAGAAATAAACTTAACCAAAGAAATGAAAGACCTGTAATCTGACAGGTATAAAACATTGCTGAAAAAAATTGAAGATGACACAAGGAAATGGAAAGACATTCTATGATCATGGATTGGAAGAATGAATATTGTTAAAATGTCTGTACTACTCAAAGCAATCTACAATTTTAATGCAATCTCTATCAAAATATCAATAACATTTTCACAGAACTAGAACAAATAATTCTAAAATTTGTATGAAACCACAAAATACCCTGAATATCCAAAGCAATCCTGAAAAAGAAGAACAAAACTGGAGGCATTGTAATTCCAGACTTCAAATTATATTATAAGGTTAATATAACCAAAACAGTATGGTACCAGTACAAAAATAGACAGATAGATCATTAGAATAGAAAACCCAGAAATAAACCCACAATTATATGGTCAGTTAATCTTTAGTAAAGGAGAAAAGAATATCTAGTGTGAATAGGGCAGTTTCTTCAATAAATGGTGTTGGGATAACTGGACAGCCACATGTAAAACAATGTAAGCAGACTAGCTTCATATACAAAAGTAAACAAAATGTACTGAAGACCTAAATGTAAGGCTTGAAACTATGAAAATCTTAGAAGGCAGGACTGGCACTAATTTCTCTGACATTGGCTATAATGACATTTTTGTAGATATGTCTCTGGAGGCAAAGGAAGTAAAATCTAAAAATAAACTTTGAGTTACATCAAAATAAAAAGCTTTTGTGTCAAGAGGAAAATAGTCAACAAAACTAAGACAAGCTACTTAATGGGTGAAGATACTTGTAAAAGTCACATCCAATGAAGGGTTAGTATCCAAAATATAGATAGATAGATAGATAGGTAGGTAGATAGATAGATAGATAGATAGATAGATAGATAGATAGATAGAACTCAACACCAAAGAAACACAAGTAATCCAATTAAAAATGAGAAGATGTCAATAGATATTTCTCCAAAGAAGATAAACAAATTGCCAACAGACACATGAAAAGATGGTCACCATCGCTCATCATAAGGGAAATGGAAATCAGAATTACAATAAGATATCACCTCACACCTGTCGGAATGGCTAAAGTAAAAAACACAGGACATAACATGTGTTAACAAGGATGTGGAGAAAAAGGAACCCTTGTGCATTGTTTGTGGGAATGCAAACTTGTATAGCCACTGTGGAAAACAATATGGAAGCTCTTCAAAGAGTTAAAAATGGAACTACTCTATGATTCAGTAATGGCTGGGTATTTACCCAAAAAATACAACACTAATTTAAAGAGGTACATGCACTACTATGTTTACTGCAGCATTCTTCACAAAACCATTCCAAGTGCCATGGACTGATGAATGAATCAGGAACATATTTTATATATAAAAATATATATAATATATTAATATATCTTTATATATTTTATATATTAATATATATTTATATTAAATATATTAATACACATTTATATAATACATAATTTATATGATTATGTAATATATGGTCATATAATATATAAATATAATATATTAATATATAATATATTTATATATTATATATAATATATTTCTAAATATATTTTAATAAATATATATTAATATATATTTTTAATATATATTAATATATAATATATATCAGTAATATATATATTACTGAGCCATAAAGAAGAACAAAATCTTGCCATTTGCAATGACATGGATAAAGCTAGAGTATTATGCCAATCAAAATAAAACAGAGAAAGACAAATATATGATTTCACTCATGAGTGGAACTGAAGAAATAAAAAAATGAGCAAAGGAGAGAGAGAGAGAGAGAGAGGGACAAAGAAACAGTGTCTTAACTAGAGACAACAAACTGATGATTACCAGTGGTGGGGTGGGGTGGGAATGGGTGATATAAGCAATGGGGATTAAATAGTACAATTATCATGATTAGCGCTGAGTCATATATACATCTGTTGATGACTATTTCTACACTTGAAAAGAATATTAACACTGTATATTAACTATACTGAAATTAAAGTTTTTAAAATTTAATTTTAAAAAAGCTTGTAATTGGGGTACCTTAGAAACATAGTTGGTGAAGTGTCTTGCTTTCAGCTCAGGTTGTGATCTCAGGGTCGTAAGATGAAATTCCAAGTTGGGCTCCCTGCTCAGTAGGGAGTCTGCTGGAGATTTTCCCTCCTCACCCTCTGCCCCTCCTGTTCTCTCTCTCTCTCTTTAGTTATGTCAATCAATATGTAAATCTCTAAAAAGAAACCCCAAAAGCTCATAATCAATACACCGCACTCATGGACATGGAAATTCTAATCTACTTTTTATCGAACCACTATACAAAAAGAGGTAAGCAAGAATTACCAGACATTTGAGGATACCTTACATATGGAAGGCAAAGAAAGCAAGCAAAAAAATCACTGGAAGCAGAGTGTTCAGGGAGAAGAAAATTGCAGATGAAATATAGGGAAAAGAGAGAAAGAGAAATCAAGGAACAAGGGAAAGAAGAAATGGAGGTAGGGAGAGAAGAAAACACCTGGCTCTGATGGGTCTTCTGTATGCTCACTATGCATGTGGTAAGGGACAAGGAAAAACTATTAATCCCATAAAGACATACTTACTGTTGGGTTTCTTGGGTACTGAAGGGACTTTCATTGGTTGGCTGAGTGATCCATGGTATGAAGTACCCTTCCTGTATTCATGTGCCGCAGAGTGTGTCATTGGAGAGACATTGACTTTCCTTTAGCATCTGATTCTTGAGTGACTTTATGTACACAGAGGTGTGGGACAGCGAAGCCATAGAGACTACGACTTCAGACTCAGCACTGATCTCATAGGGTAACTGGGCAATTTTAAGATCTCTTCCTGTGTCTCACTTCCAGGTAGTCTGTTGGGTACAAAGCCATCAGTGTGAGCCTACCGTTAGTCACCATGGCCTGCGCACTCTCTGCTGGTGTGCACACAGAAAGATTTGCACATGCACACAATTTCTCAGAAGGACTTCTCTCAACAGTTAATCACAGCTAAGGAATTTTATTTCAGGTGATCTCAGTGGTCACGATCTCCTATGTTTATTTATTTTTAGAGATTTATTTACTTACTTATTTGACAGAGAGTGAGAGAGCAAGAGCGAGCACAGGAGCAGGGAGAGTAGGAAAGCTCAGAGTTTTCCACCGAGCAGGGAGCCCAGTGCAGGACTCCATCCCAGGACCGTAGAATCATGACCCCAGCCAAAGGCAGACGCCTCACCAGTGGAGCCACCCTGGTGCCCCATCAGTTTCCTATGTTTAGAAATTAAGTGGGGGCTGGTTCTTGTGAGCATACCTTAGCTACAAATCCCAAAGGCTGGGTGATTTGGACTTTGATCTGGCTGAAATTGGACTCTTCCCATCTTCAATGGTGGTGGGTATCACCTGGATGGGGGGTCAGCCCATTTCTAGAAAGCCGTAGTGAATGCCTGCCCAGATATATATTTCACCTTGCTAAATTTCATAGAAATGAGGGGAAATGGCAAGAGTGCACACATACTAAATGTGCTGGAACGGCATTTATCAGGGAAAATTTATGGAGACAGCAGTAACAGAAGTGTGTGAGTCTCCTGTTGCTCATTGAATTCTAGGCCAGTGCCAAGAATTCAGCTGGGGTGGAAATCGGACTTGGCAAGAGGCACTCTAACAATTTGGCAGTGGAATTTTAAGTTATGATTAGGGAAGCTCCAGCCCCTCTGGTGTGATTAGTGACTAAGAAACAATGGTAATATGTCTCATCAGAACCTTGTCTCTGGAGACTTTGATTATGGCAGAAGTCTGGCTGTATCCTGGGCCATGAAGTAGATGGAGACTAAGGGTACCCCCATAAGAAGAAACACTCCTGATGACCCCTTCTTGGATGGAATATACTCATTAAGGATGTGTCCATACCTCTGTCCTGTTTTATATGATAGTTTTTTTTTTCCAGGTCCAAACATTATGCCATGTAAGCACAATACTGGCTTGTCTCATTGTAGGATGAGTTCAAATTAGTGTAGCAAAGGTTAACTGATCTGGGCTGAGATTAACTGGTCTTGGCACTGTTTTCTCACATGTTTGGGTGTCCGCTGGCTGTTGGCTTGTCTAGAATGACCTCAGCTTTTTTCTAGATGCCTCATACATGCTTCCAGAAGGCTGGCTTTTTCTTATGGTGATGGCAGAGGTCAAAGAGAGAGCAAGAATAATAATAAAGGAGCTACTAGTCCCCATGTAGGTGACCGCTCTGGGCATGGAAATGAGGCTATGGGTAAATTCTAAAGAAGAAAAAGACCCTTGCCTAGTAAGACAGGATCACTGAATTCACTGGAGGCTAGAAATGGGCACACACTGTCTTGCCCTTGGATTTCTCCAGAACTGCCATGAGACCATCCCCAATTCTTGAAATTTTAATGGGTGGTGACATTTTTGTTCATCTGTCTCTGAGCTTTCAACAAGGGGGAGGGAGAGAGAACATTTCCAGCACCTGCAATGACACTTACTGTGCTTCTAAAACTTCCTAGCAAACTTGATCTATATATCCTAGAATGACAAATGAAAGTGATTGTCAGAGGTGGATCTTAGATCCTAAGGTTTAAGGGAAAGTCATTTGGAATGGCTCCCTCTTTCTCCAGAGTGATAGAGATCATTGCAGATGCAGAAGTCTTCAGAAGACTCTTCTCAACCTTCATGCTATATCTGGTTCGAAGACTTGTTAATCCTTTCCATACGAGGTAGTGGATGCCTTTTGGACTGTTCATAAAAATGGTCTTACCCTCTTTCTTAGAGGAAATAATCTTAGGGGAAATAATCTACACCCTGAGGGTGGTTTTCAGGCATTGCTAACAATCCTCTAGTATCTTCTTTGGAAAATTCAGTGCTTACTCTCACAGTTTTTAGGAGATTGATAATGGAATGGGTTATTCTGTGTAGAGGACACATTCTGTGATCAGGGTAGCGGACTGAGAGGTTCGTGTTGATATCGTTCGTTTGAATCAACAAAACTCCGTGGAAACTGGCTATAGTCTAATAATTAATCCGGGTTAATCAACAAAACTCCGTGGAAACTGGCTATAGTCTAATACAAAATCCGGGTTTGAATCAACAAAACTCCGTGGAAACTGGTTATAGTCTAATAATTAATCCCGGTTAGCCATAGGGCTTGGAACTTTAATCCCGGGTGATGCCAGTGAAGATACATGAGTTAGTTATTACTTCTTTTTTTTTTTTGAGTTAGTTATTACTTCTTAACAAACTACCTCAAAGCTTAGTGACTTAAAACAACCACCTTTATTATTCCTCACAAATCTATGTATTAGCTTGGTATAATGTACTGGGCTGAACGGGGCTGAGATTAACTGGTCTTGGCTGTGTTCTCTCACATGTTTTGCTGTCTGCTGGCTGTTGACTTGTCTATAACGACCTCAGCTTTTTTTTCCAAGTGCTTGTCATACACTTCTGGCAGGCTTGCTTGTTCCTTTGATGATGACAGAGGTTGAGAGAGAGACAGAGCAAGCATCATTGTGTAAAATAGCAAATGGAAATGCACATGTGCTTTTTAGTTTTCTGATTACAGTAGATTTTTTTAAATATCTCATTGGCCAAAGCAACTCACATGCTGATCTCAGAGTCAGAAACGGAAGGCATTATGAATTTACAGGACAAAGTGTGTGGATATGGGGACAACATTAATTGATGGCATTAGGCAATCAACCTGCCATAGTCCATCTTTTGTTCAAAATTATTTATTGCTTCTTATATGTAGAATACATTTATCCCCTTCAAGTCCTCACAGAATCTTATCCAATTACAAAATAAGGCTAAGAGTCCAGTATTTTATGGTATATTTTAAGTCAGGATGTGTTCTTCTTAATCCAGAGACCTATGGACAAGCTTGTTAATACCACATACACCCAGGGCAGTATAATCATGAGAGACATATCCATTCAAAAAAAGGAAGAAAGAAAACTGCATAGGAGACATTTGTCCATAGTAATTCTGAAATCTAGCTGAGTCTTCCTACTCTGAGGTTGGAGACTATTTCTTGAAGAGACCCAGTTCTGATTTCGGGGGTGGCTCTGCAGCTCACTGTTTTCCACAGCTCTTCTCTTAATCCTCCGGGTTGTTGTTTTCCCTGCTCCTTGCCACATGGACTAGGGCACTACTGCAATCTGAGCAGTTTTCTCAGCTTTCCCTGCCTGTAAAAAGTTGGTGCCCATTTAGAAGCAGAGTAGAAGAGTTGTTAAAAGTTCATCCCATTTCTTTAAGGTCATACCGGATCAATGTGATATTTTTTCACAAGAAAAATATGCTGTTGTTACCGATCATACATAACTATGATTCCAGGAAATAATCTCATCTGGTTGACTTGTTAATATTAACATTATATTTTATCTTAAGAATTTTCATGGACAAAAGAACAACAGAGCATTGCCTCTTTCACAAGCCTCTTTCAATGAAGTATATTATGCAGCAACATTATCGTCTCATGTATGGGTGTCCTCTCACCCTGGGCATTGTCCTTTTTGTTTGAAAAAGGGAACTTGAGAATAGTATAGAAGAGCAATAGTGTGCCATTTCTCACTGACATTAGTTGTATCTATTTTATTACATTCTATGTTCCTTAACTGTTATGGTCAAGGAACTTTTCAGCCACCTATTTTAAATACTTTTTTTTTTAAAGATTTTATTTATTTATTCATGAGAGACAGAGAGGCACAGACATAGGCAGAGGGAGAAGCAGACTCCCTGCAGGGAGCCCGATGTGGGACTCCATCCCAGGACTCTGGAATCACAACCTGAGCCAAAGGCAGATGCTCAACCGCTGAGCCACCTAGGCATCCCTTAAATACTTTTTAAAAGAATTACAATAGTTAATAGAACTTCAATATTTCCATAAGGGTTAATTTTGTGCATAATATGTAGTAAAGAAAGGGCTTACTATGTATATAATAAATGTTTGTGACTTAAAGAGAACTTGGTTAAATTATTTTCCTATGTTAATCATTCTCATATTTCACACTAAAATTCAATAAAATTTATGGCATTTTAATGCACTTCAATGTATTTGTTACAAAAGTCATGGACTTTTAAATTATTTTTCTCATTTTGACTATTTTCTCATTTTGGGGTATTATGCTAACTGATTTTCTCCAAGTCCATTCCATTCTATTATTATATTTATATCCTCTTTTCTCAATAATTTGCAGATTTTGGAAAGCAGTGAGTTATTTCTCTGGGATGATTAGTTGGATGGTAAATATACTTAAGTTTCTTAGGGAAGAGTTGTCATCAATATATTTTATAATTATTCTTTTAATTAATATTTGTAGATTTAAACTAATGTAATCTAATTACTCTCCAAATCTCAAGCAAGAAAATAATTTAAGGAAATATGCATATAAATGAGCTACTTCAACACAACAGTAAACATCGATAAGAGGAAGTAATTATATTTACTGTGAAGTTCCAAATGGGGGGAAAAGTATACAAATTTTGACAGCACGGGTAGCAATATAATCAACTGTTATTGCTACGAGAAAAAAATTAATTAAGAGGTAAGGGAACAGGAAATAGGAAACAAACATAAAATAAAAAAAAACAGGTTAAAACAAAAACAAATAAATTTCTATGCCAGGTCTTTTTTTTTTTAAGATTTTATTTACTTAGTTGAGAGAGAGACAGAGTATGCAAGAGACTGTGAGCACGAGCTGAGGGAGGGGCAGAGAGAGAAGGAAAAGTAGACTCCCCGCTGAGCAAGGAACCTGATGTTGGGCGTCATCCCAGGACCATGAGATCATGACCTGAGCGGAAGGCAGACGCTTCACCAACTGAACCACCCAGGTGCCCTGCCAGGTCTTTATTTTAAGACTTGAAAGAAAGAACTCACTGTTTTCCTTCCTCCCTTCCTCTGTCTTTTCCTCCTTTCTCCCCTTCATTCCACCCTTTTTCTGTAATGTGAAATGATAAATAGCTATGTCATTTATGACACGTAAACATGATGACATTGATTTAAGGATGTCATAAGAAGAAATGCCCAGATAATTTCCCTTAGTTACTACAATAATGGCTATAGAGAAACCAGCATACAAGTCAAAG
Source organism: Canis aureus (assembly GCF_053574225.1). NCBI lineage: Eukaryota > Metazoa > Chordata > Mammalia > Carnivora > Canidae > Canis > Canis aureus. The sequence continues at coordinate 47,637,076 of NC_135637.1, read as the reverse complement.
CAGAGTTTTTATTCAGCCACAATGATGACTACTTCTTTGAGCTCAGGGACAATGGATTATTATACTTTTTTCATTTCATTCACTTCTTAGGGATTAGTTTAGTACTTTGCTCTTGGCAAACTCTCAAAAAAATCATTTTTAATGAGAAAATATTTCTTAAAAAATGACAAAAAGATTTTAATTTCCATATTATTTTAAGGATTTTCCAAATCTAATGACAAGGGGAAAGAAAATGTGGTGTAGTAGTTAATGGAGATCAATCCCAAACAGGAGTATTCCATTAGCAAATCATGTACATTTTCTTGGCCTCAAATTTCTTGTGTATAACACAAAGGGTAGAACTAAAGGACCTTGAAGATGTTTACAATTCATGAGTTTTGAAAAATACTTTTAAAAAGTTGAATATAGGGATCCCTGGTTGGCGCAGCGGTTTGGCGCCTGCCTTTGGCCCAGGGCGCGATCCTGGAGACCCAGGATGGAATCCCACATCGGGCTCCCGGTGCATGGAGCCTGCTTCTCCCTCTGCCTATGTCTCTGCCTCTCTTTCTCTCTCTCTGTGTGACTATCATAAATAATAATAAAAATATATATAAAAAGTTGAATATAAATTTGCTCATTATGATGGCTTCACTGCATTTTGGGGTATAATTTATTCTATAATTATGGAATACCAACTCCATGCCAGGTATAGTGTAAAACTTTAGGGTAGAAAAAATGGGTAAGATAAACTACTCAAGAGTTTATAATCTAGTTGGAGAGATAACAATGAATGTATTATTGTAATAAAATAATACAAATGCTATGATTGAAGATGCCCAAATGAGTAGTTCTAGTCTCACTGCTGGTCTTAATCTGTTTAGGTTGCTATAACAATATACCTAGGTTAGGTGGTTTACAAACAAAATAAATTTGTTTTGTCATGTCTCTGGTGACCCAGGCACCTGTAGATTTGTTGGTTGGTGTGGCCACCTTCCTGGTCCACAGAGAGCTCCCTTTTTGTTGGGTCTTCCCAGGTTGGAAGTGGCAAGGTCATTCTCTGGGGCCTCTTTCATGAGGGCGCTAATTCCATTCCTGAGAGCTCTGCCTTCAAAACCTAATCACCTCTCAAAAGCCCTGCATCCAAATGCCATCACATTGGGTGTGAGGATTTAACATATGGATCTGGGGGTGAACACAGTCAGTTTATTGCCCTGGAAAACCCTGATGGAGTGTTGAGAACTCATTTCTAGAAGAGATACTGAATGTTTGAGTTCTGAAGGTGGAACGTCTTTGCTCGTGGACGTGGTAGTAGAGGAATTTCTAGATGTAAGGGCAAGGATGTACAATGTCATGGTGCCATTGTGATAGAAGCACTGAAAAATTTTGTTCATTCATGTTTTCTTGCACAAAACTAAACATTTTAGTGTTTCTTCAGAGCACATGGCTCTGGGGAGGTAGATTTCCTGGAATATTTTTTAGTTTTTGTTTTTTCTGTTTGGCTTGGCAGTAGGGATATAGAAAATGAAGGAGTGAACTAAAACAATTGGAGAAGAGGAACTAACACTTTATCCTCCTTATTCTTACAACCGTTTTCCACACTTTATTTTTGCTTCGTTCAACTGTTTTCTTTCAGGGCCTTTAAAAAAGTATTTCAGAGAAAAGCTGTGATCTGCTTAAAAGACAGTTTTTTTGTAAAACATTTTATTTATTTATTTGGGAGAGAGAGAGAGAGAGAGAGAGAGAGAATGAGCCCAGGGAGCAGCAGAGGGAGAGGGAGAAGCAGACTCCCTGCTGAGCACAGAGTCTGACCCTACACTCAATCCCAGGACCCGGAGATCTGACCTGAGCCCAAGACAAAGGCTTCACCATCTGAACCAGCCGGGTGCCCGTGAAAGACAGTTTTTTAAATTGAAATGGGATAAGTCACCTTCTCAATTGTTATATTGCCGCGGATGGTTATTTTTTCATCGGAGACACTGATGTACAGTGTGCTGGCTCGAGTGAGTCAGGAGGGTAACTGGTGAGCAGTGAAGCAATGGGAAGGGTGCTCAAATCAACCGTACTCCTTGTTGTTGTTGTTGTTGTTGTTGTTGTTTAATTGAGATGTAATTGACATACAACATTAGATTAGTTTCATATGTAGAATATAATGAACTGATATTTGTAAATATTGTGAAACGATTACCATCCTGTCTCATTAACATCCCTCTCCATACAGAGGTGCATACTGTTTTTTCTTGTGATGAGAAACTTTTAAGATTTATTCTCCTAGCAACTTTCAAACATGCAATATATAGCTACATTCACATACTCTCCTTTTCTTAGGGATCACATAAGTCCTAGGTGACATATGAGAAAAGTAAAGTATATTTTAAAGCTGCCACAGTATTAGGTAAAATCTGGAAATTTATACGTTGAGAACAAAGTAATGGAAATTCTAATTTAAATCAGAGGAATGGGAGTTTTGTGTTTTATAGCAGCCACTGTGTGTAGAAATGATTTTGCAGGATTTTTCTTCTTCAGATACAGCCACTGGGCAGCTATTTGAAGACATAATTGGATTTGAGTCTCATCCAAAGAGTCAGAAAGACTCTTACGGGAAACAGCAGGAGTGTCACGTGAATACAAGCTTACAAATGACAACAGCATTACAGTGGACTCTGGAATTTTGCCGAGCACTAAGTTTTATCTTCTGGTATGTTTTACAAGTAAAGTTCAGTCTTCTCATGACAAACAACCAACAATTATCCTAGACATCTGGGGAAATGTCTTTGGGAGTGGCCCACTGTTCTCATAAAATGTTCACATCCATGACTTCTGTATTCTGTATTCAGTTTCCATCCTAATCAATACATATGCTTTGCTAGACTGAATGGTTTATTAGAGAACCACCATGGGATCCACTGTGGAACAGCACATTTGCTTTAGTTTATGTCATCTAGAGAGGTTGTAAATGGCCTCAGAACACCGCTGCTTTTTCTCTTTGATACAGTTAAATCCCTCCTTGTTCCTTGAGTTAAAATTCAAAGAAAGTTACCCCGACTGACTGATGTAAGTGGTGTCTGAGGTCAAACAAAGTCAAACAACTTGTTTAGAATAGACTTCTAATTAATCTGGGCCTTAGGAGTGTAACCTTTATAACTTGACTTCAGAATCAACGCCTTTTATAATACCAGGTGTTCTCCAAACAGTCAAATGTCAGTTGTCTTACTATGTGATCATAGGGCTCATAAGGCCCTGGCTGTGCCTTCATAGACTTTGCATCATGCTTACGTCATCATTCTTTCTATCCGTTATGGTCTCTCATTAGATGGTAGTTCCACCCATTTCTTGGTCAGTTTGGGTTTTTTCCGCTAACCACCAGAGTTTCATCTTTCTTAGGTTAATGTCAGGTTTGGGGTGGATGTACAATAAGGCATAGTCAGATGGACATAAATGAAAAGTACTTGCACAAACAACATATATTTATTAAGCTCTGTATAGTTAGCTTTTAAACATATCTAAGAAAGAAAGAAATAATTAACCCAGAAAAAAGGCATCCTTAGCCTGAGTTAATTTTCAAAATTTCAGATCTTCCATTTTTTATATGGGTTTCTAAAATTGAGTTTAAATGGATAGTTCTGTGTATCTGCAGGGCTTTTCTCTCTTAAGAGACAAATTTTCCTTGATTTTTCTCTTTTTTAGTTTATTTGAAAAGACTAGCTTTTGTCTCTACACTTTTAAAAACTACAGAAATTCTTTCATATTTTGAGTAAATTGTGATCACTGGTTTGCTCCATATAGTAAATGTAACAGAAAAGATGAAAATAATGCTGAAATTTCTTGTGTTGTTTTCCTTCCCACTTTTTAAAAGAAAAATTATGCTTTTAAAAGTTATGCTTACAAGGAACCTTGCAGGCCCAACTCCATAAGATCGAACACACTAATTGCTCAATCAATGTTGAGTGATGGAATAGTGGGGGCTGGAGCAAAAAGGAAAAAAAAAATCTAAATAGCTTGAATTGGGTCCTCATATTTTTTGACTCACTATTTCTTTTTTTTTTTAGATTTTATTTATTTACTCATGAGACACACACACACACACACACACACACACAGAGGCAGAGACACAGGCAGAGGGAGGAGCAGGCTCCATGCAGGGAGCCCGACATGGGACTGGATCCCGGGTCTCCAGGATCACACCCTGGGCCCAAGGCAGCGCTAAACCGCTGAGCCACCCGGGCTGCCCATTGACTCACTATTTCAACCTATTTTAAGTTACGTAACTTGCATTGGACTTCAAATAATTTTCAATAGTGAGCAATGAGATGAAATAGCACAAATAGACAACTTTTATACTGGAAAAGATATTTTTAAGATGCTCCTAATGAAAATGTTTCATCGTATAATTAAAATTTCTTATTTTATAGCAGCTGAAAGGAGCAGCTACATTAAGAAATTTGAACTCTTCTATTAAATAACTGTTTTTGTTTAAAATACTGTACATGCTAAATCCAAAGAAATATACTCATTTGGACAATCTGAACTAAAAATACACAAGGCACTGATCTCATTTCCATTGTAAATTCTGATCTGCATGAAATTAAGAGGCAGAGATTATTTGGAGGCAGATGGGCTTCTCCTTGGATGTTTTATTTGAGCTTAGTTGTATAATTAGGTTTGCTCCAATGCTAAATAGTTGTCCTGAGGGGTGCAGGTCATGAGTCTGTACGTCAGCAGTTGACAAGCTAACACATCAAGTCAGCCAAGAAGGAAAAATAAAAAAGAGAATTCTGTTGAGCAAGCTGGGCTTGTTAAGCCAATGGCCACAAAAATTGTAAAAACTAGATAAATTCCACTGTATTAGCTTAGATGAAATTATTTTACACGTAGAAGGTTTTGGCTGGGAGGGACCCCGGAAAGAAAATAATCAGCCACCGAGCACGGGTTCCATTAGGCAGGTGGTGTGCTGCCTGCATTAGATCCAGGATCCCATTCATCCTCGTAACAATTTATGAGATAGGGACTACTGTTATTCGCACCTTATAGCTGAGGAAACAAAGGTTTTAAGGGCGAATAATGTTCGCAGGCTAATTAGGGAGCCAGATGTTGAACTGAAGTCGGAACTCAGTATGTTCTGCTAACAGTTCTGATATGCCCTTACTTTAGGAGACAGTGTTTTACAGCTTACAGGCTGGAGAGCTGGGGTTTGCACCTCAGTGAAGAGGATGAAAGTGCAATCAGAGACTTGCTGAGAGGAGCTTTCTCGAGATGATCACATCACATTTAAATGGGTCAGAACGGTGCCAGAGTTCCCTGCAGTTGGCGCTGAGCACACTGCCCATGTTTCAACGATTAATTCCTTTGATGGGATTGCTACAAAATGCCCCATTTTGGGGACATGGTAGCTGTGCCAATGCAGCTTCGTGTACCTGCGAAGCCTCCAGGTGGCACCCTCTGCCCTCAAGAGAGGCCACAGGGGACACGGGCAAAACATCTGTGCTGAGCAGGTGTTTAGAGCAGCCCTGGACCACCTTTCATCCTCTGTTGTCTCAGTTCCTCTCTGAAGTACCCACCCTTTCTTCTTCCCTTCTTCTAATAAATTCAGATTTTAATTAATAAGGAGAAAAATAATCGGCCTAAGGCTTCGTGGCTGGTAAGCACTTCAGTAAGAGCTTTCCATCCTCACACCAACATTTAAGGCAGTTTTATCTCCACTCCTTTGAAATGAGGGAATAAAAGTGCCCACAACCCATCAGTTACAGAGGCAGGTTTTGAGTTCAAAACCTGAACTCAAGCCTCTGACACAAAAAGCAATTTGCATGCCATTCTCTTTCTGGGTAGGAGGACCATAGCCTGTACCCCAGGATGCTTGTCGCCTGACTGTATTGCCATGATGATGATTAGTGTCCCTTTTCATTTCCAAAGCGTCCAAGTTTGAATGATAAAGTCATGTTGGCAACATTAATGAAATCTCCATAAATTTCTCCCCTCTCAGTTCTGATGTCATCCTTCTTCAGCAGAGTTATCGGGTGCCCCGGGACTGTTGCTCTGGAGGAAAGCTAACATCTCTCTAGCTAAGAATCTGGAACAGTATTAAGAATCAGTGTGATTTTCAAAGGACACCTTCACTGAAGGAAGACAAAAAGCCTAATAAAGTAGATATTTTTGTTAATACTATTTATAAAGTATTTGAACACTTTTTCAGTAATTCCTTTTAACCTCCTAGAAGTCTTGCAAGGCCTTTCTTTAATTATTTTCCCACCTGTTTTACATTTACAACTATGAGAGGACAAAGAGGATCATTCTCAATGGGGGAGATGAATAGAATCAGAGTTTCTTAAATCCATTGCTTTGCGGTGTTTTTCATTCTGTCACTTTGCTTCTATTTTTATATTTTGCTATTATGTGAAGTGTATCTTTTGGTTGTTTATTACTTTTCCTTCCTTCCTTCCTTCCTTCCTTCCTTCCTTCCTTCCTTCCTTCCTTCCTTTCTTTCTTTCTTTTCTTTCTTCTTTTTTTTCCCTAAGTAAAGACTTCATCCTGGCTGGGTTAGTTTCATAGATCTGAAACCATCTCACAGGGATACTTCTGAGTTTTGTCAAATGCCATGAATGTGTTTGCTATCATAATAAACAGAATTCTTGTGTGACCTCAAAAAAAAATTTCTCCCCTCTCATGGTGTTCAATGATAAGCTGTTATCTCTAGTTTAGCAAAACTCCTCATTCTGTAAAGAAATTTCAGGCATCAATGAATAAGTGCTTGTTCATTTGTGGAAGGGATGCCTGTGACTATTTCCATGAAGGCTGAAGCCGAAGATGGAGAAACTGGCATCTTTTGCACTTCCTGAGATACAGCCATGCCCTGAACCTGCCTTCCACGGCTGTGATCTGAGGGCACTTGTATCACTTGTGTTAGTCAGTCTCTCGCTATTCAAATGACAAAACCTACATTCGGCGTTTGTTTAATCCAAGAAAAGAATTGAATTTTGTGGTTCCTAACTTGGAGTTCAAAGACGTGCTGTTGTCTGGACACAGCTGGCACCTGAGCTTCAGTCTCTCTGTTTCTCTGTCTCCTGCTCCCTGTCTTTTTCCCAGGTTTTTCCTGGCATGACTTTCATTTCTCAGAAAGGGATAAAGAAAGTCCCTGGCAACCCGAGCACTGCAGTCTTCCTTTGGCACCAGCTAAAAGTCTAAGGACGATTTTCCCTGGACTAAGTGGGATCACATGCTAATCCCTATGATCCTTGTAGGCCAAGGTACAGAATGTTCTGATTATACACACACAGCATCATGTGCCTGTCTCTGGAGCTTTATAGCAGGACTGGCAGCAGCTTGAGAACACAGACAGAAGTTGAAGAGGAGCGTTTCCCTTAAAGAAGATAAAAATAAAGAATGGCCAGTGAATGGTGGGCAAAACATCACTGGGAAACAAACCAAACACATGCTGTTCACTGTTCTGCTGCTTTGGTTAATAGAAGAAAATATGGAATGAGGGAGAGAGAAGAAGTGTAAACTAAAAGGGTGTTATTTTCCTACAAGTGGTATAAATGAGTGCCCGTCATGGCCCAACGTTCTACACTGGAAGGGTCACAGGCATCCTAGGGCTTCCTCAAAGTGTGGAATACTACTTCGGGCCTCTTGCTCTAAAGACTGAGTTTGTGCAAGTGGATTGATTTACAATTTCTGCCAAAACAGAATGTCAGAAACTAAGAGCTTCCAACCACACAAACTTATTATCTTACAGTTGCAAAAATCAGAAATCCAAAACAAACTTTATGGGAGTAAAAGCAAGTGTCGGTAGGACTGTGTTCTTTCTGGAGGCTCCAGGAGAGAAGTTGTTTCTTTGCCTTTTCTACCTTCTAGAGGTTGTCTGTGTCCCTTGGCTCATTACCCCTCCTGCCTCTTCCAAGTTAATTAGTCAAAGTTCTGCTCTCATCCTTACATCTTCTTGTACTTTCCTCCACCTGCTTCCCTCTTATAAAGACCCTTGTGTCTATTTTAGGCCTCTCTGAAGTATCTGGATAATTCAGGATAATCTTCTCAAGTCAAGATGCTTAACTTCATCACATTGTCAGAGTTCTTTTTGCCTTGTAGACTAACATATTCACAGGTTCCAGGAATTAGGACATCGGTATTTTTGGAAGAGCCATTTTTCTGTCTACTACAGTGCACTTAGGTGAATTCGAGCAACCCTGGCCTTCTCACTTAGAAGTGGTTCCACCATCACTTCCTGGATCAAAACACTGAAGTTTTGGGAAATAAACCCTTTGCCTTCTATCCCGGCCAGACTCGATCTAGCAAGGGTGGACACAGGCAGTGGAAGGAAATTGGAGATTTCCTTGGAAGCTCCTTGGAGATCATGGCTTTGCCCTGTAACTTTAAACCTTGGAGGTCATGACTCTGCCCTATAACTTTAAGCCTTCTGTGTCACCTCATACCCCGTCCCACTAGGTCCTTTTACTTTACATCACACACAGTGAATAATTAGTGAATATAGGTGGAACTGAAAGGTGTCTTAGAATCTCGAATGTTCTGTGGATGCAAACATTTGAGAAGAGGATCCCAATCCTAGAGCCAGCGTTAGATTTGATGAAAACACCTGGCAGCACCAAGAATTCTATTGTTTGCTTGTGTATTAAGGAAATTCATAATAGAGCTTGTGATAGATAAATGACATATGACCCTATAATGGCATATAACTTCTGTTATATATTATCTGTTCATTTATAAGACACATTTGTTGAAGGCTTACAACACACTGGCCACTAGGTCACTTACTGCTTTTGAAAGTGCCCCTGGTCCCACAGTGAAGTTTTTCTGTATCTCTGCTGAGATGCCTGCATAGAGAAAAATCAGTTAATACCTGGCAGGTGTTCTTGAGGAGGACAGTGAAATTACTGAGTGAGCTTTACCAGCACACATATGTCCACTGACTTAAAAAGTCTGGAGTGCGACCTAAAGAATATGCACTTTACAGAATCTCCTCGGGTGATTGACACACACAACCCTGATTAAAAGCGAACTCTGTATTCTCAGGCATTCCAGTTAGGATGGCTCTAAAGTCCTTTGGTGCTTTTCCACTCCCACACTTCATCACTGTGATGTGACCATAAACATAACAGTAAAGAGGTACCTGGTCAATGAGTGGTTAGGATTCTTTCAGTTGCTCAGTTATTGGGAGCATGGAGGACTCTATAACATTCAGGGAAATCTTGACTTTTTGGGTAGAAATACTGAGGAATGTCCAATGGATAAGAGTAGCTAACACTTTATTTTCTTATAATGAGAATAAATCTATGGAGTTCATTTCTGTTTCACTTTTTAACTTATATGCAAGATATTTCTTAACTGGTTTTATGGTTATGGCTATTTGTACATCAGACAGACAACTATACAATAACTTTCTGAAAAGATATTAAAATACCATTATTGGGCAGGGATGTCACAGTAACCTTTGATTACAATTAAATACCCTCCTTCTCTACTTTTTCCTTTCTCTTTATTTTTGTTCAAAAGTAAAAGAAACCCAACTGAGACTTGTTTAGGGAATTTGCTGACATGTAACTTGGAATGATAGAAGTAGTATGGTCTTTAAGCACTGATATACAGAACTCCCAAAATGCTCTCTTTCTCTGCTTCTCTCTCTCACTTCTTACTGTATGTGGGCCTCTAGGTAATAAACAATTTAGCCTTGCCCAAAGAGAAGTCTGGCCTTTGTTCAGTTTCTGGGAAGTAATAACTGGGCTCTTGGAATGTATGCCTGAGAGGAATATCTTCATCTGCTGGAGATCATATGAGTAGCCTTAGAAATGTGATTTAAGGTGGAGGTGGAACACACCTGTGTAGTTTTAGGGTGGGGGTGGCCATGCCAGGATGACCAACAATGTGAGTTGCTGTGTATGTTGAGGATGAGGGGCTTTAGGTAATAATAGTGTAGTCTTCTTGGAGATTGAGATCACCCACATGGACAGTCAATCATGCCTATATAATGAGGATCCAAAAAAATTCAATACTGATGCCCAGGTGAGCTTGCCTGGTTGGCAATTCTCTGTGCATCTTGTCAAACATTGTGCCAGGAGAGTAATGCATCCCGATTCTGGGGCTTAGGACAACAGAAACCCTTCATTTGTAACCTTTCTGGACTCTGTCCTATGCACTTCTTCCTTAGCTGATATTAATCTGGCTCCTTTTTAAAAGATTTTAAAAAATATTTTATTAATTTATTCATGAGAGACAGAGGTGGGGGGCAGAGACACAGGTAGAGGGAGAAGCAGGCTCCATGCAGGGAGCCCAATGTGGGACTCGATCCCAGGTCTCCAGGATAAGGCCCGGGGCTGAAGGCGGCGCTAAACCGCTGAGCCACCGGGGCTGCCCTCTGGCTCCTTTTCCTATAATAAACACAACTGTGGAAGGAGCCTCGGTGTCCATCGAAAGATGAATGGATAAAGAAGAAGTGGTCTATGTATGCAATGGAATATTCCTCAGCCATTAGCAACGACAAGTACCCACCATTTGCTTCGACGTGGATGGAACTGGAGGGTATTATGCCGAGTGAAATAAGTCAATCGGAGAAGGACAAACATTATATGGTCTCATTCATTTGGGGAATATAAAAAATAGTGAAAGGGAATAAAAGGGAAAGGAGAAAAAATGAGTGGGAAATATCAGAAAGGGAGACAGAACATGAGAGACTCCTAACTCTGAAAAATGAACTAGGGGTGGTGGAAGGGGAGGTGGGCAGGGGGTGGGGGTGACTGGGTGACGGGCACAGAAGGGGGCACTTGATGGGATGAGCACTGGGTTGGCAAATTGAACTCCAATAAAAAAATAAAAATAAATAAACACAACTGTGAGAATCCTATCCTATGAATTCTGTGCATCCCCCAAAATGTGGGTGGTTTTCAAAACCGAGAGTTTACAGTTGGTGTCAAGAGTGAAGGTACTTTGTGGAGAGCTGTGTGCCCTCTAATTTAGGGCAGTTGACTAATATTTTTGCCCCTAAACTCTTTTCATCCTTTAACTTCTCTTCTGCCGACAGATGATTCTATATGAAACAGGTGGAAGGGAAGAAATGGATGCACATAGCCCCGAACTTGCATTGTTACAATTAGGTAGCCTCAGACCTTACACAGAAAACATCCTTCTCAGAATCAGTATAAAAAATGTGGGGTAAGGGGTGTAGATCTTTCTTTCTTGAGACATCAGCCCAAACTCTGGAATAACTACAATGGCTAATGAATATGATAAAATGATTAGAAGCCCTGCCAGAATGACATGAGTATGGATGGTGTGGGAGAAACAGTTCCCCAAAAGAAATGTGTGTGTGCGTGCGTGTGTGTGTGTGTGTGTGTGTGTGTGTGTGTTGGGGGAGTAGTGGGTAGAGTTTGAGAATTGTTTTGAAGTGTTTGAATAGGGGATCCCTGGGTGGCGCAGCGGTTTAGTGCCTGCCTTTGGCCCAGGGCGCGATCCTGGAGATCTGGGATCGAATCCCACGTCAGGCTCCCGGTGCATGGAGCCTGCTTCTCCCTCTGCCTGTGTCTCTTCCTCTCTCTCTCTCACTGTGTGCCTATCATAAATTAAAAAAAAAATAAAAAAAATGAAGTGTTTGAATAGGAAAAGACATTGGGTAGAATAAGATAACCTATTGTCACTAGTACTTTTCCTGAACATTAAAGCTCAAAAAAAGTATGAGTTGTCCCAGCAGCCTCCCCAAGCAAAGTTGGGTTTCACCAAAGTTAAGTAAAGTAACTTTTTACTGATGTGTGAGAGCTGGAGAATTCACAGGAAAATATTGTTTTAGTTATGAAAACACACACTCACACCCCAGAGATAACAGAATATGGTAACCCAGTGTTTAATGTAGTCATGAGTATGTCTGTCTTAAAGGTTCAGTTTTGTTAGTTTTGAGTCATCATTCAAATAGTTCTCAGATATTGCTACTGTTGTCACTCTTTCTTTCTTTTTTTTTTTTTTTTAAAGATTTTATTTATTTATTCATGAGAGACACAGAAGAGAGAGAGGCAGAGACACAGGCAGAGGGAGAAGCAGGCTCCATGCAGGGAGCCCGACGTGGGACTTGATCCCAGGTCTCCAGGATCACACCCTGGACCAAAGGCAAGCGCCAAACTGCTGAGCCACCCAGGCTGCCCTCCCCCCCTTTTTTAAAAAGATTTTATGTTGTCACTATTTCTTTATGACTCTGAATATTATGGTATAATTTGATTATTGTGCAACAGAAATGGGAAGCCCCTGGGAACTTGACGTAGTTTCCTCTTCTCACCCTCTTCATTTCCTTCCTCCTTTCCTTGTCTCTGCCATTTTGTCCTGTCCTTTTTAATAAGTACTAAGAAATTGGAAATTTCCTGATTAATCAAAATGGCAGCTTAATTCAAATAGCTAGTAGAGCAACAGTTTCCCGTATTTTTTCTCACTAAGAAATCTGGAAATACAAAATGTGACTTGCATCATTTTTTTTGCACATGGTTTTACATTTAAAATTTTTCATAAACCAAGATTATTTTAAAATTGTTGTCAAAGGAAACTTGCTAGCTATTTCTCTTATTTTTGTTTCCTGAAAAACTTATTACCTTTATGATTCACTCTGCAATTAATGACATTTTCATAGTAAGGGGATTTGACTTTGACACTATACTAAGGGAAGTGAGTTTCACGAGAGCAGATCCTGCAGAAGGAGCTGAAGAGAGGATATCTCAGGGCACTGGAGAGAGATTTTCTTGGGAATAGAGAGGATTTCTTGTTCTATTCTTGCTGTGAACTTGAGTAGGCTATTAAGTCTTTCTTTCCCTCAGTTTCCTCTTTTCCAAAAGGAAAATAATGAAGTTACTCATCACAGGGCTGTTGAGAGGAAAGAATGGCTTAATATTTATAAATGTCAGAATAATGTTTAGCATGTAATAAATATAAAGTATGTGTTAGTCACTGTTTCCATCCTCGACATCCTCCTCCTTCTTTGGCTATTGGTAAAAAATTGTTACCCTTTTTCCTTTAAACTTGCAAAAAAACTACATTCCTAAGTTGTGGACAGGGAAATTCTCAGCTTTAAGTTGAGATAGTTGAAATGTTTAACAAATTCAGACTGACTGTAAAGTATTTATGCCAAAATTAGTGCTTGCTCAGGCTTTGTCTAAAATGTCTTTGTGTCTCCGGGAGCCTGGGTGGTTCAGTTGGTGAAGTATCTGCCTCCAGCTCAGGTCGTGATTTCAAGGTCCTGGGATCAAGCCCTGCATCAGGCTCCCGGCTCAGCAGAGAGTCTGCTTCTCCCTACCCCTCTCCACCTACTTACGCTCTCTTTCAGTCAAATAAATAAAATCTTTAGAAAAATAAAATGTCATTGTGTCTCATTCAAATGTATAAAAAATAAACTTTACTCTAAAATGTTTAAATCTTATTTTGAAGGTTAATTCAAGTCATTATCCTATCTGCATTTGTAAGAAGCTTAAAAAGAAATCACAAATTGAAGTTTTTAAGGGCCTAACAATCACATTATTGTGATTAAACACAGATATGTTGGTAGGAAATGTGGGAGTTCTTACGCAATTAGAAGTGAGTTGAAAGTACATCTAGGAGCAAGGTGAAATGATCAGAATGGGAGAACTTGGTTACTGAACTGAAACTTGATCGGATTTTCCACTGTAGAGAACTTTTACTGTGAAAAGTTGAGAAAAAATGTTCAAGAGCACAAAATATTAAGTAAAGCCAGAATATGCAATGATGCACATTATTTTCTGAGACAGGAGAGTAAATTTTGCTTCTCAAAGTTATTCATTAACGTTAAGGAAAATAAATTCATTAATAAAATTACCTCTATAATATACAGGGCCATTTCTCTATGAAATTGACAGTGGTTATTTCCAGATTCCACAGAGGCATATTCAGGCATTTAGTGATTTTCCCCCTGCTTTGTCTATCTCATTTGTCAAGATATGAATCCATGAAGAAGTCTGCTTATCTGATTTTGCCGTGTATGGGCACAAGCCTTCATGGTCAAGACAGAATGTTGACATCTTCTTATGATATTTGGAAGGTGTCTTGGGATTTTAAGAATATGTGAGAAGATAATTTTGCCATCCTCTTTAATGACAATTATATATTATTTAAAACTCAGATATATATGTAATAACACATCAAGGATATAAATAGATTTTGTTATGAGTCTGGTTTTCCTTACTTGAAATTAGATGATACCCCTTAACCAGTGTTATTAAGCAAATATTTCCATGCTGAAGTAGATTTATCTTCTGTCTCTTGTGAATCACACATTGCCTTGTTCATTACTATTTATTTCAGATGTCTGTTTATCTGCCAGTCTTTTATGAGAGGTAAATACTTGGTTTACACTTGCATAACTTACCTAGAGGCATTTGCTACAGCAAATTTTTCTTTTAGCACAATTTTTTGGGGGGAATTTAAGTAACTTTATTTTTTATTTTCTTTAAAATCAATTAATTAACATATAGTGTATTATCAGTTTCAGAGGTACAGTTTAGTGATTCATTGGTTGCACATAACACCCAGTGCTCGTTCCATCATGTGCCCTCCTTAATGCCCATCACCCAGTTACTCCATCTCCCCCCACCTCCCCTCCAGCAACCCTGTTTGTTTCCTAGAGTTGAGTCTCTTATGCTGTGTCTCCTCTGATTTTGTCTTATTTTTTCTCCCTTTTAGCACAATTTTTGAGAGGAATTTGTAAGAAAGGTTTTTGCTACATTCAAATATAATTTTCAAAATTCTGGATGCTAGCTCTTTGGCTGATGTCAAGAATGTCTACATGAAGCTCTAGCCTTTGTTCCTCTCTGTGCTCTTGGCCAACGGGGTTTCCGCAATCCTGATCAGCATCCTCTGCCCAGAGATTGATGATAGTCCTATTTAAAAATCTTCAATGGAAAAAAACTATTTCCTATTCAAAATTAGCACTGAAAAATGTCCCACTATGATACTTTCTCTGTAGTAGTATTAAGCATTTCAGCACCTAAAGCTTATTACAACCTTAAATACTTCAGGCTCAATATCCTATCAGGTACAAGATCTGAAGCCTAGGAAATGAGGGAAGTAAATCATCCTTTAACACAAAAAAGACAGCTACCAAACTTTTATTATCTAGTTCAACACTGAGCTTTGGTTATCCAAAAAAGAATTTTCATAACTGTATTTATAATGAGAGACATAAAGATCAATTGTTAAGTGGATTATTTTGTTAGGGCTGTCATAACAGACTGGCTGACACTAAAATAAAAAAAGTTTATTTATTTTCTCAGAATTTTGAGAAATCCAACATCTAGGTGTTAGTAGGTGTGTTTTCTTCTGAGACTTCTTTCCTTCTCCTATAGATGGCATCGTCTCCATCTTTGTTCACATCATCTTCTCTGCACTAGGCTGTGTCCAAATTTTCTTTTCTTACAAGGACACCAACTCATTTTGGATTAGGGTCCACCCTAATGACCTCATTTTAACTTAATTACCTCTTTAAAAACCCTTTCTCTAAATGTTACATTTTGAAGTGCTGGAGTTTAGGACTCAGCCTAATGAATTTTTGGATAGATACAATTCAGCTGATAATATTAAGATATTCAGAAAATTGACAAAGTAGGGATACATTTTGAAGAGTCTGGCAACAAGGGTGATGACCTCAGATACTTATTTCTTCATCTTGATTAATGCTTTTCCATTGTTCACATCTTTACTTTATACCAATGGATGACAATAACATGAGAAGAAAGGCAAAGACAATCTTGACCAGGTAGAAAATTAAAATAGGAATGGATATGTATTTTTAACCTGAGCAGTTTTTAGGGAAGGAGTTCACATAATTTGGGAAGGTGTTTTGGGCAAACCAGTTATATGTTATGTGTCATTTCAGGGGAGCCATAAACCACCTGAAATATTCTAAGCACTGTGTTTTTATGTTTGTTTGTATATTTACAGATTCATGGAGAATATTCCAATCTTTACACAACTTTTAAAACAGGTCTATTTTCAAAGAACATTTAAGAACTTCTTTTTTTTTCATTTAAGAACTTCTAGTTTGAGATACTCTTTAAGAAATGAAGGAATAGTGGAGTATCAGAAAAAGTCACAGAAGAAACATGACTTGAGCAAAGAACATATGCAAATCATTGACTTATGAATACTTTTATATGTAAACATGTAAGTTACAGAGAGTTTCCAACTTATCAGTCACTGAAATGTCACCAATTCAACTATGAATGGATTTTTTAAGATCCTAAATAATGGTAAATAAACATATTTTTTGATCTACTAATTCCCCCTACACATTTAAGTGATAATAGTGATTTAGATAGTGGGGTCAAGAATTAGAGCCTGGTTCAAATCCCTTTTGTACTCCTTAACTATTTGTGCCCTACTTTGGGCAACTCATTCATTTATTTTAAGCCTCAGTTTCTATATCTGTAACACAGGGAGGGAGTAAATAACCTCTTCATATGATTGTGGTGAAGATTAATCGAGATGAGGCCTAAAATCTACACTAGGGATAATGGTTAGATCTTTGTACGTTCATAAAAATATTAATGTTCTTGTTACAAGTGTACAAACTATGCTGTTTTCATCCTCTTCTCAAAACAGGGAGACCATTTCTATTAATCATGGATCTTTAAGTTCATTGCCTAGTAACTGTTCTATTGCATAGTTTGGGTGAGTCTCTGAAGAGCCAGATAATTTATCACATTTTAAAACACAAAATTTTAGAATTTTCAATCAAATGGAGAGTTCTGGTACCTACTATCGTTTAATTTTGTTTCTGAGACAGTTTTCTTCTTTTCCCTCCAAGGTAAAACATTCTATTAATAATGCTTCCAAATCGCTTGCTATTTCATTTGTATTGTCACAGTATACTCTGTCCAGGTTATGATTTTAAACTATTCAAAAAATAAAATGTTGCCCCTAGGAATTTATTAACATTATAGTAGCCTTAAGCGACTTGTAGATAATTTTGAGTCTTTTGAAATATTTATATATGCTAAGTGACAGAGGGAATCTTAAATGAATTAATCTCTCCCCTGTTTATAAAAGAATCATAAGTTCATTGTATAAAATTTAAATGAAGAAGACAGGTGACAAAAATAGAAATCTCCCTAATCCCATGGTTAGAGAAACGATTTTCCTATAATCAGGTCTCCTCCTGTCCTGGATAATTAAATATAGAATAGAGGAGGTTAGGGGCACCTGGGTGGCTCAGTCGGTTAAGCATCTGACTCTTGATTCCAGCTCAGGTTATGATCTCAGGGTTGTGGGATTGAGCCCTGTGTTGGGGTCCATGCTCAGCACAGAGACTGCTTGAGATTTCCTCTCTGCCCCCACCCCTGCTAGCGTGCTCCTATGCTCTCGCTCTCTCTCTCAAATAAATAAATCTAAAAATATATATATACAAGGGGTTAGGAGATTTAAGTTTGCTCTAAACTGTCCTCTGTGCCATTGATGAAGTCAAGAAAGGGTCAGGTCTAACCTGATCAGAGAGCAAGAATTTCATGAGGTTTTATATGATTCCAAACCCCCAGGTCTTCACCTATACCATTCCACTCTTGATACTCTATCCATACTTTCTCCACCCTACCTGTGTGGTAATTGACACAGCTGTCACTCTTGTCTGAGTGGTCTCTGATCCTTGCTAATACTAACACGTTATTGAACTTCATGACCTTTGGCACCACATAGAATCCTCAAGAATCTGACCTAGATCTCTTAAGGACTTTATGACAAGTCCTAAAAATCATTCATTCATAGGCCACATATGAAAAGATGCAGAATCTTTACTTTCCCATCATCTCTGGCCTGTGTACAGAGGTGCTGGAACTCACTCGAAGGTCTTATGTATGCCTTTTAAGAGAGGAACTCTGGTTAGTTAGCTGGGCATGAAACAAGAAAGCACACCCTTTATTTTTCCTGATATTCTGCTGAGCATTGAACTAAGGGGGGAAAGCCCCTTCCAACACACACCTGTTGCATTTTATTATTAGATCTCTACATGAATATCAATAATAAAATTAAGTGTATGCCTTCATGATAAGCACTGTTAATGAATTTTCTGAAATGAATGATCAAATTGGTAAGGAATGTGGAAGTATAATTATAATTAAAATTTTGTGCCACATGCCACAAAAATAATATTAGACAATGGTGTGAGATGGATACAGGTTTAAAACACATCAAAACACCCTCAGGCTAGCATGTGGTTGTCAGGAAAGCTTTTCCAAGTCGATCTTTCTATGTCAGAGTTCTGACCATGACAATTACCAGCTCACACACTTCTCAGGACTCCACAATGTCGATCTGACCAAATCAGTGACTTACATTCTGTAGCAAAGCTCCAAGAATTTAGCTCCAATCTTATCTCTTACTACTTGAATAACATCTTTGATACTCTCTCAGAACTATACAACTAACTGATAAAAGTCATTCAAAACTACTTTTGACACATAAACAGCTTAGGTAATGGTTAAATTGCAAAAAGCAAGTTAGTTTATACCCATCCCTTTCGATTTCTTGCCACCAGGCTTATGAACTACAGCATCTTTCAAAGCTTAATAACTTACTAGTTTGATGGGTCATATTCTGAAAGTAAATTTTAAAATAAAACTTAACAAGTGGGCATGACATTTATTTATAATTTAAGATCTATTTTTTGTTTTAAGGAGGCCTCTTTGACCCCTTCCTTCAAATTAGGTTACATCTCCTGCATAATTTTATACTTTACCTTTTATAGCATTTTTCAGTACATTTGGGATTAGTCATTCTACTTATTCCAACCTTCTGAGATAGTAGGAATCATGAGGACAGATTTAAAAAAAAGATAAAAAGAAAACATGCTTTATTTTGAAGTGCTTGGGTGACTCAGTGGGTTATGTATTCGACTCCTAATTTTGGCTCAGGTCCTGATCTCAGGGTAATGAGATCAAGAACCACCTAAGGCCCTGGACTGGGTGTGGAGTCTGCTTAAGATTCTTTCCCCTTCTCTCTGCCCTTTCCCTCCACTCTTTCTGTCTTAGAAAATAATAAATAAATAGCTTGCCTTATTTTATTTTTCTGCATCTTCTTACTCCCTATTCTGCATCCAGAGTGTCTAGCACAGAGTATAATACATAGCAGCTGCTTGGAAGATCAGTGCTGAATAGAAATTAATTTCCCACTGCTTTTCTGTCAGAGTCTCTAAAATGTCACAAAGACACTTAAAGCTTATCCTAAAACAGAAGCTGTGAGCTCCCAGAATTTCACGATACCCTACTAGCCCTAGTGGAATCCTCCCGTGTGTTTCATCTCCATAGATAGGGGCCACCCCATACATCCAGAAAGCTGGGTATCATTCTTACTACTTCACCCCTTCTCCTAAGGATTATTAATTTCATTTCCTATGCATGTTGAGACTCCTTCCAGGTCTCTGTATCCCGCTGCTACCACCCTGTTTAGGCGCCTTCATCCTTTATCCAGCCAAGTCAGCAATCTGCTTTTATTTTTTATTTCTCTTTTTAGAAGATTTTTTTTTTATTTATTTGAGAGAGAGCACAGCAGCAGGGGCAGGGACAGAGAAGGAGAAGTAGGCTCCCTGCTGAGCAGGGAGCCTGACTCAGGGCTCCATCCCAGGACCCTGAGGTCTTGACCTGAGCCAAAGGCAGATGCTTAAATCTATCTATCTATCTATCTATCTATCTATCTATCTATCTATCTATCATCTATCTAATCTTCTATATATATATTTATTTTTTATTTTTTTAAATTTTTATTTATTTATGATAGGCACACAGTGAGAGAGAGAGGGAGAGACACAGGCAGAGGGAGAAGCAGGCTCCATGCACCGGGAGCCCGACGTGGGATTCAATCCCGGGTCTCCAGGATCGCGCCCTGGGCCAAAGGCAGATGCTAAACCGCTGCGCCACCCAGGGATCCCTATATATATATTTATATATAAACATATTCTTCTTTATCCATTCATCTATGGATGGACACTTGGGTCACTCCTGTAATTTGTCTATTATAAATAATTAGGCTATAAACAAGGAGTATATATATTTTTGACATTATGTTCGTTTTCTTTGAGTAAATGACCAATAGTGGAATAACTGGATCATATGGTGATTCAATTTTTAATTTTTTGAAGAACCTCCACAGTATGGAGCTTCAGAATTTTACAAATGGCTCCACCAGTTTGCATTCCCACCAACAGGGCACAAACATTCCTATTTCTCCACATCCTCACCAGCACTTGTTGTTCCTTGTTTTTTATTTTACCTATTATGACAAGTGTCAGGTGATATCTCATTGTGGTCTTGATTTGTGTTTCCCTGATGATGAGTGATGTTGAGCATTTTTTCATGTGTTTGCTGGCCATCTGGATGTCTTCTTTGGATAAATGCTCATGTCTTCTCTCATTTTTAATTGGATTATTTGGGTTTTTTGATGTGGATGTGTAAGTTTTTTATATATCATGGATACTACCCTTACCAGATATATTATTTGCAAATATATTCTCCAATTAAGTAGGTTGTCTTTTTGTTTTGTTGAGTATTTTTCTTGCTGTGCAGAAGCTCTTTTTTTTATCTTGATGTAGTCCTAATAGTTTACTTTTACTTTTGTTTCCATTGCCTGAAGAGCCATATGTAGAAAAATGTAGGTATAGCTAATGTCAGAGAAATTACTGCTTGTGCTCTCTTCTAGGATTTTTATGGTTTCAAGTCTCAAGGTCTTTAATCCATTTTGAGCTTATTTTTGTGTATGGTGTAAAAAAAATGGCCCAATTTCTTCTCCTTCTCCTCTTCCCCCTCCTCCTCCTTCTTCCTCTTCCTCTTCCCCTTTTTCTTCTCTCCTTCTCCTTCTCCTTCTCCTTCCTCTCCTTCTCCTTCATCTTCGTTTTTGTATATAGCTGTCCAATTTTCCCAACACCATTTGTTTTTTTTTTTGTTTTTTTTTTTTAATTTTTATTTATTCATGATAGTCACAGAGAGAGAGAGAGAGGCAGAGACAAAGGCAGAGGGAGAAGCAGGCTCCATGCACCGGGAGCCCGACGTGGGATTCGATCCCGGGTCTCCAGGATCGCGCCCTGGGCCAAAGGCAGGCGCCAAACCGCTGCGCCACCCAGGGATCCCCCCAACACCATTTGTTGAAGAGACTTCTTTCCATTCCATATTCTTGTCTCCTTTGTCATAGATTAATTGACCATATAACCCTGGGTTTATTTCTGGGCTCTCTATTCTGTTCAGTTGATGTGTCTTTGTGTGTGTGTGTGCCAGAACCATATTGTTTTGAATATTCTGCTTTGTAATAGAATTTGAAGTCTAGGATTATGATATCTCCAGTTTTGTTCTTCCTTTTCAGGATTACTTTGGCTACTCATGGTCTTTTATGGTTCCATAAAAACTTTAGGATTATTTGTTCTAATTCTATTTTGAAAAGGATTGTAGTTAATCTGTAGATTGCTTTGGGTAGTATAGACATTTAACAATATCCATTCTACTCATCCATGGAGATGGAATATCTTTCCATTTGTCTATATTGTCTTTAATTTATCTCATCAGCCTTTCACCTCTTTGGTTAAGTTTATTTCTAGATATCTTATTATTTTTGGTACAACTGTAAAGGGGATTGTTTTCTTAATTTCTCTTTCTGCTACTTATTAGGGAATAGAAATGCAACAGACTTTTGTATATTGATTTTGTATACAGAGACTTTATTGAATTCACTTATAAGTTCTAGTAGTATTTTGGTGGAGACTTTAAGGTTTTCTACATACAGTATCTGTTATCTGCAAATAGTGGAACTTTTACTTATTCCTCATAAATTTAGGTGTCTCTTTTTTTAAGATTTTATTTATTTATTCATGAGAGACACACACAGAGAGAGAGAGAGAGAGAGAGAGGCAAAGACACAGGCAGAGGGAGAAGCAGGCTCCATGCAGGGAGCCTGATGTGGGACTCGATCCCAGGCCTTCAGGATTACGCTGTGGGCCGAAGGCAGGCGCTAAACCGCTGAGCCACTCAGGGATCCCCAATATTTGACTTTTCTTATGTTCCCTCTAAACCTATATTGTTGAGGGATTTTATCATGAATGAATGCTGCACTTTGTCAAGTGCTTTTTCTGATTTTATTGAAATAATCATATGGTTCTTATCCTTTCCTTTATTAGTGTGATGAATCACATTGATTAATTTGGAATATTGAATCACCCATTCATCCCAGGGATGAATGTCACTTGATCACAGTGAATGATTTTTTAATATATTTTTTCAATTTAATTTGTTAATATTTTGTTGAGGGTTTTTGCATCTATGTTCATCAGAAATACTGTCCTGTAGTTCTCTTTTTATGTGGTATCTTTATGTGTTTTTGGAATCAGGGTAATCTGACCTCACAGAATGAATTTGGAAACTTTCCTTTCTCTTCTAGTGTTTGGAATAGTTTGAGAAGAATAGGTATTAATTCTTCTTTAAATGTTTGATGGAAATTACCTGTGAAGTCATTGGGTCCCATAGTTTTGATTGTTGGGAGGTTTTGTTTTCTGATTCAATTTCATTGCTCTTTATTGGTCTGTTCAAATTTTTCTACTTCCTCCTGATTCAGTTTTGGGAAGTTTTATGTTTCCAGTAATTTATTCATTTCTTCTACGTTGTCCAGTTTATTGATTTTTTTCACAATATTGTTTTACAGGGATCCCTGGGTGGCGCAGTGGTTTAGCGCCTGCCTTTGGCCCAGGGCGCGATCCTGGAGACCCCGGGATCGAATCCCACGTCAGGCTCCCGGTGCATGGAGCCTGCTTCTCCCTCTGCCTGTGTCTCTGCCTCTCTCTCTCTCTCTCTCTCTCTCTGTGACTATCATAAATAAATAAAAATTAAAAAAAAATATTGTTTTACAATTGTTTGTATATCTGGGGTGTCAGTTTTTATTTCTTCTCTTTCATTTGTGACTTTGCTTATTTGAATCCCACCCTCCCCTCTTTCTTTTATGGGTTTGGCTAGAGGTTTATCAATTTTGTTGATCTTTTCAAAGAACCAGCTTTTGGTTTCATTGATGTGTTCTATTGTTTTTAAGGTCTATTTCATTTATTTCTGCTACAATCTTATTTCCATCCTACTAGTTTTGGGTTTTGTTTGTTCTTCTTTTCCTAGATCCTTTAGGTATGAGATTTGATTGCTTATTTGAGATATTTCTTACTTCTTGAGGTAGGCCTGTATTCCTATAAACTTCCCTCTTAAAACACCTTTTGCTTCATCCCAAAGATTTTGGACCATTGTGTTTCCATTTTCTTCTGTCTCCGTGTGTGTATTGATTTCCTCTTTGATTTCTTAGTTGACATATTCCTTGTTTAATAACATGTCATTTAACTTTCATATATTTGTTTTCTTTCCAGATTTTTTCTTGTGGTTCATTGCTAGTTTTGTAACATTGTGGTCACAAAATACGTGTAGCATGACTTCTGTCTTTTTTAATTTGTTGAGACTGGTTTTGTGGCCTATTATATGATCTATTCTGGAGAATAATCCATGTGACCTTAAAAGGAATGTTTATGCTGCTGTTTTAGGATGTAATGTTCTGAATATATTTTTTTAGATCCATCTGGTCCAGTGTGCCATTCAAAGCTACTGTTTCCTTGTTAACTTTCTGTTTGGACAATTTATCCATTGATGTAAGTGGGATGTCAAAATCTCCTATTATTTGTATTACTATTGATTTTTTCCTTCATGTTTCTTTCTTATTTTTTTAAAGATTTTATTTATGTTATTCTTGAGAGACGCACAGAGAGAGGCAGAGACATAGGCAGAGAGAAAAGTAAGCTTCCTGCATGAGCCTGATGCAGGACTCCACCCCAGGACCCCGGGTTCACACGCTGAGCCAAAGGCAGATGCTCAACCACTGAGCCACCCAGGTGTCCCTCCTTCATGTTTCTTAATCAGTGTTTTAATGTATTTGGGTGTTCCCATGTTGGATGCATAAATATTCACAATAATTGTGACTTCCTGTTTTGTTTTCTTTATTGTTATATAGTATCCTCTTTATCTCTTGTTACAATCTTTGTTCTAGAGATTATTTTGTCCAATATACACATTGCAACCCTGGCTTTCTCTTCACTTCCATCTGCATGATAAAAGCTTTTCTATCCCTTCACTTTCAATCTGCAGGTCTCTTTAAGTAAAAAAATATATCTCTTGCAGACAGCATATAGATGGGTCTTGTGTTTTATTCCATACTGCCATCCTATGTCTTTTAATTGCAGTGTTTAGTCCATTTATATTCAGGGGAAACTATTGATAGGTTTGTACTTACTGTAATTTTGTTACTTGTTTTATGATTTTTTTTAAGTTCATCTCTTGCTTTTTTTCTTCTCTTGCTCTCTTCTCTCCTGGTTTGCTGGCTTTCTTTAGTTATTATACTTGGATTACTTTCTCTTTATTCTTAACATATTTATTACCGGTTTTTTATTTGCTATTACCATTAGTTTATATATAACATCTTATGCATATAACAGTCTATATCAAGCTGATGGTTGCTTAAGTTCGAATGCATTCTAAAAACTAAATTTTTACTCTTCTCCCCCCACATTTTAGGTATATGGTGTCACACTTTTCCAACCTTTTATTTTATGAATCCATTGACTAATTTTCAAAGATATACTTAACTTTACTGCTTTTGTGTTTCCTACTTTTCATACTCCTGCTTACAGTCTTTCCTTACCACTCAACGAATCTCCTTGAACATTTTTTTTTCCTTCAGTACTTTGAATATCATGTCACTCTCCTCTGGCCTGCAAAGTTTATGCTGAAAAATTGGCTGATAGCCTTTTGGAGTTTCTTTTGTATATAGCTGTTTTCTTTGCTCTTGCTGCTTTAAATTTTCTTCTTTCTTACTAGTTTTTGCCATTTTAGTTTAGTAACTATGTATCTTGATGTGGACCTTCTTGGATTGATTTTGTTTGGGGCTTTCTGTGGCTCCCCGATGAGGATTTCTGTTTCTTTCTCCAGATTTGGGAAATTTAAGCTATTATTTCTTCAAATAAATTTTCTGTTCCCTTTTATCTCTCTTTTCCTTTTGGGATCCTTATAATGTGAATATTATTATGCTTCATGATGTTGCTGAATTCCCTTCTATTCTCACTTGTCATTCTCATTTTTCTCTCTCCTTCAGCTTGATTGCCATTATTCTGTCCTCTAGGTTGCTCATCTGTTTTTAGTTTCATCTAATATTCTTTACGTCTAGTATATTTTTAATTTCAGTTATTGAGTTCTTTATCTCTGAATTGTTCTTTCTTATGTTTTCTATCTCTTTTTTGAGAGCCTGACTGAGATCCTCCATCTTTTCCCAAGTCCAATGAGTATCTTTATGACCTTCATTTAAAAAAAAAATATTGGAGTTCAATTTGCCAACATATAGCATAACACCTAGTGCTCATCCTGTCAAGTGCCCCCCTCAGTGCCTTCATCCAGTCACCCCAACTCCCTGCCCACGTCCTTTTCCACTACCTCTTATTTATTTCCCAGAGTTAGGAGTCTCTCATGTTCTGTCACCCTCACTGATATTTCCCACTCTTTTTCTTTCCTTTCCCCTTTATTCCCTTTCACTATTTTTTATATTCCCCAAATGAATGGGACCATATAATGTTTGTCCTTCTCCGATTGTCTTACTTCACTCAGCATAATACCCTCCAGTTCCAACCACGTTGAAGCAAATGGTGGGTATTTGTCATTTCTAATGGCTGAGGAATATTCCATTGTATACATAGACCACATCTTCTTTATCCATTCGTCTTTTGATGGACACCAAGGCTTCTTCCACAGTTTGGGTATTCTGGACATGGTTGCTATAAACATTGGGGTCCAGGTGTCCTGCCGTTTCTCTGCATCTGTATCTTTGGGGTAAATCCCCAGCAGTGCAATTGTTGGGTCATAGGGTAGCTCTATTTTTAACTCTTTGAGGAACCTCCACACAGTTTTCCAGAGATCTTCATTTTAAGTTCTCTGTCAAGCATATTATCTCCCTTTCCTTGCTGCGTTTTGTCCTCTTCTTTCATTTGGAACACATTCCTCTGTATCTTCATTTGCCTCACTCCTTGTGTCTGTTTCTATGTGTTAGAAAAGTCAGCTAATTCTCCTATTCTTGCAGGTAGTGACTCTATGAAGAAGAGGTCCTGTAGTGCCTTGCAGCACAGTGTCCCCCATTTACCAGAACCTGGTGCTTCAGGGGTGTCTCCTATGGGTGTAGTGTGTGCCCTTGCTGTTGTGGCTGAGCTGCATTTGCCTTCAGTCCAATCTTCTGCAATGGCTCTCTTTGCTAATTGTGGGCATGGCTTTGTCCTTGTGTTTTTTAGAGAACTGTGGAAGGCATGTCTATAGAAGAGCATGGGAGGGGGCCAGGCCGTGTTAGCAAGGTGTGTTCTGGTATACTGTAGGAAGATGATACCTGTATTTGCTTTGGAGAATTGCTGAGGGCTGAGGTGAGGGGGAGTTTGCAGAAGAGTGTGGGAGTGGGACACGCTGAGGTAGAGAGTGTTTGTGCTGTGCTGGTTTTTGCAGATGTACCTGTATTCAGACAGATAGTGGGATGGGAGGTGGGGAAAGAAGTGGTACCTACCAGCTCTTTTGGTTTTGGAAAAATTTCCTAATGATCCCTGCCCCTCCAGCACATGTTCTGAGATTAATAAATAAATCTCCCTCCCATACACCTTAGAGTTTTCAAACTGCTGCCTCAGTGCTATATCTCAGTGGGGCTGTTTGTTATGCTGGCTCTTAAAGTGTAGGAACCCAGTTTCTTACAGCTCTCCAGCATTCTCAGAGCAGGGCCCACTGGTTTTCAAAGTCTCAGGCATTAACCTTTCTAATCATAAGAACTCACACAGGTAAGCCCCTATGGTTTTCAAAACCAAATGTCATGGGGATTAATCTTCCTAGTGTGAGTCCCCTGTGCCTGGGCTGGGGTCTGCTCCTCTTCCATCACTGTGGCTGTAGTAGCTCTCCTTCCCCAGACACTCTTGGAGGTCAGTTTGATTTCCAACTGCATCTCTGCCCTTCCTACCCTTGTGGAGGTGGCCTTTTTTGTTCAGCTGTGGAGAGTCTGTTCGCCAGGCTTTGTGCCATTTTATGGGTTATTTACACTGATTTGGGTGTTATCTAAGTGTGTCGGTGGGACGAGGTGAGTTTAGAGTCCTCCTACTCCACCATCTTTCCTCTGAAGAGATGATCTTTCAGACTTTGAGGACTTTAAATTAGACACAGTCCCTTTCTGTCCATTAACTAAGATTTTTCTTCTGCAGAATTTGTCTCACCCTTCAGGACACTGTTAGGTGCTCTTTCTTATCTATTCACCCTGTATTCTGTCCTTTGTCCATTAAGCAATAGATAACATATACACAGTCTCTAATGATTTTTAATACAATATGAGATATAAAGAAGTGACACGTAAAACTAAATGTTAGATTATTATTATATTATATATAGCATTATATATTATGCATTTTGTTATTATTACATCACACAACAGAGTTAAAACTAGTTAGAGATAAATACATTTATTTAGTCAGATATGTGGAGATCAAAATAGTATATGATTTGTTTTTAAAGATGAGGTTAGAAATACAACTTGATATGTTAGCTAAGTGGTCTTATTTTATATTATATTACTTAATTAAGTTTTCTATGCAGTCATGAAGAACACTGGCAGACCTATACAAATGTGGCATAGAACATCAAAAAGAATACTCTCAAGGAGCAAGCAGGAAATCTGATTCCAAAAGATGGACAGGAGGTGAGCCTGATAAGCATAGTTCCTTCTGCCAAGTTTACAATAATAGAGACTTTTCTTGTATGGAAAACAAGTGAAGTAATGTGGGTAGGTCAGGGATATCACTTTCAATTCACTATTGGTTAAAATAGAAAATAGTTTTTAAAATTTTCCATTTTGATAGAGGCTTTTAATTTTTTCTATCAATACCCTTTATAGGACATAAATAATACATTAAATATATCAAGATCACTTTTAGTTACTTCATGTTCTACTTTTAGTCATGTTTTGAATGTCTATAAAGGCAAGAGCCTTTTTATTTCCAGAGAATTGGGTTTGACCCAAGGAGATAATATTCATAAGAGTCATCACTGCCTAATGACTGGCAACTGCTTGAAATGCTGTGAGGTTTTGTTTTTATTCCATCCTTCAAAGAACACTTATGGCTGCAAAAAATGGGCAAACATCTTTTTGCTGTTTTAGGAAAGGAACCAAATTATAAATACTTTTTGAAAGAGTTATAGGGGCACCTAACTCAGTTGGTTAAGTGTCTGCCTTTGGCTCAGGTCATGATCTCAGGGTCCTGGGATCAAGCCCCATGTTGGGCTTCCTGCTCATCAGGGAGTTTGCTTCACTCTCTTCCTCTGGCTCCACTCCTGCTTGTGCTCTCTCTCAAGTAGATAAATAAAATCTAAAAATATAAATAAAAATTAAATAAAATAAATAAGAGTTATGAACTAAATGGCTTAACTTGAGAATGCATGATAGGCATGCCTGGGTGACTCAGTGGTTGAGCATCTACCTTCGGCTCAGGGTGTGATCCCGGGGTCCTGGGATCCAGTCCACATCAGGCTCCCCACAGGGAGTCTGCTTCTCCCTCTGCCTGTGTCTTGCCTCTCTCTGCCCTCATGAATAAATAAACAAAATCCCCCCCAAAAAAAGAATGCATGATATTGAAAGCAGTGAGTATTTGAAATTAGAAGACTTGATATGATGTGATGATTTATCTGTGTGACTTAATTTCTGATACACTGTGGTTTCTGTAATAGATGGCATCTAATATGCCTGCCAGCGCTGGTGTTCCATGATTAGGGCATGAGGCATTTGCATCTGTTATTTAGATCACTGTTCTAAAAGTCAGTTTGCTAATTAAAACCTCTGGGAGCTTAGTAAAACATTGGTTCCCAGTCTCCATCCCCAAAGCAGATGATTCATTACTTCAGGGATGGGACTCTGGAATCTGTATTTAAAAATATCTCCAGAAATGAACCAGGTCATATTATGTAGATCTAATTCAAACCACAATGAAATGAGTAAAGACTGGAACAACGGATTAATTTTGCAATTGAGAGAGTCTTAAAGTTATTTTATTTTTAATTCTAAAGTAGAAAATCTAAGTTATAAAAACTTAATGCAATATGCAAAACAAGAAAAAAGTTTTAAAGTCATTCATAACCCCACTATCTAGAGCGAAAACTGTATTAACATTATTTGTTTATTTTTAAAATTTTATTGGTAAATTGTGCATGAGTGTATATATACCTATTCATATTCTAAATATATAAATTATTTTTCTCTCTGATTAGTTTTATGTCACATTCCACTTTGCTATTTATTTATTTTTACCTAAACTCAAATGAGTATTTCCTATAATTAAAATTGTTTGAAAATACAATTTTATCATTTGATTTCATTTTTGTGTATAAAAAGCATTATTAACTGCTCTTTATTATCTATTTCTAATTCTTCACAATAGCAAACAGAAAGACTGAAATAAATATCTTTGATTATAAATGCTAGTTCCCAACTTTTATTAACTCTTCAGTATAGAGCCCTAAATATGGGATTACCAGATCAGTGGGCTATAGCAGATTGAAATGATCGTGTGAAATGTTGTCAAAGATTGAATGAAGATTAATATGGCCATGAGAATCAGAAAGATGAATTAATTGGCTCAAGATTATGCACAAAGAGGTAAATTTTATTAATTGAGCCTTCAATTTGTTCTGTCACAAACAAGATTATGTTGCATAGATAAATAAGGTATAACTACACAAGAGGAGAGAAACTGTATGTATCAGGCATCCAGGTGCCTCTTAACCTTCTGTGTGTGTATAGTGAATGATTGAATAATTGACATCCTATCTCTTAGGACAAATGTGGACAACATATGATTGAATAATTAACATCCTATCTCTTAGGACAAATGTGGACAACATATCAACTTTATGACATAAAAATGAATTCATTGAGTCCTAATGAAAATCTTTAAAACTATTTTCTAAATTGTGTTTTTTTATTTTTTTATTTTTTCAAATCGTGTTTTTTTAAAGGAAATATTCATCATCACTGTAAAAATATGATTTAAAGTCTCCCCAAATGTCTTTATATACATAATGTATGTGCCTCACTGTTAACTGGTCAGTTTGAATTACTTGCCACTTCAGAAAACTGAATGGGCATTTGGTGAAACTGACAAATGAACTAAAAGAACAATTCAAAAAAAAAAAAAATACCTGAAAGAGAGGCTCAACGTCTTGATCTAAAAGACTAAATTTCAATCCCAACTCTGTTATATCATTCATGAAATGTTAACTGACTGCCTTAGATCACTGAGTTTTAAGGCATCTTAAACTAGAACAGCTACATAAAACATAAGGAAAATAGTGATTTTGATGTCTCAAAGGAGTAAAATGCACCTGAATAGTACGTATGGATTGTTTAAAGTTAGCACTTAATACGTTGGATACCAAAGTGTTATAGTTATTCATTTAATTACTATAATAGATAATGTATTACTTTAACAACAAGAATAATTGAGCAGTTGAAATTTTGGAGTGTAGATGCTCACAATTCTTAGTAAAAGCTACTGCGTGCGTGTTCTAACATCTGTTATTAGGGTTCTGTTCAGGAAATCAGGAACATGATGCATCATTGTGCTAGATGTTTTTAAATCACCTAATCATTCATTCAGTTACTTATTCATTAAACAATTATTTACTGAGTGTTTATTATGTGATGGCACTGAGTTTGGTGTCTGGCTCACAACAGTGCTTCCTCACTCTTGAAGAGCTGTCATTCTGATGAGCATAAATGTACGGAGCAAGACAATGAGCAGACCACCAAAGAGCAAGATGTCAAATGGTGATATGTACTATGAAGCTGATAAAACAAGATGATGTGAACAGGAGCGAAAAGCAGGTGCGGATGCTTCTTGTTGGGATGTCAAGAAAGATGCCTATGTACTGACAATTAAGTGACAGCAGGAAGCAGGCCTGGGGATGTGGTCTTCTAGCAGAGCCAGAGGCTAAAAGGAAGGCCTGAGACTTTCAATCTTGTATGAGAGACAAGAGTAAAGGTAATATATCTGTCAATAGTGACAGAGGACAGCAGAAAGGTGTGTAGGAGCTATGTACAGTATGAATTTGGATTCTCCTCTAGGAGCAAAAGGAAGCTATTGTAGGTCATGCTCTTGGGGGTCATTGGCATGTTGTGTTGTTGTTGGATTGGTGGTGGTTATTTTACACACTAATTTATTAATCTTCATTCCTTTCTAATTTCTATTCTTATTTTTCCTACCTTAGGACTTCCTCTGACTTTCCGATTAAGACTTAAAAAAAAAAAAAATATCCTGGAAAGGTATGCGTTCTGTAAATGTCTAGTCTATTGTTTTTGCTAACTGAATACAATTATTCAGAAATATGTAAAAGCCATAAGAATAGCTCAACAATTGCAGACGTTAAACACATCTGTGTAAGGGAATGAAAAGATAAGCCACAGAGTAGGAGAAAATATTTGCAAGTTATATTTCTGACAAAGTATTTCTATCTAGAATATGTGAAGAATTTTCAAGATGAAACAGAAAACAATCCAACTTTTTAAAAAATGGGTAAAAATTTGAATAGACATTTAAAAAAAGATGTGACATGAAAAGGCATATAAAAAGATATTCAATATCATGAATAATTACATAAGTACAACTTAAAACCAAAATGAGATGCTTTTACATAGTTAGAAGAATGTCCATAATGAAAAAACTGGCCATGCCAAATAGTAGTGAGTTTTTAGAACACTCAGACATTGCAGATGAAGATACCAAATGTCACATTCACTTTGAAAATGATTTGATGATTCCTTACAAACATACACTCACTTGCTATATCCCGCGCCTAGAAATATTCCCCAGAGAAATGGAAACTTGTATGTATACAGCAGGTCCTAGCAACTGTTTATAGCAGCTTTATTCATAATCACTAAAAACTGGATACGAATCCACATGTCATTCAGCCAATGATGGGATTGTCAGTGCCTTCACACAAAGACACTTGGAACACACCTGCAGGTGAACAAGCTGGCTTTATTATTCATTGAAGTGAGGAAAATACTTACCAGGGAACTGTGAGGTAACTGAGCCCAAGATGTCAGGAAAACCTGACATGATTTGGTTGATTCTGGGGAGTCTTAGGAAAGCGAAGTTCACTCTAGTATTATAGGTAAAAGGGGTGGTTCTACGATTGGGCATCTCAATAAAACTTGTCTATAGAGAGGAGAGGAAAGAGAAAGCTTAAGCTGAAATTGGTAAAGAAGTGGTAGTTACTCATTTAGGGAGAGAAGGGAGTGTTTTGTATTTTGTGGTTTGCACAGTAACTGCCTGAAGTGGATATTTGTAAGATTGCTTTTGTCAACAGGAGAACAGTATAGCTCAGCTGCAAATACCAGACGAGTCTGAAATAACATCACCACCTAGCGATGAACATCAGTTCCTGAACTTCAGGGCCTGATTTTTTCTTTCTCTGGATACACAAAATGTAGTATATCCATATAATGGAATACCATCGAGCAAGAAAACTGAATGAGCTTTTGATTCACGCATCGACACTGATGAGTCTTCAATGCATTTCGCTAAGGTGCATTAAAAGAGCTCAGAAACTAATCTTAATCTTACACAGAAAGACTCCTTCTTGCCTGATTCCAACTATATGGCACACTGGAAAAGGCAAGACTGTAAGGAGGACAACACGAATGGTTGTGGGGATTGGGAATGGGGAGAGCAGTTGTATATAGCATGGCAAAAATCTGGGGGAAGGATACCCTTATGGATGGAGGTGTAGTGGTGGATATGTGCCTCTATACATTTGTTAAAATCTACAGAACTGCCCACCACAAAATGTGATGTTTGCTAAATGAACACAAAACCAAAACCTATATTTGGTAGAGGAGGGGAATGCAGACTGTGGCAAAATGAATGGTACTGCACTATACAGTAATCACATAACCACACAAAACACATGGATGTGGTCAGTGCCCTTCATTGAAGAAATCATAACAAGAACTCCAACAACTGATGTGAATAACATTGGAAAACAGTGTTTTGACTGGTTACTATAAAGCAAAAGGCAAAAAGAAGTATATCCAAAAAATAGACCCTAGTTTGAAAAAAAAAAGTTTTTAGGAATCTAGGTTAGGAATTCTGAAGTTATTTTATTTGTATACTAGTACTGAACAAATAAGTAAATATAGATAAAGAGAGGGAAGTTTCTCATTGTTTGAGAAAGAAATTACAAATAAGAAAACAGGAAGGCTAGAAAACGCCCTGTCATGCTAGACTGGAGTGGGAGGTACCAATATGGATTCATTTTTTAAAAGTTATGTATAATGTATAGAAATATAGATATATGTCTGTGCACAAGTTGGCGTATATGTATATGTATATATATATATATATATATACATATATTTCCCAGCTCTATATACTGAGAACAGTGTAAATCAGTGATGTCCCAGTAGCAATGAGCACACCTAGAACCGAGATCATAATTTCTAAATACTATTTTATGATAAAAAGAATCATGGCTTTTTGGAACACTGGTTTGTTTCAGGAGTAGAGCATGGAAAATATAAGATGGTTTTGGAGCATTTTGTGATAACAGAATATAAAGAAGTGCCTGAAAAGTGGAGGTGCATTAAAAGAGCTAAAAAACTAATCTTAAAGAGCTCTCAAATGCCAAAGCTAGAACTACTTGAGTAACAAAATAAATATAGCCATGGATTTCAAAACAAAGAATAAAATAAATATACACAAGTTCATATAAATAACTGAATAAATGATGGAGGAATAAACAAAAATCCCCTATGAAAATTATAATTAATAAGTATATAAGGAATGAGAAAAAGTATAAAATCACCATTGGGATTGCCATAGGCAAAATCCATGGAGGGGAACTAAAAGAACATGTAAAAATTGAAGCCAAAACAGGATATATGCATAGTCTTATATTTTGTACCCTGAAATATTTAGTGATTATGAAGGGGAAACTTCCAGGGGCAAATCCTGCAAGTCGCCACCTTAGATAAGTGATCAAAGTTGATATCTCCAATAAAACATATCAGCATCATGTACCCTCAAAAGCACCACCTCTGTGCTATTCTTCCAAATAATGCAAAATGTCATGAGAAAACATTAGAATAGACCCAAGTTGAGCGCCTTCTATGAGGCAATGACCCAGTGTTCTTCAATGGTGATAAGGACATGGAAGTCTGAAGGACTTTTGTAGAAGGAGGAGATTAAGGAGACATGACAAGTGAATGCAGTGTGGTGTCAGTTCATGGGAGAAGAGGCAAAATCTGAATAAACTCTGTGTGTTGGTTAAAAGCGGTATGCCAAGCGTTAACTTCTTAGTTTTCTTAGTTTTGCACCCCTTCTATAGATCTAGAACACAAAAAGAGAGCCAGGTTGATAAGAAGTGGCCATAAATGGTGATTTATTTATTTCATTTTTATTTTTTAAAGATTTTTATTGATTTATTCATGAGAAACACATAGAGAGAAAGAGGCACAGACAGAGGCAGAGGGAGAAGCAGGCTCCATGCAGGGGGCCCGATGTGGGACTCGATCCTGGGTCCCCGGGATCACGCCCTGGGCCGAAGGCCACGTTAAACCGCTGAGCCATCCGGAATGCCCCATAAATGGTGGTTTAGAGGCAAAGAGGAGAAGTCTTCCACGGGTAGTATCAACAGCCAAGGGCAGCTAAAATTTCTGAACACTTCCCTAGATATACTCAAGTGTTTTAAACACTGTTTCATTCAAACCTCACAACAAACCTATGAGGCATATACCATTATTTTCCTGCTCTAAGAATGGGAAACTAAGAATGAACAATTTTAAATTACTCTGCTGAGATCACGTAACTGTAGTTGAACTCACTTCATGTTTCTGGATTCAGTACACTTAACCTGCCAACACTGGTCACCTGAATTAACAGAAACCGGGGAGAAATCCAGATTTCCTCTTCTAGGGTTCATCTTGGTTTGTGCATTCTCTCAAAGTTCACACTTCAGCAGATTATTTATCCCCTGCAACTGTTTTGGTTCTTTTTGGCAGTCCTACCAGTTCATAGCTTGTTGGCACGTGGGTAGCAAGTGGTATCAATAGATGCTGAAATTCTTCATCAGATTCTGTTTTATTGTATTTGCTCAGTGCAATATAGGATTGTGGACCTATAATACTGACTGTGACAATCAGAAACAGTCCATACAATCCTCGAATCAGTATGTTATGTCCTAGGGGATTTATGAAATGCAAGACATTATGAAGCAAAATATTGTAATGTTACTGAAATTAATCCCTTAAAAACATATACATTCTACAACCTTCTTCACATACAATGAAATATAAAAGACATAACATTCTTGAAATCTGTGCTCATCTTTATTTTCACTAGATATAATTTGCCTCAAATAGTTTATGCTTACCTATTTGAGATCCTTTTCTGGGTTTCCTAGACAGGTGATGGATGCTGATGTCTGTTTTCGCTTTTGGCTCTTATTACCAAATCTTAGTATTTGCATGAATATGCACTCAGTGTATAGACGTTTAGTATTGATTATTTTACAATTGATTTTTCTTGAAGCTTTTGCTTCCCTCCATTAAATACATGCTCTGGCAATGTCAACTCAGGATATTAGTTTTAATCATCAAATATCCCCACTTAAATGGGATACACATGCTGTGCAAATTATCTGCTGCAATTTTTTGGAATAGCCTATTTATTTATTTATTTATTTATTTATTTATTTGGTTAGTTCAGTGATTAAACATTAGGAAATATCTCTTGATTCCATTGACTTTTTCAGGATTGTGTGTCTAAATATCTCAAAACATACAAATTTGCCTTTTAACTTGTCATACCTGGGGCAGCCCGGGTGGTTCAGCTGTTTAGTGCCACCTTCGGCCCAGGGCCTGATCCTGGAGACCCAGGATCGAGTCCCACGTCAGGCTCCCTGCATGGAGCCTGCTTCTCCCTCTGCCTGTGTCTCTGCCTCTCTTTCTCTGTGTTTCTCATGAATAAACAAGTAAACTATTTATAAAAAAAAAAAAACTTGTCCTACCTGGTTTGTATTTGGATTTCTCTAGTGTGGTCTGGAGCAGCAGTGACAGGCGAAATTCATCTATGGAATGAGCATTAGCTATTTAGGGAGTATCAGTCTCATCCTGGTTCTAAGGACAAAGAGCAGCAAGATCTAATGTGACATATGTCATGATTGGAAGCCGAAGTGGCAACTTGCATGTATTAGCCACCATGAAAGGTGGGTAATTTTTATATTTTCTTATTTAAAATCTCATTTCTAAGTCATTTAATAGAATTTGAATGTTACAGTCTACCTAGGTCAATTTTGTATTATACAGTTGGAAATTTTAATTGTCTGATAACAAAAACTGTTTCTACTGTATTGTGACAAAAGTCTAAGATGCAGTGGCCTGGGTCAGTCTCTGAGCCATGTTTATTGCTGTTAATGGAAGGAGCCAAGGCCAATTACTGCCTGAACGAGGGGAATGTCAACTTCTCAGCCACAGCACGGTATACTGAAAAAGGCCAAGTTCAGAAATAGAAAGGAGAAAAATGTCAAAGTGGACCAGCAGCTAGGGTTTCTTTACCCATCTCCAAGAAGGAAAAATGTCATTTATCTTTTCCTAATTATGATCTGTCTCCATCTGATCCCAGCTGATTTTGCTCCTAATGGATGGTGCTTCTCTTATATCCCCACACAAAAAATTGGAAAAAGGAGAATGATAGTACCCATCCTGAAGGACTCTTCCAACAATTTCATGAGATTATATATGCAAAATACTTAGCATGGTCCCAGACATATTGTAACAAGCCAATCAATGCCAGCTGTTAATACCATTATTGTACCTACCAAAGCCTTATGGTAGCGTAATATATTATGATTCAGCCATTTCCTTAATCCTGTATCACTGCAACAGCCCTGGAATACCCCACTGGATCTTAAGGATTTTTCTTTATTCATATTGATTTTCTTACATTAACACTTTCTTTATTACTAGCTGTCACAAATTTTCAGTGATTTTCTCTTGTCTAACAAATTAAACCTAAGCTCTTAGAGGGAAAGCTAAACACTGTTCCAAAATAATCCAATTAAGAAATGGGCAGAAGATCTGAATAGACACTTTTTCAAAGGAGACATCCAGATGGCCAATGGACACATAAGAAAGATGCTCCCCATCACTCATCTCAGAGAAATGCAAATCAAGACTATAGTGACATCCTGCCACACACCTGTCAGAATGGCAAGTATTAAAAAGATAAGAAAAAGCAAGTATTGGCAAAGATGTGTGGAAAAGGGAACCCTCTTTGTGCTGTCGGTAGGAATGTAAACTGATGCAGCTGCTATGGAACACAGTATGGAGACCTTCCAAAAATTAAAAAAAAAATAGCTTGCCATGTGTGCATGTGCAAACACAGACACACATGTATACAGACACGCACCCACACAATTTAATATTACTCACCCATGAAAAGAGGAGATATCTTCATTTGTGACAACATGGGTGGACCCAGAGGGTATTATGCTAAGTGAAATAATATAGAAAAAGACAAATACCATATGATTTCATTTATATGTGGAATCTAAAAAACAAAACAAAGGAGCAAACCCTACAGAAACAGAAACAGAGGACAAATTTGTGGTTGCCAGAGAGAAGGGGGCTGGGCAAAATAGGTGAAGGAGATTAAGAGGTACAAACCTCCAGTTGTGAAATAAATAAGTCCTGGGGATGGAAAGTACAGCACAGGGAATAGAGTCAATAATACTTAGTAACTTTGGATGGTGGTGGGTGGTAACTACATTTTATCATGGGGACCACGGTGATTCAACCTGGAGCAGATGGTGTTTGCTCTGAGCTGAGGCTGGAAGGACAAGCCATGGGAAGTGCTCGTAGGGGTATTAAACTAACTGTTGCTTTGTTCTCGTGGGCCTGGAGGACTCTGGAAAGCTGAATGTCGTCGGCTCCCAGATCTTTTCTCCTGGCACCCCCTCCTGCTGATGTGCTAGGAGTGGGTCTCAGCTTTTCCTGCCTAGGCACGTGGATGTTTTCTCAGGGACCCTGGGTAGGAATCACTCATCCAGTTTCTGGATTTCTCTTAAAAGGAACTGGGTCATGTTTAGCTAATTATTTGGTATGTCCACAAGAGGATCTTCTGATCCCACTACGTCGCTGTTCACTCAAGAAGCGATGACCTCTGAGAATATTGTATAAAATATACCTCAAATGACTCCAAATCATCAAAAATCGTTAAATACTGTTAACAATTGTCTAAGAACACTGAACAGTCTACATGAAAAAGGTTTCCATCAGGAAAGGTAAAAACACACGTTAAACACGTTAAATTGCTCAGCTTAAACATCCGGAGAGCAAGCCCCTGTCCCCTCAAGTGGGCTGGTCCATGCTTTTACTGAACAGGTGCATTCACTTCAGAGCTGAGACGTTACTTCATCTCTACCCTGCCCTGAAGTTCTTCTGAGATGGAGACAAGCTCCCTGGGTGTACATTTCAAGCTTCTACATGGAAACAAATATTGTTGCATTTTTCCTCAGGTCTTCAGAACTCCAAATATGAACATATTGGTTCCCTCTTCCTCCTCCTCCTCCTTCTTTTATAAGTATGCCAGTGTTGATCCAAGTTGGGGCTTTAGGACTATGCATATGAAC
Organism: Canis aureus; assembly: GCF_053574225.1. NCBI lineage: Eukaryota > Metazoa > Chordata > Mammalia > Carnivora > Canidae > Canis > Canis aureus. The sequence continues at coordinate 47,598,374 of NC_135637.1, read as the reverse complement.
AGGAGATAAACTGACCAATTGCGTGTGTTGCTTTAATTTTTTTTGTTTGTATAACCATTCTTTAATATATTTTGAAGGTGTGAGTTGTATTTTTAGTAAAAAATATGGTCATTCATATGCTGGTGGGATGTACCTTCATCACCAGCGTCATCGATGTACATTTGGATCAGGAAATGCCAACTGCTAAAAGCTAGGAGGAAATGGATTCAGAATCAGGGCAAGAAAAACCTTAAGGTTCTAATTATAACTTTTGTGATCTTACTGGGCCAATCTTGCAGAATTCAAGTCCTGAAACCTCAGTATGGTGGGGTCAGTGAAACAGCTTATGTGAGCATCTTGGCAATTTTTTAAATGCCACAAGAATGATTTGATCGTTTTTGCTTATGATCTAGGCATTTGCAACCTTCAGTAGGTGACCAGTCAACCAATATATAAAGCTAATGAGAATTATTCTGATTTGTGATTCCCTATGAACGATTTTCAGGGTGAGATGAGAAATCAGAAAGAATCTACTCTTAGTTATAAATTAGTAGCATCTGAAATTCTTCTTTCTTGAATTCACTTTTCATCTTTATCTTGTGACATTGCTAGAAATTCCCAGAATATTATCTCCTAATGTGGGCAGGACAAATCCTTGTTAAACAAATACTAGTTTTTGGAAGGGATAATACCTAAAATAATGTTGTGAAATAAAGAAAATGACTAAAACAGTCTTGATGAATAGGGTTGTAATGGGAAGTAGAGTTGGGTGTCTAATGCTTGGATTGTCCCGATTTGGGCAGGAGGTGGTCTGGTCCTGTGAACACGGGAGGAAAAGTATTAGAGACCCACAGAACAATGTGTCCTCTCAATGGAGTCATCTAAATAAAATAGATTTGGGAAGCAAATACTTTGTCTAACATTTGAAGACAGATCTTAGACAACAAAGCATTGAATATATAGGACATATTGTATATATAGTTACTTCTAGAAGAAATGGTATTTTGGGGGTAGATTATATAGATTGGAGAACTGTACACAAATTAATTTCATACTTTCATTCACATAAAGTTCCAAGTCTAGTTTATGGTGTTAGGAGTCAGGATACTATCCTTAGGGACGTAGTAACTGAACACAGCAGGGGGAGGTCCCCGGTGCTGGTGATTGTCTTATTTCTGATCTCACTCCCCTATCCATTCTGGAAACACATGGACTGTGCATATGATTTGAGGACTTGTCTGCATCTAATGTTATACCTCACAAATTTGAGGAAAATGTAAGCGAGCCATGAGAAACAAAGTCTCCTGCAACACCCTGTACGAGGTCCTGCATGGGAACCAGTGCAAGCACCAGAAGTTTCTGGAGATGGTGGAGCTGCAGATCGGCCTGAAGAACTATGACCCTCAGAAGGACAAACGCTTCTCGGGCACCATCAGGCTTAAGTCCACCCCCCGCCCCAAGTTCTCCGTGTATGTTTTGGAGGACCAGCAGCACTGTGATGAGGCCAAGGCAGTGGACATTCCCCACATGGACATTGAAGCGCTGAAGAAACTCAACAAGAATAAAAAACTAGTCAAGAAGTTGGCCAAGAAGTATGATGCCTTTTTGGCTTCAGAATCTCTGATCAAGGAGATCCCACGAATCCTGGGTCCAGGCCTGAATAAAGCTGGCAAGTTCCCTTCCTTGCTGACCTACAATGAGAACATGGTGGCCAAAGTGGAGGAATTGAAGTCCACCATCAAATTCCAGATGAAGAAGGTGCTATGTCTGGCAGTGGTGTTGGCCACGTGAAGATGACGGAAGATGAGCTCATGTACAACATCCATTTAGCTGTCAATTTCCTGGTGTCCTTGCTCAAGAAGAATTGGCAGAACGTCCGGGCTTTGTACATCAAGAGCACCATGGGCAAACCCCAGTGCCTTCACTAACGGTTTAATAAATCCTAGTGCTACCGTAAAAAAAAAAAAAAAAAAAATTGAAGAAATGAAGAAAGATTCCATTGCTAAAAATGTTTGGAAAATAATGTTCCATAAGAAACTGTCTTTTAATTTGTTAATATAATGTTTAACATAATTTCATTTTCTAAAACAAATTGCTTGATACATTTCAATTCTTAAATTATTCTGCACAGTGGGAAAACTTCTACAAATTAGAATACTGGAGACCTTCCAAAAAGATAACTTGTAAAAAATTGAAAAACTACCCTAAAAATATCAGTCTATTTGCTTTAGACTCTTCTGATAGGCAGCTTTAAACAAGTTTTCCATTCTTGAATTAATAATGTACTTCTTAAATATACTTATTGTTATAAATCTGAAAAGATGTTTTATCTTCCACCTAACACAATTTAACATCTTCACACATCAACTTTGTTGTGTTTTAATAGCTTAGGCACATTTCAATAATGTTGGGTTTTATTTTGTGATTTCATTACAAAACAGCTTGCGCAAACCAAATTCAAACAATCTTTTTATTTAAAATTCCATCTGAAAATTCATTTCTGGGTTTTAGTTTTTCTTTAAAAAGAAGCAAACATTTAGCCATGGCTAAATGAGCCATGGCTCACAAAATGTAAGAAAAAAAAAGTAAAAAAAAAAAGAAAAAAATAGTTCATTTTGTCTTTCCACCAAAATTCCTTTGTTTTACAAAAAAAATGTTTTCAAACTTTAATTGATATAATCATACTATCTTAGAAGGAAATTTTGCTTTGTTTTGCTTGGTTTGATTTTGAATTTTAATGGGTAGTCTAATTTTTTAAAGATTTAAAAAATATTTGTTATCTAGATTAAAACTTTATTAGAAACTGTATGGAAATCAGAATCATAAACTCTGAGTTCTAGTGCTATTTTTACCATTAAATTTCTCTGGGCACCCATTTCCTTGCTGGTCTCAGCGTCCTCCAAAGTTGAATCTTTCCCATAGGCAGTCTCTGATTCAGCCTCCCACCAAGTTCTAGGCCTGACTTTTTCATGACTGTTGACACACTGTGGAGGCCTACTGGAGTCACCTCACCCTATCGCACATACTTTGTAGGGTTCTGAGGGGTGAGAACTGGTTCAAGGGGAAAGGTCACTTGAGTCTTCTACGATAAACCATTTACAATGTCACACATTTTTGTCCCATGTCCCTCAAAATTCAGCGTGCTCCAAATCTCGATCTATCTCCCTAATTGAGCAATGTCTAGTCCACCTGTGACCTCTCTCATGTGCATAATCATGCTCAAAGTTGAGGTGCCTGTCTTCCTGTCTATGACAGTGAAAGGGGTACGAGGAGAATCCCCTCCTCTTATGAAAACACAGACGTATTCAGCCACAGGAGAGGAAGGGCATGGACAGCACACTTTAGATAGATGGCTGAGTTTAAAGATATTTCATAATGAATCTCAAGTTGTTTGTCTTTTAGGATAAAAATGGATAATGGGCTAATGAGGTGCTGGGTATTGCTCCTTCTCAGCAACAACTGTATTTGGAGCAGAGCTATGCTTTGAAATCAGTAGGTTTTGGTTTGGATTACCAGCCAAAATTATTCAGTAGGAAAAGAATCCCATTTTTTACACATCAAGAATATTATGGCACATGGATAAACTAAGTATACCTTTCTATGTTTTGATCTCCCACAGTGTTAAAATAGAATTTTGATGACTTTACTATTTCTTATGTTCCTCTCCACCCAGAGGTGATGATGATGATGATGATGATGATGATGATGATTTGTGTTAGGAATACATCAACCACCACAACCTGAAAAGAATATGAGGAAAATAGGGTGACAGGAGAGCATGAGTTTTCTCCTGGGCATTTACAAATAACTCACAGAAGTAACTGTCACTAAAAGTAGAAAAGATAGTTTAGGACATATTATTGATGATATTGATGACTATAAAATTCTAAATAGCTTTTGAGATTGTTTTTATTTGAAAATAATTTCAAACTTAAAAGGAGATTCTAAGTGTAGTACAGAAACATTCTTATCCACTTTACCAGATGCACTTATTAACATTTTACTGATTTTGCTTTATGATTTTTGCTCTATCATTATTTATCAATCTATTGTAATTTATCATCATATTTCTGTCTCTGTCTATAGTAAGCAGAATTCTAAAAATCCCTCCTTCCAGCTCCCAGGTTCCTGTTTCTTGGTCATTCGATCAAACGTTAATATAGGTGCTGCTGCTATGAAGAGATTTTGCAGCTGTAATTAAAGTCCTAAGTCCTTTAACCTTGAGATACAGACCTTACCCTGGTAGATCTTATATGATCACGTGAGCCCTCTAAAAGTCAGAAGTCGGAGAGAGTAGAAAGGGGATTAGAAAGACTCAAAGCGTGAGAATTCAGTGTGTTGTTGTGGATTTGAACCCAGTTGTACACAAAGGAATGTGAGTGGCTCTAAAGACCTAAGATTTTCCTGGCTGACAGGAGGGAGGAATGGCCCTTCCTATGCTCTTACAACCAGAACTAGCTTATAAGTGTCGTATTCACAATACTCTTATTTTTCTGAATCATTCATGAAAATTATATCCCCTCCCTGGATATGTCATTGGGTGGTTCTTAAGAATAAGAGTACTCTCGTAGTTATCAACTGAAGCACATTTATCTTTGATATAACAGTTTTATCAAATATGTTATTTATAGTCCAGTTTTTGACCTAATAATGTTCTTGGTGGCATTTTATTTTTATTCTAGGGAGCATCTCTGCTACATCCGTGGGCACATCCCTATTACTTTTTTGAGTGGTTCTTTATTTTCTAATATAATAATATGACCAGACTCATCTTATCTATACAGAAACTTGACTTGGCATCAACCCTTTCCCAAGAATACTTTAGAACCTTAGATATTTTAACTGAAGGGATTATATTGAGATTGTGCTGTAAGAACATCCCAGACATTATTTGTATCCATATGTTATCCATTTATTCAGTGTCCATGGCACTGTGATATTTATTTCTGAATTGGAGCAAGCTTAGTCACTGGTAATCAGTGAATGTATTAATAATAGTAATAGCAGTTGTCACTTATTGAATGTTTTCTTGTGCCAAACACTATGCTTAGGATGTGTATATTTCATTCCATTGATCATGCCTTGTCCTTGAGAATTATAATAATTTTATTAAAGTTCAACATGGTCAAATTACCAGCTCATGGTCACACAGGACAGAACCAACTCCAAATATCATGTTTTTAGTGCTACATACTGTGGCACTTCTTTTAGAAGTAATTCACCCTCTAGAGACATACGAATGCATATACACTGTGTGCATGTGGTAAAAATAGAAACATGGATAGAGAGATGAGAGATGATTGATACATAGATAGATGATAGATAATAGATGCATAGGTAGATAGAAACATAGAAGCATAGATATAGATAGATGATAGAAAGATAAATAATAGAAACAGATGATGATAGATAATAGAAATAGATATAGATAGATGATAGATAGATAGATAGATAAATAGGAGTTAGATAGAGGCCTAGGAGATATACGGATTTTAGGCACTCATGGGAAACATGTAAGTCTTTATTTATTTATTTATTTATTTATTTATTTATTTATATATATATATTTTTAAAGGTTTTATTTATTTATTCATGAGAGACACAAAGAGAGAGGCAGAGACACAGGCAGAGAGAGAACCCAATGTGGGACTCGATCCCGGGACTCCAGGATCACACCCTGGGCCAAAGGCAGATACTCAACCAGTGAGCCACTCAGGCATCCCTACATTTAAGTTTTTAAAAGGGTTACCTGTTTTTATTGCCTGAGAGCAAGACTCTATGTATCATAAAGGAAAACTATTATTTAGTTTTTATGTTATCATGTATGGACACTACAGAGAATGATAATTTGCTAATACTTATCCAGAGAAGGTATTTCTCTGTATATGCATTATTTATGTCTTAATCCACAGCTAGTGATACTTTCAATTCAAGTGAAGGTATTTATATAGGATTTCGAAAACTGGGGATTAGTATCAGACACAAATGGATTGTTTTTTAAATGCATGTAGTCTTTGAATTTACCATTGTAAAACTCAATACACAGATTAATAGTGGGATGTATATTAATTTGTGCAAGGAAGAATGTCCAGAGTGTTTGAGAGTAGTACTTCTGGAGGGCTGGTCATGGACCACCATGAGATGTGAACTGTTTGTCACTGGCTCACATGATGAGTTTAGAAAGTGAGAGTAGGCACTTGGAAACTGTTACTGAAATTACCATTGTCATTATACATATGCATGAGGTCATTTTCCTAATACTTTATTATATTTTGGGACGCCTGGGTGGCTCAGCGGTTGAGCATCTGCTTTCAGCTCAGGACATGATTCCAGTGTCTGGGATCAAGTTCCACATCCAGATCCTTGCTTCTCCTTCTGCCTATGTCTCTGCCTCTCTCTCTGTGTCTCTCATGAAAATAAATAAAACCTTAAAAAAATACTTTGTTATATTTTTAAAAGTATCAGTCCACCATGGGTTGGAACTGAAACAACACACACACACACACACACACACACAAGATCCTAGATTGCAGAGTTTGTAAAGTAATAATCTACAGAATACAGAATTAAGTCCAAACTAAAGGTTCACCTGAAATATCGAGGCCACAAAATATTTAAAAAATTATATATGGCTGTCTGTTACTTAGCCTTTCTATTTGAATGTCTCATTTTCCTTTTTTCTCTAAGAATTATATTTATGTATATAAAAAATAAGATTCTTACTCCCTAACTGCCAAATCTCCTTGGCTTCTTCTCAGCTCAATTGTTGGACAAAACTCAATTTCTATATCAATATTTTAAAAAGGTCATTGTTACCCATGCTTCATAGCTTCTTCTGAATTTAATTCAAAGTCTGCATCATAGTGTCAGGACAGCAGAGAACTAGTTCTTGTCTAATTCACAAGCTCTTTTGCAATTTAGAACTTGAGAAACATCAAGGACACAGAGTTCACTGAGAAAATTAACCACTGTCTTGTGAATAAAGTGCATACATAAAGCACCCAGCGATACCAAATTGAGTTAGGCAGTTGGCAGGATGAGGGATCAATAGCATCTTGGCCTGTTGATGAGAAATGCTGACTGATTTGTGGCATCATGGTGAGCTCTAGACACCACTCACAGTATTTTTTATTATTTTTCCTATAAAACCATAACATGATCATCATATACAAATTTAGAATTATAGAAAGCCATCATGATTAAAATGAGAATCACATGTATTCTTACCACCTAACATAGCTGTTTGCAAGATTGTATCCAGTCAAAGGTATGTGTGTTATTGGTGTTATTTACGTACATACATTTTTTTCCCTTGGGATTCATTTTTCCCCCTATTTCTTTTTTTTAATAAATTTATTTTTTATTGGTGTTCAATTTACCAACATACAGAATAACACCCAATGCTCATCCCGTCAAGTGCCCCCCTCAGTGCCCATCACCCATTCTCCCCCACCCCCCCGCCCTCCTCCCCTTTCCCCCTATTTCTAAATTGAAGTATAATTGACACACAATGTTACATTAGCTTCAGGTGTACAACATAGGGTCTTGACAGGTCTATACATTATGCTATGCTCACAAGGGTAGCTACCATTTGTCACCACACAAGGCTATTACAATGCATGGACAATGTTCCTGGTACTGTACCATTCAACCCTGTGACTCATTCTTCTCGTAACTGAAAGCCTGTTCCCCCCTCCCCTCCATCCCTTTCATCCATCCCCTGCTTCTGCTCTGGCAACCATCTCTTTGTTCTCTATATCTATGGGTCTGTTTCTCCCTTTGGCTTATTCATGTGTTCCTTCACGCGTTTTGTTTTTTTAGATTCCACATTTAAGTGAAATCAAGTGATATTTGTCTTTGTCTGACTTATTTCACTTAGCATACTACACTCTAGCTCCATCCATGTTGTTACAAATGGCAAGATCTCATTTTTTCTTATGCCCGAGTAACATTTTATATATGCCAGGTCTTGATCCATTCATCTATTTTTGAACCCTTGGGTTGCTTCTACATTTTGGCTATTATAAATAATGCTGCAATAAACAGGTGTGAATATATCTTTTCAAATTAGTGTTTTCATTTTCTTTGGGTAAATCCAAGTAGTGGAATTACTGGATCGCATGTTAATTCTATTTTTAATTTTTTGCAGAACCTCCATACTTGTTTTCCACAGTGGCTGTACCAATTTGCATTCCTACTAACAGTGCAGCAGGGTTCCTTTTTTTTTCTTCACATTCTCACCAACACTTGCTATTGCTTATCTTTTCGATACTAGACATTCTGACAGGTGTAAGATTTTGATTTGCATTTTCCTAACGATGACTAATGTTGAACATCTTTTCGTGTGTCTGGTGGCCATCTTGACGTCTTCTTTGGAAAAAAAAGTCTATTCAGGTCCTATGCCCATTTTTAATTGGACTATTTGGTTTTTTTTTTGTTTTTTGTTTTTTGTTTTTTTTTGTATTGAGATGTGTAAATTCTTTACCTATTTTGCATGTTAACCCTTTATCAGATATATCATTTGCAAATATCTTCTCCCATGCAGTAAGATGTCTTTTTGTTTTGATGATGGTTTCCCTTGCTGTGTAAAAGCTTTTCATTTTGAGATAGTCCCAGTAGTTTGTTTTTGCTTTGATTTCCCTTGCATAAGGAGACATATCTAGAAAAATATTTCTATTATTGATGTTAAAGAGATTACTACCCATATTTTCTGCTTGAAGTTTTATGACTTCAGGTCTCACATTTAGGTCTTTAATCCACTTTGAATTTATTTTGTATATGGTTTGAGAAAGCTGTGTATGCTTGGGATAGCGGTCCAGTTATCCCAACTTCATTTTTTTGAAGAGGTTGCCCTTTCACCATTGCATATTCTTACCTGCTTTGTCATAAATTAATTGACCATGAAGGTGTGGGTTTATTTCTGGGTCCTCACTTTGATCAATGTCTGTTTTTGTGTCAATATCATACTGTTTTGGTTACCATAGCTTTATAGTATACCTTGAAATCTGGGATTTGTGATGCCTTCAGCTTTTTTGTTGTTTTTCAAGATAGTTTTGTCTGTTTAGGTGTTTTGTGATTTCATACATGTTTTAGTATTATTTGTTCTAGTTCTGCGAAAAATGCTGTGGTATTTTGATAAGGATGACATTGAATCTGTAGAATGCTTTGGGTAGTATGGACATTTTAACAGTATTAGTTCTTTAATCTAGCATGGCATGTTTTTTAAATTTTTATTGTCTTCAATTTTATTCAACAAAATTGTATAGTTTTCAGGAGTAAACATCTTTCACTTCCATGGTTGAGTTATTCCTAATTATTTCATTCTTTGTGGTGCAGTTGTTAATGGAATTGTTTTCTGTTGGTTTGTTTTTTAATTTACTTTCTGCTGCTTTGTCTTTGGTGAAAAGAAACACAGCCAATTTGTATATGTTAATTTTGTATGCTGCAACTTTACTGAATTCATTTATTACTTCTAATAGTTTTTGGTGGAGTCTTGAGGTTTTTCTATGTATGCAAATATAGAAAGTATCATGTCATCTGCAAATAGTGACAGTTTAACTTCTTCCTTACTAATTTGGATGTCTTTTATTTCTTTTTCTTGTCTGGTTGCTGTGGCTAGGATTATGTTGAATAAAAGTAGTAAGAGTAAACATCCTTTTCTTCCTTCTGATCTTAGAGAAAAAGCTCTTAGCTTTTCACTACAGAGTATGAGGTTAGCTGTGCGTTTTTCACATATGCCTTTTATTATGTTCAGGTATGCTTCCTGTTCTTTGGAATATTTTGAGAAAATAAGTATTAACTAAGGTATTATGTGTATATAAATTTTGGCAGTAATTTTTAACCTGCTACCAGAGTCATTTTTTTCTAATGTAATCTAAAGTTTTTCAAAAGCATGACTTTAAACAACTGCATAGTATTTCATAATATATTTAACAATTTCTTCATTGGTGAACATTTACTTTTTTATTTATTAGAGGAAGGAACATTATTGTATATATATATTTGCCTGACTTTCTGAATATTACTTATGACTGATTTTTTAAAACAGTATTATTTTTTGAATTATATTTACTTCCTATTGGAATACTGTATTTTATTTTTTTGAAAACTGTATTTTTCTTTTATTTTTTTTCTTTTATTCAAGTATGCATAATACCAAAATTGGTTCATTGAAAAATAGATATAAATTATTTCAGTTCAGTTCTTAAAATTGAACCAGTATATTAACATAATGATATAAATTATGATACAGAAATTCATGTTGAAATATTCATTAAATATTAAAATTTATTAAATATTAAAATAATTAAAATATTTGTTAAATATTAAACATATTTATCTAATATTTTGTCCAAAAATGAGCCTCCCATAAAATAAATAAAACTTTCAATAGTTTGTTTTTAGTTCTTGTGATTAATTCTATAATGCTAATGATCTGTAAAATATATTTATTTATTAATTATTTAAGAAAGAGAGAGAGAGCAAGGGGAGGGACAGAGGGAGAGAATCTCAAGCAGACTCCTTGCTCAGCACAGAGCCCAAAGTGGGACTCGATCCCATGACCCTGAGATCATAACCTGAGCTGAAATCAAGAGTTGGACACTTAACCAACTGAGCCACCAGGTACCTCAATGATACTCTTCTATAGTTATTTAAGAATATTGGCATTTTGTATAGATTCTAGCTGTGAGAAATAGGGTTTCTCACTCTGACGCTCCCCCCATTTACTCCCTTTATTTTTGAGGTATATTGTTAATTTTGCTTTTTTTTCAAACATGGAAAAAGGACCCCTGCTTGAATGCTTTCAAATTATTCTTTCTTCTTATTGATTATTTCAGTAACTCCAAATATTGCAATTAGGTACTTTGTTCTTCTCACCAATACCCTCCACTGTGGCTGTTATAATTCCTCATTGGATAAGTTGTGGATCATTGCCCTTACAATTCCACCACTGGTTTTATCATGTTATAACATCTACCCTCTGTTTTTTATACTTTTGGTTTTATGTTCTCAGAGATGAATAGGTTTATATTTCATTCTTATGCACAAATTGAGTTTTATGAGCTCTCTCTGTATGTCATTACTAAAAGATGTAAAAGAGAAAAGCTGGGACACCTGCACCCCGATGTTTATAGCAGCAATGTCCACAATAGCCGAACTGTAGAAGGAGCCTCGGTGTCCATCGGAAGATGAATGGATAAAGAAGCTGTGGTCTATGTATACAATGGAATATTCCTCAGCCATTAGAAACGACAAATACCCACCATTTGCTTCAACGTGGATGGAACTGGAGGGTATTATGCTGAGTGAAGTAAGTCAATCGGAGGACAAACAGTGTATGTTCTCATTCATTTGGGGAATATAAATAATAGTGAAAGGGAATATAGGGGAAGGGAGAAGAAATGTGTGGGAAATATCAGAAAGAGAGACAGAACATAAAGACTCCTAACTCTGGGAAACGAACTGGGGGTGGTGAAGGGGAGGAGGGCGGGGGGTGGGGGTGAGTGGGTGAAGGGCACTGAGGGGGACACTTGACGGGATGAGCACTGGGTGTTATTCTGTATGTTGGTAAATTGAACACCAATAAAAATTATTTTATTAAAAAATTTTAAAAAATTAAAAAAATAAAAGATGTAAAAGAGAAATAAATATTTTACAAGTATGAGAGAATAAGGAGAATGGACACATGTAAGATAATGTGAGATTATTTAACATATGTCACATGGAAATTACAGAAAGAAAAGATGGGAAGACAAGACAGAAGAAAGGATGGAAGAGACAGGGGAAGGAAAAATTGAGGGATAAAGATGACAAAGTTATATGGCATTCTAGGGTCTTTGCATTTCTGTTATAAATTTAGAATACATTTGTCAACATCTGTGAAAAAAAGAAAGAAAAAAGCCTGGTGTAATATTTATTGGGATTGCATTGAAGCTATTGGTCAATTTGGAGAGAAGTGCTTTCTTGATAATATTGATTTTTTGTCCCATGAACATGGTATTTATCTCCATTTATTCAGGTCATCTTAAGTTCCTCATAGCAAAGTTTGGGAGTTTTCAATGTATAGGTCTTTCACATCTTGTGGAAAATTTCCCCCTAAGTATTGGGTATGTTTAGCACTATTATAAGTGATATTTTAAAATTTCTACTTGTGGGGATCCCTGGGTGGCTCAGCGGTTTAGCGCCTGCCTTTGGCCTGAGGAGTGATCCTGGAGTCCCAGGATCGAGTTCCGAGTTGGGCTTCCAGCATGAAGCCTGCTTCTCCCTCTGCCTGTGTCTCTGCCCCTCTCTCTCTATCATGAATAAATAAATAAATTTTCAAAAAAATTAAAAAAATAAAATTTTTACTTGTCTGTTATTACTGGATAAAATGCTGTTAATTTTAGAATACAGATCTTGAATCCTAAGACCCTACTAAACTGACTCTCAGTTCCAATACTTAATTCCTAGATTCTCAGGATATTCTAGAATTATAACTGTGTCATCTTTGAATATAGACAATTTTATATCTTTCTAACTTTGATGACTTTTTAGTTTTTTTTTTTTTCTTGTCCTATTGCACTGGCTAAAACCTTCAGTACCATTTTATAGAAGTGGTCAGAGCAGACATCCTTGTCTTATTCCTGTTACTAGGAACAAAATTTCAGTATTTCATCATTAAGTATAATATTAGCTCCAGGATTTTGGTAGATGCCTTTATTAGGTTTAGGGAAATCCACAAGTTAATATATATTATGGTGTCTGAACTGTAACAAAATATAATAAAATCAAAGACAGGTACAAAATCTTGGAGGATGGCAAAGCAAAATCTGCACCCAAGTTATATAGGCAGGGAAAGTTTTATTCAAGGCTATTGCAGTAAGGTAGAGAGCCAGAGCTAACGTCTGCACTTAGCACCACTGAGAAAAAAAAGTAGAAGAGTTTTAATTCTGAGCTGATTGAGTGGAAAAATACTGGAAGATGTTAGTGTGGAGATTGATCAATGTAGTCTGTCATCCCTGAGTTTTCAAATGTTTTTGCTAATTGTCACCCATTGAAGTTCCACTGCTACCCTCTCACAGAGACTGGGAGAAAGACACTCTATCTTCCTTAAATTTATATTCCAAAAGAATGGCTCCTAGGACCTTGAGAAAAATATTCCTGGGTCATAAAACTGGCTAGAGGCTTTAAAAACCTTTTACATACATCACAAAACAGACTGAGAAGGAATTTACAATGACAGCTTTTCTGCAGTAAATGCTCTATGGAAAGGGGTCAGGAGCCCAAACTCTGGAAGGAGCCAGCCTAGTGTTCAGTCAAGCTGGCAGGAACCTAAGGCCATCTTGGTCAAACTAAATATTCCTTATATGCTTGTTAAACAATGATCCTCTATGACATTGAACGGACCTGCTGAACTTCTTTGTGATTTGTAAGTTTTGGATAAGTTTCTTTTTCATAGCCTAGTTTATTTAAAAACATCACATAAAGTGGGAAATGATTTCTCTCATGACAATGGTGGTGGTCATGGTGATGATGACAAGTAGTCCAAGTTTTAAAAATATATTTTAGATTAAAATTAAAAAAAATAAAGGTAAGCAGAAAAGCCTTACTGATTTAACAACTGTGGAGTATTAGAGAATGAGAGGAGTCAGCGAAGACGTTAAATCTTTTTTTTTTTTTTTTTTATAAATCTGACCAATGGGAAAACTGGGGTTTTTATTAACTTTACTTTCGTAGAACTGGTCATCAGATTAGCAGTCAAACCATGTCTTGTCTTACATACTATCTATGAGTTTTTCCCCCATAGTATGCTGGTCCCCAGGAATATTCCCTGACTACCATTTCATATCTGATGCTTAGCCTTTCTTAAGAACCTACTCTTATGCTTTCTCTTCAACAAAATCATCTCTGTTATCCCCAACCTGTTAGGATGATGGTGGTGCTATTATTGATGTTACTATTATTACTAACATTTTTGGTGGTTATACTCTTTTCTTGGTATTAAACTAAGTCTTTTACATTAATTGTCTAATATGATCTTTATAGAAACTCAATGAGATGTTATTATTACTATTTATTTGTTTTTACAAATGAGGAAACCAACATGTTGTCACTCTTAGAGATGAGGATACAAAACCAGAAATGGTGGCACCAGTATATGAATTTAGTTCTGTTTAACTCCAGAGGGCCAATCTCTTAAACTTCTAGAATAACTAATTAAATACAATTGTTGATGAATGACTATTTGTTCTGTAGCCCGTGTTTAGTTTCCCCTGAGGTGATTGCATTTGTAATTTAATTAATCCTGGGCATCCATCCTTTCTTTCTACCAATTGCCCCTGTGGCTACTGTTGCTATACACCATTCAATGCTGTTGTGCTTTATAGTTCTCTACTGAACCATATTTAAAAGAAGAGTTGTATCTTTATTCCAAATAATGTAGCACAATTCCATGGCAAATTATTTATATAAAGCAAGTGAGTTTTAGTAAAGGTCAGATTTACCTAATTGACATTTTTTTCTGCTCACTCACATTATTACCTAATTATTTATTTACTTCCTTGTACTAGTACATTTCATAATGAGTGTAATATACACCGTTGTGGAGAATTAGCACTAAGAGGAACTTGAACATCCTTTGGTACCTCCTTGTGCCCAAAGGAAGATTCCCCCCACGCCTCCCTGACAAAGCACTGCTCTGTATCTGATTAATTATGCCAATGAAGGGAATACAGACTACCTGGGTGCATCCACTTTTGTTATTGGATGAATGCGTAAGTTTAACATTACTGCAACAGTTAGTTGAAGTTTTTCTCTTTGTAACTTTTCAAACATTGCTTCTAGGTCTAACATCTTAAGAAAAAAAATGTTAGATACACAGCATGCCATGTGCTCAGATGTTAGGATGCCCTTTGTGTGCTGCCAAAGGCTCCTTGGGCTAACTCTCCCCAATTTTCTCTCAGATACTCTTAACGTACATCTTACCTCTTTCTCAATGGACTCAGATTGTTTTTCCTCAGTAAGAGGCAGCAGAAATATTCCCTGGCTATAGGCTGCTACATTGACAGCAAACACGACAATTCACACATGCCACCAGGATAACGAGCTAGTCATTGATCTTTCCCTGTATTGATTCCGATGAATTATGATTATGGATTTGAAGCTGGACTCTTGGTTCCTGGACCTGTTTTTAAAGCACCAGCACGACTATAGTTGTTATTAGTTGCATTATTAACTTAGCTCCATGTTCAGTTTTGTTCCCTACTTAATTATATTTTATACACCTCTTAACCTTATGCTCAATCAATCACTAATTTGCCTTCTTTATCTCTGCTTCCTGTTTACCCACTGATTAGAAATCTACTGGGTAACTGAGTGTACCAGGTCCTGATAGCACCTTCTCAGTCACTAAGCATACACCTCTGGATTGTTTCAAGACCCCTCCCCACCACCATGGTCTCAAGAAACCTCTTACCCAGCTCTCATGGATGCAAGCTGTCCCCAAACTCAACAGTGCAAGGCAGCTTCGCCTCCTGCGCACAAGGTGCATGGACAAGTTTGAGTCAGGAACAGATTCATGAGTACTGGATTGTTGACACCGATCACCGTATAGACTCCTGAAATACCCAAGATGCTTTCCGACATCATAGACTCTCTGTGGTCTCTTGACAAACAAGTTCTGTCCTCCTCTCTTGATCTCTGTTTTGTGTACAACCTTGTTTAAGTCAGTCTTTGCTGAATTGGATCTCATAAAGATCTCTTCTATAAATCTTGCATACTTGTTATTTCTTTGCTGTGTTTTTTTCTAATTAATAGCATTAGTTATAAGTTGATATTATATCTTGCTTAACCTGGAATAGGAATTATAAAGCTTAGTTTTAGCTGGAACTTCTACCATGCATGTCGTTGACTCTCATGGTGCCCCATAGTAATGTTCTAGAAGGTCGGTGAGTGCTGGACTTGGGCTCCTTGGGGGAATACAGGCTTAAGTGCTTACAAGCCTCTAGTCATGATGATTTTATCGACTAAAACACCATTTATGTTCGTTTCTTCATTGTTGAAAGCCTATTCTTCCATAAAACCCTTTCCCTGAATAGCACTTAGCAGGCATTTTAAAGATTTCTCCACTGTCTTTTGGGTTGCAGAACTTGCCTCACCTGTGGGTTTCACATTTTTCATGTTGCATTACGTTTTGAAATGTCCAAGTCAGCCAGCACTCTCTGAGAAGAGTCTAACATTTTCCTGATTCGGGATAATGTGACTATAATTTTCTTTGCTTTCAGCTTCACAATAATGCCATCCACTATGCTTTTTAAAAAAATGGGTCATTACCTCATGAATTCACAAACTTATTCATACCTTCTCTTCTTTTCTGTAGCTTCATCATGCAGTATAGATGTTATTTTCAGACTTTCTGGAATGGTCTCATTGATCGGTGGATTTCTTTTTTCTTTTTTTTCTTTTTGAATGGAGCTTATTGATTCATTAACGTTGAACTCCTCACCAATAACACTGTAACTCATGCATCAATGAAGCTTATCTAACACATGCATTTTTTTCCATAAACCACAGATATCACAGCTTTGTATTTAGAAACATCACACAACAGTTGAACATTAGACTTAGGAGACTTTTTGAACAGTTAAATCACCAAGTAAAAGTAAAAAAGATGTGGCAATAAATAAAGTGAGAAAAGGACACTTTTTTACAGCATGAGAGCTTTGCTTTGTTTGACTGGGAATGTTTGTGCCCAGTAACTCAAGTTTCTGCTATTCTGTGAATGTCCGTGAATAACCACAAAGTGCCCGAGTATTGATTTGGAAAGTACAAATAAATTTCAGTGACTAAACTTATTTTTAAATATGGGATATGCACATAATATGGATCAACTGTATTAGAATCCAAGGATATGACCCTTTAGAATGAGAGATTACACCAAATGCCCTGCACAGAACCTTGTGCTATGGCAAATCATTGTGAAATTTCAGAACATTTAGCTTAAGAGAAGATTCTAAAAGTTTCCAGAGAGCAAAAAAAGAGTACTGAAAGTTGTTTAGATCATCCTTGTCATGACAATAATTACCCCTTACATATTAATTCAAAAAAATCTATTTAGGGCTGCCTGGTGGTTCAGTTGGTTAAGAGTCTGACTCTCCTTTATCGAATATTAGTTGACCATAAAGTTCAGGGTCCACTTCTGGGTTCTCTATTCTGTTCCATTGATCTATGTGTCTGTTTTTGTGCCAGGACCACACTGTCTTGATGACCACAGCTTTGTAGTACAACCTGAAATCTGGCATTGTGATGCCTCCAGATATGGTTTTCTTTTTTAAAATTCCCCTGGCTATTCGGGGTCTTTTCTGATTCCACACAAATCTTAAAATAATTTGTTCTAACTCTCTGAAGAAAGTCCATGGTATTTTGAGGTGAGGTTTTCCTTCTAGTCATTTTGCTCAGTACAGAGTGGCCAAAAGCAAGTTGTATTGGGAAAAAGAGAAAAAGAGAGGAGAGAAAGAAGGAAAGAAAAGAGAAAGAGAAAAAAAAGGTAAGAAAAAAAAAACGAAAAAAAAAAAGAAGAAAAAGAGAAAGAAAAAGAAAGGAGAAAAAAAGGGGGTGGGGGAAGGAAACAAATCAAAAAGCAAAACAAAACAAAAACAAAACAAAAACAAAAACAAAAACAAAACAAAACAAAAAAAGAACCACAGGGGAGTATCTTCTGATTCTGTGTACTTTAAGTCCCTTGGCTTCCCCTGGAAGTTGTCAGTCAGTCTAGCTGGTGTTCTGGGGGAGGGGCCTGTTGTGCTGATTTTCAGGTGTTAGCACTTGGGGGAGCTGCTGTGCCCCTGCCTGGTGCAGGGCTCAGTGGGGGTTGTTTACCCCGTGAGGCCGCAGGAGGGACAGCCCCAGTGGCGGGGCAGCTCTGGAGCCCTGGATTCAGCTCCGGCAGGAACTCCGTCTGCAGGGCCTGGAGGCTCCGGGGCGGGGCCGCTGATCTGCTCAGCTGGGGCAGGAGCGTCCTTGCTGTCCTGGGCCCTCCCGGCCTCTGCCTGTCCCGGGGGAGGCCGGATCCTGGGCTGTGTCCCTGCGCCCTGTGCTCCGGGGCCTGAGCTGTTGGATTCGCGCTCCCGGGCCGCGCAACCCCCTCCGCGGAGCTGCCCCCGAGCCCCTCCGAGCTGCTCCTGGAACCGCGCAGCCCCCTCCGCACGGAGCCTCTTCCTCTGCCCGAGCCCCTCCGAGCTGCTCCCAGGGCCGCGCAGCCCCCTCCGCGGAGCCGCCGCCCGAGCCCCCCGAGCTGCTCCGGGTCCCGCCATGCGCGCTGCAGCCCTTAGGGAGCTCGGCGCACTCTCCTGGGCGCGCAGTTGCTGTTACTGTCCCGGGGAGCCCGAGGGCTCCTCGCCCTCCTGGGTCCTGCTCCAACTCCCTGCGAGCCTCTTTCTGCCCGGGAAGGTTGGTGCAGCTCCTGCTCCTCCGGGAAGGGGCTCTCCTGTCCTGGGGACACTCGCCCCGGCCTCAGCCCAGCTCCTCGCGGGGCCCCTCCCCCTTGGAGGCTTTTTGTTTAATTCTTTTTTCCCCGTCTTCCTACCTTGATAGAAGCGCGAACTCTTCTCACTGTAGCATTCCAGCTGGTCTCTCTTTAAATCTCAGGCCGAATTCATAGATTTTCAGGATAATTTGAAGGTTTTCTAGGTAGTTTGGTGGAGACAGGTGATTTGGAGACCCTACTCTTCCGCCACCTTGCTCCTCCCCCAAAGTCCATGGTATTTTGATAGGGATTGCATTAAACATGTAAATTGTCCTGGGTAACATTGACATTTTCACAATATTAATTCTGCCAATCCATGAGCATGGAATATTTTTCCATCTCTTTGTGTCTTCCTCAATTTCTTTCAGAAGTCTTCTATAGTTTTGAGGGTATAGATCCTTTACGTATTTGGTTAGGTTTATTCCTAGGTATATTATGCTTTTGGGTGCAATTGTAAATGGGATTGACTCCTTAATTTCTCTTTCTTCACTCCCATTGTTAGTGTCTAGAAATGCCACTGACTTCTGGGCATTGATTGTGTATCCTGCCACACTGCCAAATTGCTGTATGAGCCTAGCAAACTTGGTGGGGGCTTTTGGGTTTTCTATGTAGAGTATCATGTCATCGGCAAAGAGGGAGAGTTTGACGACTTCTTTGCCAATTTGAATGCCTTTAATGTCTTTTTGTTGTCTGATTGCTGAGGCTAGGACTTCCAGTACTATGTCGAATAGCAGTGGTGAGAGTGGACATCCCTGTCTTGTTCCTGATCTTAGGGGAAAGGCTCCCACTGCTTCCCCATTGGGAATGATATTTGCTGTGGGCTTTTCGTAGATGGCTTTTAAGATGTCGAGGAATATTCCCTCTATCCCTACACTCTGAAGAGTTTTGATCAGGAATGGATGCTGTATTTTGTCAAATGCTTTCTCTGCATCTAAAGAGAGGATCATATGGTTCTTGGTTTTTCTCTTGCTGATATGATGAATCACATTGATTGTTTTACGAGTGTTGAACCAGCCTTGTGTTCTGGGGATAAATCCTATTTGGTCATGGTGAATAATTTTCTTAATGTCCACAATAGCCAAACTGTGGAAGGAGCCTTGGTGTCCATCGGAAGATGAATGGATAAAGAAGATGTGGTCTATGTATACAATGGAATATTCCTCAGCCATTAGAAACGACAAATACCCACCATTTGCTTCAACGTGGATGGAACTGGAGGGTATTATGCTGACTGAAGTAAGTCAATCGGAGAAGGACAAACATTGTATGTTCTCATTCATTTGGGGAATATAAATAATAGTGAAAGGGAATATAAGGGAAGGGAGAAGAAATGTGTGGGAAATATCAGAAAGGGAGACAGAACATGAAGACTCCTAACTCTGGGAAACGAACTAGGGGTGATGGAAAGCGAGGAGGGCGGGGGTGTGAGTGAATGGGTGGCGGGCACTGAGGGGGGCACTTGACGGGATGAACACTGGGTGTTATGCTGTATGTTGGCAAATTGAACACCAATAAAAATAAATTTATTATTAAAAAAAAAGTGTCTGACTCTCAATTTTGGTTCAGGTTGTATCTCAGGATCCTGAGATCAAGCCCCACATTAGGCCCCACATACAGCAGGGTGTCTGCTTGAGATTCTCTCTCTGCCCCTCCTCACTCTGCTTGCTCACACTCTCTCTCTCTCAAAAAAAAAAAAAAAAAACCAAATAACAGAAAACAAAATCTTTCTATGTTGGAAATCTAAAAAGATAAGAAGGAATTAGCCAACTAATTGTTGTTTTTTGAACAGAAGAAATAAACCATTAAGAGAAAGAGAAAGAGATTACCAAGAGGAAAAGCGGCACTTTACATAGAAAAAAATCCAAATACCCAATGAATGAATTGAAAAGTTATTCAATTTCATTTGTGACCAGGAAAATCAAGGATGTGGAGTGAGAGTGTCTCTTGGACACTTCCCTGTGGTGTGTAACCTTGTATGAGGACCCTGGTGAGCATTTTGTCATTATCTAGTTAAGTGAAAGCAACGCATGTGTATAACCCAACCAGGACGCCAGGATGGGTATAGAAGAATGTTCACAGCAGAGCTGTGCACGGTAAAAATTGCAATCAGCAAAAATTTTCATCAAAAATAGAGTGGATGATGGGGATCCCTGGGTGGCGCAGCAGTTTGGCGCCTGCCTTTGGCCCAGGGCGTGATCCCGGAGACCCGGGATCAAATCCCACATCGGGCTCCCGGTGCATGGAGCCTGCTTCTCCCTCTGCCTGTGTCTCTGCCTCCCTCTCTCTCTCTCTGTACCTATCATAAATAAATAAAAATTAAAAAACAAAAAAACAAAAAAAAATAGAGTGGATGAGTCATATAATAGAATACTGAACAGCAATGGAAACAAATTACCACTTCACAAAACAACATGGATTAAGTCTGTCAATTATATGTTTCAGTGAAAGAAACAAGACACAAAACAAGATAGTTTGAGTCAATCTGTATACAATTCTAAAACAGAAAAATATATACTGTCTTAGGGCTACATATTTAAATTGCAGAATATTTTTTAAAAATCAATAAATGGTTATCATTCTTGTCACTATAGTGGATAAAAAAAGGAAAGAGAAGGAAGTCTGGAGTTAGTGTTATGACCTGTTTTTTGACATGGTAATAAGGATATTGACTTTATTCATTTATTATACTTCATGATTTCAGTATTTTTCTGTGCATATTACATTTCATAATTGAAAGAGAATTAATAAGATTTTTATAAAACTCTGCATTCGTGTGCCTTTCTGAAGGGAAAAATACTGCTTAAAATGAAATGCAATCCACTTCAGGTTGTTCAAACTGAATTGTGATAAAATGACTGGTAGTACATGAATAACCTTAAAATTTTAGGAGAAATCTCATTAGAGAACAACTTAAATGTTCCAAATTTGACAAAGTAGAAATAATGATGAATTTCCAAACAGATTGGAAGGTAAGAGATGAGAAGTTGGGGAGAATTATAACAGGCAATCTTCTCAATTTTCATGCCTTCCCATCAGTATTGACGTGTGAAATATGAACCTGAGTCCAAAAATATCTTAGTCTGGGATGCCTGGGTGGCTCAGCAGTTGAGCATCTGCCCTTGGCTCAGGGCGTGACCCTGGAGACCCGGGATCAAGTCCCACATCCAGCTCCCTACATGGAGTCTGCTTCTCCCTCTGCCTATGTCTCTGCCTCTCTCTGTCTCTGATGAATAAATAAATAAAATATTTAAAACAAGAAAAGAAAAACAAAAATAGCTTGGTCAATATCTCAGTCTTGCTTCCTTTTTAATATCAGAAATACTTATTTTCAGAAGTTACCATAATTTTGTGGGAAAATATTAAGAAAACTCCTTACCTTGGTTATGTCCTTTAGTCACATTCAGATAATTAAAATTTGATATTTTAAAAGTGGAAATTCTTATTCTATGGTTGAGTGTCACACAGATGAGTTCTGTAGACATGTACACATGGAAGAAGCTCAACAACACTTCCAGAGCACTGGAGCTTTGTAGTCGTTTCATTGTCGTCTTTTCCTTCATTCCTCTCTTCCGCATAGTTCTCAGTAGGGCCTTAGAAGTGAATTAGCATTTAATGAGCAGTTCACATCTATCTTCATGGCATAGGTCTTCAAGATTATTGTTTTGAATAAAACGTATAAATACATATGTTTGTAGATGTGTATACACACACGTTTGTTTGCATCTTATATATACAGGAATGCCCCTTTTCAGGAGGATTAGAGAACTAAGAGCAGCAAAGCTTCATGGACTACAGGAGTGTGTGGAGGAGAAGACTTCCAGTCCAACAGACCGCAAAACACACACAACATTCACCACCTGTTATGCCTGATTAATTTGCCTTTAATGAGATGCTCACAATTGCATATTGCAAACAATAATTATAAATATTTTGAAATTTATAAAATATGTATTTTTGCAAAAATATATACAGAATTATAAGAAAATTTGTATATAAAATATTTTCCATATAGCAAATGCATTTGTATATTGGGTATGTATGTGTTATACATATATATATATATATATATATATATAATATTTTTAGAAGAGAAGTGTTTAATAATGTGGTTTCTTGGGGATATTTGATGTATCTATGTAGTTGATACAAAGTAGATCACTGATTGAAGAACACACATTCCAGTCC
The DNA here is from genome assembly GCF_053574225.1 of Canis aureus. Lineage (NCBI taxonomy): Eukaryota > Metazoa > Chordata > Mammalia > Carnivora > Canidae > Canis > Canis aureus. Next base: position 47,575,708 of record NC_135637.1, on the reverse strand, counting down.
TGAAAGTTGAAAGAGACAGAAATGAGAATGAGGATCTATATATTAGCTCCTACCCTAGATGGTGTGCTGAGATCATCTTGGTTTTACATTTATTTCTCTCATTTCCACAATTTTGTCAACATTTGTTTCCCGTTATTTTTTAAAGAATTTTATTTATTATGTATTTATTTAGAGAGAGGAGAGCATGTGTGAGGGAAAGAGAGAACCTCATGCAGACTCCATGCTGAGTATCCAGCCCCATGTGCCCCTCCATTTATTTTAAAGTACTGTTTATTTTATAATTTCTATAAATTTTCTAGAGAAAGGGTTTTTTTTGTTTGCTTTTTGTTCTTTTTTCATTAACATGCTGTTGTTGTTTTATGGGTTGAATCTCCTTGAGGATGCTTCCTATGGTTTTCCCCCCATTCTCTGCTCACTGGACAGCCTTGGCTTGGGAGTCTGCCCTTCTTGGTGGAGTTGACCCTGTGGGGGCCTGGCCTCCATGTGTGTCTCCAGGGACTGTCCCCCAGTTCCAGAAATATTCATGTTGTCCTCAGTAGAATTTTTCTCTCACATTATTCCATCTCTGCAGAAATCTAGATGCTGGTGAGGAAAAGGTGCTGGTCAGCTTCTGCATGTAGAGCAGCAACATGCTTTGTGTCTCTACTCAGTCTCACTTTCTTGAGCATCTAAAAATGAACTTTGAATAACTAAAGCTCCCGGGTTTTTGTCAGATGCACCTGCTCCATCTGGAGTATATCTATCTTACAAACTCAAAGACACATTTTTCAGGCCAATTTCTCTGGTTACTGTTACTGTTTCTGGTCTTTCTTTCTAGAAACGTATTTCTGTATTACCTCATCCTGCTGGTCTTCTCATCTCTCCTTGACTAGAGGTTTATATCCGTATTCACTATTATTATCATTTTAGGGGAATTATAACAGAAAAGAAAGAAGCATGTTTGTTCAATCTTATTTTTCACCAGCTGCCTTGAGACTGAGAAGCTAACACCCAAGCTTGTGGAAAAGTACAGTGCCTCTGACTTAATATTTTTGACCCATACTCTAGGAGCCTTAAAATATTTTTTTTAAATAAGGAGAGGATGTGAAGTCCTAATCAACTTTTTCTAGTGAGATACAGTGCATGTATTTTATAGAATGAAATCACATTTTTGTACTTGATGTCTTTTGTTTAAACTTATTTTTTCTAAACAAAGTCTATATATACTATAGAGTCTAGACAAGAGAGGCCTCCAAACTGCTATAGCATTCAGGTCCACGATTTAATGCTGGCTGAAAGGAGGATGTAAGTTATCCATCATATCATAATTTTCCCATCAAGAAAAAAAATAAAATTAAAGCTTTGTACTTTGTCAGTGTGTCTCCTGGGAAATGGAAGAGGAGGCTGAGCCCGAATAAATGTGATGGGAGGAATACAGTGATTCAGGTGCATATGGAGTTGTGATTATAGGGAAAGGTACAAACTTAATATTGAGGAAAGTTTGAAAGGGGGGCACAGATAAAATTAATGGCCTTCAAAATTCTGTTAGCAGAAAAGCCATCATTCATTATGCTCAAAAGCAAAGTAAGCACCTGCTGAAATCTTATCTTGGCATGATAGAACAGATGTTGTACTGGAAGGAGCAAGACCATAAGGTACCATTTTATTTCCAATAGATCACATATCCTAATTCGCATGAGTCTTAGGATACTTTCGGACACATGTTTCGCAGGCCATCCTAATCCAAGGACAGGAGATAGGGCAGTGACAAGGAGGGGGCAGCCATGAAAACACCCAAATGCAGGAGGAAATTGGTGCATCTCAGGGAAAAGGGAGGGAAGGTGGAAGCTGTATATCTACAGGGCATCCTCGGACGACATAGGGGTTATGGCACTCACCCCATCCACCTATGACTCTTGACTCCCCAAAACTTAACTACAAGTAGCCTACTGTTGTTGAATTGAAGCTTTACTGAAATAAGGTAAGAAAAGGTAAGGAAGGATAACACAAAGTCGATTAACACATGTTATATAGGGACGCCTGGGTGGCTCAGCAGTTCAGCATCTGCCTTTGACTCACGGTGTGATCCTGGAGTCCTGGGATCGAGTCCCACATCAGGCTTCCTTCATGGAGCCTGCTTCTGCCTATGTCTCTGCCTCTCTCTCGTTCTCTCTGACCTGTCTCTCATGAATAAATAAATAAAATCTTTAAAAAAACACATATATATTCTGTATGTACTGTATTCTTATAATAAAGTTAGACAATAATTATTATTAAGATAATAGAAAGGAAGAGAAAATACATTTCCAGCGCTCTACTGTATTGAAAAAATATCCATGTATATGGGTACCTGTGCTCTTCAAACTGTTGCTCGAAGGTTAACTGTATTTCTTTTCTTAATTGCATATGGATAGGTAAGGGTTTATTTTATATATTTTTAAAAATATTTTATTTATTTATTCATGAGACACACACAGAGAGAGTGAGAGAGGTAGAGACACAGGCAGAGGGAGAAGCAGGCTCCGTGCAGGGAGCCCGACGCAGGACTCGATCCCCAAGTCTCCAGGATCTCGCCCTGGGCTGAAGCAGCGCTAAACTGCTGAGCCACCCAGGCTGCCCATAGGCAATGGTTTATAATCCAAAAGAAGTCTTACATTTCTTGCCAAAGAGGACGAATTTAGCTGTTAATTTATAGAATTTGCTGTTTTAAGATAATACCTCTTTTGATTTTTCTCTAGAATGCATTGTTTGCATTTGGGCTTTTAAAATACATTTTGCATTTGTTAGAGTTTGTGTATGTTTATGTTCTTGCAAGACTGCCTAAGAGGATATTATAATGATCTGATTAACTGTTGTGTTCATATTCATGGATGATATCTTCTGGCACTTATCATCTCTATTCTATTGGTCATGGCATTGTTTTGAAAATTGGGAAGAGCAAAAACATGTCACAAGGATAATTTCCTTAATGGCCGTTTAAATTTTTCCTTTGCAGTTTATTTTGTGTGTGTCTGCCTGCGTATGTAAACACTTGAAGATTTTTTTCTCAAAGTAAACTGTGACCTTTATTGTTTTAATTCTAAGTAAACCTTTTTTGAAGCCTTAGACTTTACTGCCCTCTGTCTCCAACAGGCTCGCAGCACTGACACAGCACTAATACAGAGATGTAGACTGAAACTATAAGTTATACACACACACATACACACATTAATGGAAAGATTTTAACAGAAGTCTAATGGGAAAAATTGGATAAATGAATCCTCTTTAAACGTACACTGCTTTCTGAATATTCCCTATTGATGTGGTCAGCATTTGCTTTTATTACTTTGGAGTTGAGAAGATCTTAATGTCACACACACACAGAAATATGTAGAACCCAACCACAAGGAAATGTTGGTATTCAGCATGCAAAATCACACATTAAACTTATAGGTAGTTAAGTCCAAGCCCATGGTTGCCAACAGCATTCATACGTTTGGTTAAATGTTATTTTGATTTATTAGTGGGACTATAAAATTCCTTAAAGAAGCATGTTCACAAAAAGCCAAAGCAGAGACTATTAGCTGGGCTTGTATTGCTGAAGCCATAAAAATTAACAAGTAACCATAGAAAACACAAGTGTCAAGTTATTTCTGGGCTCCTCATTAGTATAAATATTTTTAAGGCTGCCTGAATATATCCGGGCAGACTTGGCAGCTGATGGGTGAAACAACACAGGGCAATGGGTAGTGTAGTAGTGTAGGCTGTGGCTCAGAGGGTCCTGAGCCAGGGAGGAGCCTGGATACTGGAATTGAGGAACAAGGGAAGGTTTGGAATAAGAGTTTATGAGACCAAGGCTCAAGCTTATATAATTACCACTGTCTGGAAGAGAAAAAACTAGATGTTTGAGAGAAGTTTCGAGGAAAAAAAAAAACAGAAAGAGTTATTAGTTTTAAATATTTTTAAGTCCTAGGGTAAGGATGGTATTTCTGGCCTGGGGAGGAGATTCAGTAGGCTACTCAGGTGAGGAAAGGGGACTGTGACCTAGCAGTTGCTCCAGTGCTTTCTGCAAGAGCTGGACCTGGTGCCAGATCATAGATAACTGTGGCCTGAGGGAAGCAAGTGCAGGAGAGGTGAAAGCATTTCCAAAAGCTAGGAGGCAGCATTGAACTGTATTTTGACAAGAGCGAAGCGGAGCAAGAGGAGGTCTGCTGCCCCAGAGAGCTACAAGCTGGAATAGGCCAGCTTGTTCCAATTTCAATACCCACCCCCCTCCCTCTCCCTCCTCTTCAGATCAATAACTGCTTCCCTTGGTTACAGTTACTTACCAGGGAAAATACACTTAAAACAACACACCACTGGAATCCTTTCTTCTGCTCTTGGAAGATAAGTACGTGTTTCTCTCTTACGTACAGTTCACGGTTGTGTTTTTAACAAAGTGCTCCAAATTGGGGATGGGGAACAATCTTTAGTATGCTTTTGAATAAAGTCAGTAATAAAAACAAAATATTGCAAACTCCCATAAAGCTTTAAAATGTAAATCAGTTCCTCTCTTTGGCTTTATGATCCCTACAGACTCTGTGGCGGTCCCTCCCCAACCAGCTGTGGGCAAGACTGCTCTCCTGCCGTGCTTGATTTTTCTGCTCAGTGCAGCAGGTGCAACTCTTTTCCGATTTGGACAGCGTTTATTAAATCTAGTGACCATTTATGTAAACTTTTTGATCTCTCATTCAATTAAAAATTTGTTGTTGAGAATGGAATTCATATTTGCTTCACAATTGTATGCTTTCACCAAGCACATACCATGTGTTTTACATAGTTGGTATCAATACAATTTTAAACAGCGTGATTTCCAAGCTCTATCAGTTTGCTTTAACCACTGGGAAACAGCTTCTGGATTTATTCTATTCCCTTGAGAGCCTAGATCTCCGTGATGGGAGAACTCTAAGTGGAGGTCAGTCAGGGCTGCTGCGTTGCTGGCACCGTGCTGCCACACTGTATATTCATAGGTAATATTTAATTTAAAACATGATCTCTTGGGAGTTGCACTGCAGTGCTCAAGAGATATAAGGCATCCAAATAGTCCCACCTCCCACTGGATGACTTCAAATTGTACGTTAGCTATATTTTTTGAGAAATTTATGCCAGATACTGTGTGGTGTTTTATAGGATTTAAACAACATTTAATCATGATTTAGTCGTCTTTCTTGTAGAACTTCATGTGTTTAGCATAGAGAGCACATCATTTGCTTTTGTTCTTGTGTTTGCATGTCCATTTTTTGAGTCTAATGGAAAAAATGAGTACTTTTTAGCATGAATAGGAATAGTTCTCTCTCAATTTAAGGAAAATTAAAGACAAATATTTAATTTTATACTGTGATAAAAGTAAACAGCAGAATCTATAAGTACTTAAAACTAATATAAATAAGTATAATAAATATATTTGTATATATAGATAACTGAACACAAATTAGTTATTAAAAGTTTTGCAGTAAATGGTTAAGCTTTAGTAGTATCCATTAATATGACTATTGGATCAACATGTCAACATTTACTCTCTTATGACATTTAATGGTGTGTCAATAAGTATAAATTGTGACTATTTCTCAAATGATATAAAATGTTAGGAAACTAGTAAAAAGTTATGAATCACACAAAGAAATCATTAGACTTGAAAGGAACTTTTCAGATAAAAACTGAGAATTCTAGTACTCTTAGATTAAAATAAGTTAATAATAAAGCAATGTAATGTACTTATTTATTTTACATGTATCAAATATGTATATTAACATATACATATTTATAATACATTTATAATTTAATGACTAATATGCATGAAGATTATAACTGAATTATTTATTCCAGGGTAGAAAAATATTATCCATGTAATTGAAAGATTGTAAAGCAAAGTGAATGCATGAATGAATGATGACACATTTTTCATTTGGTTCAAATCCATACTCTTCCTTTTAATTTATTTTTTATTGGTGTTCAACTTGCCAACATATAGAATAACACCCAGTGCTCATCCCATCAAGTGCCCCCCTCAGTGCCCGTCACCCAGTCACCCCCCCCCACCTCCCCTTCCACCACCCCTAGTTCATTTTCCAGAGTTAGAAGTCTCTCATGTTCTGTCTCCCTTTCTGATATTTCCCACTTATTTTTTCTCCTTTCTCCTTTATTCCCTTTCACTATTTTTTATATTCCCCAAATGAATGAGACCATATGTTTGTCCTTCTCCAATTGACTTATTTCACTCAGCATAATACCCTCCAGTTCCATCCACATGGAAGCAAATGGTGGGTATTTGTCATTTATAATGGCTGAGGAATATTCCATTCTATACATAGACCATATCTTCTTTATCCATTCATCTTTCAATGGACACCGAGGCTCCTGCCACAGTTTGGCTATTGTGGACACTGATGCTAGAAACATCGGGGTGCAGGTGTCCCAGAATTTCACTGCATCTGTATCTTTGGTTGTCAGTCCCCAGCAATGCAATTGCTGGGTCGTAGGGCAGGTCTATTTTTAACTCTTTGAGGAGCCTCCACACAGTTTTCCAGAGTGGCTGCACAAGTTCCCATTCCCACCAACAGTGCAGGAGGGTTCCCCTTTCTCCACATCCTCTCCAACATTTGCGGTTCCATACTCTTATATAGAGATTATTATTGATAAACCAATAGATCACAAGTTTTGAGAGAGATCCCAAGGTTCATATTTTATAGCGCCAGTCACAAGGAAGACAGAGGGACCATCCTCGGGGATTGATTGGTCCAGTTAGGGAAGACACTCTCTTCTGACCAATGTGTTACAGCCTGAAAAGGAACAATATTGAATGTGGATGCTCTGGCTGCCACACAATAATGGCATGACTGTAGAGAGGGAAAAATGGCAATCTGGTCAGATGATTCCATGGGCTTCTCATAAAATTAATGCCTTAGGATCTCAGCAGGCATATATATTTTTCATTTAAAATTTTAAAAAACCCACCACATAATATACCGATATATTGAAGGTTGAGGAGCAGAAACCTGGGAACATGTCATTGGGCTGGGTAGCTGATTTTAAATGAGGCAGTTCTGAAGCACATCTATAACTGAAGACTGCTGGTGCACCCCCAACAACCCAACAATGGCGGGGTGGTAAGTTGTTCACCCCAGGGTGGAATCCGGGCAGGTAGCACTGCAGATGTTATCATGAGCCCCTTGTGTTTCCAGGGTACATTTTCTGACATAAATCTAGAGAATAGTTCCTCTAATATTCCAGGGAGACTTTATTCACAGAAACACTTAGGAGAGGGATGATAGTTGGATGAATGATAGCTCTCCCTGGTGAATATAGACTAGGGCTCACAGCTGATGCTTGTCTTCCTCCTCCTCTGTCAATTCAGAAGTGCTCTCACTCTCAGTATCTCTGCTGGTCTCAGGGACGTACGTGGTAGTGTCACCCAGACCTCTTCTTGAGAGGTCTGAGCTCCTAGTCACCATTCTCTTCTCAAGCTATGACTCTGCTTTTACCAGCATAGCTGGTCAAGGGGTCCCAAGGGTCCCAAGTGGGTCACTTGTGTGTCAACATATTTCTTCCTGCCCCCAATCCTGATGACCACTGTCTAGGAAATATACTAAGGTGACAGCTCCTTACCTGTTAGGTTGTCACAGAGTCCCAAGAGCCCAGGAAGCACACATTTCTTAAGTTTAAAGAAACTCTTGCTGTGCATTCTGATTTAGTAAACCAGACCTCTGAAGCTACAGGGCCCAGACTTGTGAGGATGGGAAACATGTTCTCCAACAGGGATGTTGCACATGACAATGAGTAAGGCCACTCTTGCCCCAACCTCTTTCCTCCCACACCCGTTCATTCTCACCATATACAACTCTGAACTAGAGCAAATTGCATCCTGGAAGAAGGCTGTGCCTATAACACTCTGTTCCATAAGATTGACAGGGTCTGAGCAGTGTGACTAACCAATTCTGTATTTGGGGGCTCACCCATTATTGAATCTTTGTTGCTATGTAAAGCAGGTTCTTCGATGTGACGTTACATGGCATCCCATGTTCAAGAAATACACATTTTTGGAATGCCTGGGGGCTCAGCAGTGGAGCGTCTGTCTTTGGTTCAGGGTGTGATCCCAGGTACAGGGATCAAGTCCTATGTTGGGCTCCCCATCTTGGGAGTTGACTGGATTTGGGCTTCAGCTTCTGTCCTTCAGTTTTCTTCTGGGCTCTGCCACATGGAAATTACTTCTCAGTGTAATTCTTTTGATCAGGGTGATTGTTGATAACTCATGTTTTATGTAATCATTTTATTTGCTTTAGCCACAGGATTATCCTTATTACTTAAGCTTTTTCAGGTCTACTGCTCTGATTGTGTTTCTGTGAGAATTCCCTAATTTCCTGGTATCTGGTATAGTTTTTGTTTTTAAAGATTATTTATTTATTTTGAGACACACACAGAGAAAGAGAGACAATCTCAAGCAGACTGGGAGCCATGTGCAGAGCCAACACAGGGCTCCATCTCAGGACTCTCTTTTTCTCTCTCTAAAAGTAAATAAATAAAATCTTTAAAAAATGTGGATTCCTGGACCCCAAACTCAGAGTTTCTGTTCCAGTTGTTATGGAGAGACAGTGACAGATCTAAATACCAAATATAGCATTGTTTCTAATTCAAGGCTTCTTAAACTTTGGATCACTTCAGAATCATTATGAAAATAGAAGAAATAGGGATGATCAGAACCTACCCAGGTCTACTACTTCAGAATCTGTTAAGATAGTGATACCACTTTTTATTTATAATTTCTACAGACATTTCTAGATGTCTACCAAAGTTTGAAAGCCATTTATTTAGTAATAACAATCTAATTCAGCCTTGCCAGAGCTTTGATTTTAACATTTCTATAGAGAAAATATATTTTCCATTAGCGCTGGTTTAATCTGTGTGCCTTTGGCTGCTTTAGTGTGTATCTTTATACTGTACCAACTTGTATCTATATAAATTGTATTTCTATATGTATATCTTTTGTATATCTGTAGGTATATGTCTATATCTGTGTGTATGTCTGTATCTCTATCTGTTAGTAGATAATTATATATTACAATGAACAGATTATTCTATATAATGTATCTATGTATAATGTATAATTTTCATCTATTAGGACCACAACTACTTCTTAAAATATATCTGAGGTCTATGAAGGAATTACCTCAGTTAAAATCTTTCTTTTTACCATACAAAAATGAGAGTATTCTCTTTTACTGCAAATGAATTATGCAGTAAAAAAGAAAAGAGAAGAAAATCCTTGTTTGTTTGTCTTTTAACTATTGCATGAGGATGGAAGTACCTGATTTATCCAGTTTCCGGGATGTAGCTCAGCTGTTATTATTATTTTACAGGAAGATTTAATGGTTGAGCAGTGAACAATCATCTTTAGTACTCATCCCGTTCCCATAAAAATTACTTAAGAAGAGAGATTTTGGCTCTTAAATGTTAAGCAACTAACATATTTCTAAATAATTACTGATTTAAAATTCAATCCAGTTTCCATTGGTTCCAACTTCTGTAATAAGGGCTTTAAATTTGTCTTCTAGAATTTTTTTAAAGTACTAAAATTGGTGATACCAGTACCTTTACCTGGTATATGTGAGTTGATTCTATGTATGTTGATTGTATGTTGATTGATTATAGACTAAAATGTAAAAACTCTTCTTAACTCATGGGTCTTACATACAGGAGATGCACCGGGTTTGTCTTATAGGCCATCGCTTGCTGAAATTTTTATAGCATCTACTACTTATGAGGAAGAATGACATTTGCCCAAAGTGTTACTGTCATATTTTAGAAGACATGGAATTTGCAAACGTCTCTCTGGGGAGATGGTAAATTATAAAGAGAATCTGACATCTCCTGTATTTAGGTCCCTCGTCACCTCTTACCATCTCAGCTCATCATGGAATGTTCTGTTGTTCAACTTTGTAGGAGGTTAAGCACAGCCTGGCCAGAAAACCTTTCCATATAATGAGAATTTTGGGCTTAATTATTAAAGTATTTCATAAATCTTTAATAATAAAACCTATAACTGAAGACATTTTCTCTGACCTAATTTTAAATACCAAAGCTGAAGATTCAATTAATTAGACCTGTGAGCTCAATAAAGCATTTAAAACAATAATTTTATCTTCAAAATAAATACCTTTTTTTACCAGAAAATTTAGGAAAAAATCGTTAATGGCCTAAATTCGAGGAAAAAGTGATGGTAGGCTCAAGTATCATGTATTAGGTAAAAATATAGCTATCAATTGTTAGCAGAAAAAAAATGCCCAAATTTGAATTGTACATGTTAACAACAGCTATTTTCCAAGGAGATTTATACTGGTTGAGGTTGTTATTGTATCTGTCTTTTCTGGGAGTTTCAAGATAAAGTATCAGCTCATTTAAAAATATTTCTTAACCATTTACTACTTACTATATTATAGCATTGATTTTTCTGTATGGGGAAAAGTCACAGTGCCTAAAATAGTTGATAAACACAAGTAATTCACGACAAGTATGAGAGTCAAAAAGATGGCCTGACTATCCTAGGAAAAAATAATTTTTGCTTATTTGAAAACTACAGCAATGAACCCAGGTCAAGACAGCTGTTAACATAGGTACTGCTTTCGGCAAATGGTACCCTATCTTTATGTTCCCATGGTGGCTAAATAATGGCCTTAATGGTCTCTGCTATGTAATTCCCAGAATCTGTGAATATGTTATCTTATATGGCAGTGTGATTAGGGATCTTGAGAGAGATTAGATTATCTTTTTTTTTTTTTTTTTTTGAGATTAGATTATCTAAGTGGGTTTGGTGTAATCACAAGAGAGAAGGGAAAATCATGCGGAGATTCCAGGATTGAAGCAGAGTTCAGCAATGGAATGGGGAAGGTACAAGGGCTGGCTCGAAGATGTAGGGTGGGAGCAGAGGCCCAGAAATGCAACTGGTCTCTAGAAGCTAGAAAACACAGGGAGATGGGTGTTCCTTCCAGAATGTTGATTTTAGACTCTGACTTCCAGAACTATAAAATAATCAATCTGTTGTGCTGTACCACCGAGTTTTAAATAATTTGTTACAACAGTAATTGGAAACAAACACAGAAAGTAATGCCACCTCCAATGCAGGTCTCGAGGTAGCGCAGTAGAGTCTGTAAAGACATATTTAATAGACCTGATGTATCAATATAATGTATTTTATGCCCCTCTGTGCTTGAATATAGACTACAAAATCCAACAAACACTTCTTGGTTTGGGAGGGTGCTTAGAAGATAAAGTTAGAAAGGGAATGAATTCAAACACTGGATAAAATGAAGTTCAAGCTTCTTTGTACATCACTAAAAGCCTTAATAAAACTTAAAATTAAAAATCTGGGAACCACTTGCATAGTTAAAAATGATTTCATATCTGGTTACTTTATGTGAATAAAGATAATGCAAAGTATGTCCCACAGCTTGCACTTAATCCATAGCCTGGTGCTCTATATGGACAGACTTCAGTGATCTCACTTTACCACTCAGAGTACAAACCATGGCTTTCCTTGTTGCACACACTGTACCCAAAAGTGTGTTGGCATTGTTTTTAAATATTTTATTTATTTATTTATTTATTTATTTATTTATTTATTTACTTACCTAATTATGAGAGAGGAGTGTGAGCAGGGGAGGAGAGGGAGAAGCAGACTCCCTGCTGAGCAGGGAGCTGGATGCAGGACTCGATCCCAGGACCTTGAGATCATGACCTGAACTGAAGGCAGACTCTTCACCGACCGAGCCACCCAGGTGCTCCTGTGTATTGACTTTTTCATGAATATGTGCCATCCCGCATGTCGCAAATAATGAAATATTTTAAAGTGTTTATTACTTTGGACGATAGCCAATTGATAATTATGGCCCATAAGAGGAAAATGTCTTAGGCAAGTATTACTTATGAGTTTGATGTCACAAATACATCAAAATGACAAGTTTTGCAACTTGTGGTTTTTCTTCATTAGCTTGGTATCTAGGATATGAAGTCTCAGGGACTGTTCACGGAGCTCTAATCCTAGACCCCAACGTCACTTGCAGAGTCATTTCACTTTGGCTCAGGTATAAACTCCTCATGTACAAACAAACAAGGAATTTAAATTTGTTTTAATTTATTTATTCATGAGAGACATAGAGAGAAAGGCAGAGACATAGGTACAGGGAGAAGGAGGCTCCCTGCAGGGAGCCTGATGGGGGATTCTATTCCAAGACCCCGGGATCACAACCTGAGCCAAAGGCAGATGCTTAACTGCTGAGCCACCTAGGCGTCCCAAACAAGGAGTTTAAAATGCAGTGCATGCTGAAGTGAAACATTTAGAAGGTTTTAGTTAAAACTATATTTTATTCTAAGCACATGTTTTTACATCTCTGTACTTTTTGAAGCAAATTTAAATTATTACAAGTGGATAAAACAAATCCTACAAACAAGGGAATTTTTCTGATGCTATCGACCTGATGATTCATGATTCTAAGCTGATACTTAATTTTTTTAGTCAGTTGTTGTTTGTATTATCTTTCTGGGATGTTGGGAGTACAGATACCCATGTAGTTTTAGAGAGGAAACAATGTAAGAACTGTCTGTGTTCATTAGCTAGGAAAAGTGGCAAAGAAAACTAGAGGTGGGTGATTTAATTTTAGAAACATTTTTATCTTATTTTATTTAAATCCAATTAATTCACGTATAGTGTATTATTAGTTTCAGAGGTAGAGTTCAGTGATTCATCACTCTTATACAACACCCAGTGCCCTCCTTCATGCTTATTACCCAGTTACCCCATCCCCCCAACCCTCTCCCCTCCAGCAACCCTCAGTTTGTTTCCTATAGTTAAGAGTCCCTTATGGTTTGTCTCCTTCTATGATTTTGTCTTATTTTTTCTTTTCCCCATGATTCTCTGTTTTGTGTCTTAAATCCCACATATGAGTGAAACCATACGATAATTGTCTTTCTCTGATTGACTTACTTCACTCAGCATAATACCCTCCAGTTCCATCTATGTCAATGTAAATGGTGGGTATTCATCCTTTCTGATGGCTGAGTCATATCCCATTGTATAGATAGATCACATCTTCTTTATCCAATCATTTGTCAATTTGTCAGCTCCTTCCACAGTTTGGCTATTGTGGACATTGCTGCTGTGAACATTGGGGTGCAGGTGCCCCTTCTAATCCCTGTGTTTGTATCCTTTGGATAAATACCCAGTAGTGCAGTTGGGTCATAGGGTGACTCTATTTTTAACTTCTTGAGGAACCTCCACACTGTTTTCCAGAGTACTGCACCAGTTTGCATTCCCAGCAACAGTATAAGAGGGTTCCTCTTTCTTCATCCTCACCAACAGCTGTTGTTTCCTGACTATGTTAACTTTCCCCATTCTCGCTGGTGTGAGGTGGTATCTCATTGTGGTTTTGATTTGTATTTCCCTGATGACAGGTGATGTTGAGCATCTTTTCATGTTAGACATAATTTCTTACAGTTTGAAGACATTGTCTCACTTCATTCCTATTTCTATTCTGTTAGTAGTAAGAGTTCACTAGTCACTTTGAAGAGTCAACTTAACCTATGGTTAAGTTTTTATAATTGCAACAGTGAGAAATGTCAATTTCCATCATTTTACGTCTGTGTTATAGAAAGCGAGGGTTACTATTTGAGTATATAGTCCTTAAGAGACTCTAGTTGTTTCCATTGAAGATATTTAACAGGGTAGGGGCAATTATTCAAAGATAGAATGTTGACCTTAAATTTTGCTGGATAAAAACGGAAGAAGAGTTCAATACCTTCACACCTCAGCATGACTATTTTCATAGTCATGAACATAGACAATGTTGCGTGTTCTCTCTGAGGGATTTTCCACACACGGGAGAGTATTCCCACATTGAACACCCGTGCAATTCTGTTCACTGCTTTATCCACTGTAATACTGTATCAAAAGGATATTTCCATGAGGACACTTACTTTTCATTAATTATGATTTTAGAAATATATAACAGTTCACTTAGGGATAAAAATTTACTCAGTATTACTTTTTAAAAAGATACATTGAGGTCCCTAGACTACCTCAATTTCCTGTTCCTTCCTGATATTCTAAAGACTTTGATGGATCCCTGAAACTCCAAACTCAATAACAAAAAGCTCTATACTTTTAACTTCTGCCTCGCATATTGAATCATTTTGGTCTAGGTCATCTCTTTCAAGTGGGGTCTGTCTTTTTTTTTCTTCTGACAAGTCCCAAAGGTGGAGCAGTTATTCTTCATGCTAATAATCACCGCTTCCTGATTTTTTTTCCTTCATTAACGAAACTCCATCCCTTAGAAACTTTTGCCTCATGCGGGTCAAGATTGGTCACTAACATTCTTGCAAACACCTCCTTCTTCACTGGAAATTTTAACTTCTTGCTTGGTGTCTTCTTTTCCACTATTCTATGATCTATTCTATTCTATTCTATTCTATTCTATTCTATTCTTCTTTCTATTCTATTCTATTCATCTGTAAAGAGACTTTGACGTCCACATAAGTTGTGTTTGGTCTTTGGACTCTTCCTCATTGTTCAATAAAAGTTTTGTTCAACTCCACCTCATTCTCCCATTCCCACAGTCATTTTCAATATCTGCCTCTGAAATCTCCATTTCCAACACCATCTCCTATTTCTCCAGCTCATATATTCTAGCGTGAACACTAACACATACGATCTTGCCAAGATCTAGTACCTATTGACCCAACGGCTTTTATTTTATGCCCTGGCCAGTTCTTTCTTCCTCTTCACTCTCTTCAACTTGAGACCCGTCACATTAATTACTCTAATACATACACCCATAACTACTTGGATTCTTTCTCTCTTAATAATACTCAAATTTTAATTCCAGGATTGCAGTTATATCCAAATTTCTTACTATTCCGCACTTTCACTTATGTGGAAGTAAGTGGAAGCTAAAAAGATATAATACACCCTTACCTTTGATTTAACATCCCAACAATCAGGAGATCCTCAGTGCTACCCAACCAGCTAATACTCTTCCCTGGTAATGTCCCTTTTCATACTTGGAGACAACTGTTTCACATCTCATCCTGATTCCTCAAACCACCTGTTCCTCCACTTCTTGCCAGGGACAAATTTTTATTTCACAAACAAACACAAGCAATCATGAGGATTTCTCTAGCCTCCTGGCAACTACCTGCAGGATGGCTGAAACAAAGCATACCTACTCAAGAGTGCTCCGTTTGTCACTGTCTCCTCTCTCAATTTATATTTCCCCTCTTCCCTGCATCATTCCCATCAAAATACAAACTTTTTATTATCATTCATCCTAAACCTCTTTCCTTTGACTCACACCACTGTCCAGGCTGATGTGTGTCTCAGTTTCCCTTTAGAAGAACATTTCTTGAAATATTTGTGTATAGGGACAACTGGGTGGCTCAGTGGGTTGAGCATCTGTCTTTGGTTCAGGTCACGATCCTGGAGTCCTGGGATCGAGTCCCACGTCAGGCTCTCTGATCAGAGGGGGGTCTGCTTCTCCCTCTGCTCCCCACCACTTGTACCCACTTAGCTCTGCTCTCTCCCTCTCTAAAATAAACTTTAAAATATTTAAACAAGAATATTTGTGTATATTTCCAGTTTCTTATAGCTCACTTTGCATACTAATCAAGTTTTTATCTTTATCACTCCACCAAAACTATTTTTATAAAAATGGGCAATTTTCTGTTGTCTTAACACTTCTGAGTTCTCATCTTACTTGACCTGTCTTATCATTTGATCTTCTCCTGAACTATTTTCTTCACATTGCTTCAGGATTACCACATTCCCCGTTTCCTTCTCATTCCATGAGTCAGTCTATATTGTTCTAATTTGCTGTGTCCTTATTCTAACATTGAAATATTTGAGATTCTCAGAACCTACATGTCCTTACCTAGAGTGATCTCATTTAGCTTCATGATTTTATATACTGAGTACTAATAGTTTCCAAATTTATTTCTAGCCAAATAAGTACTCTCTAGGTTTCTATCTAACCCTCTTCTTAGAAATCTAATTACTGTCTCAACATGTTCAAAGGTAACTCTTGGTATTACTCCTCAAAGAAAAATCTTCCCCACTTCTAGATTTCCCCATCTGCAATCTCTGTACTCAATTTGTCCATTTGCTCATGGTCATATAGGATTTGGACTCCACTTCTCTTTCCTCACTCCCTAAATCCAAGCCATTAGGAAGGTTTAGTTACAACATCTGTGGGATCCCTCTCTTTACCAACCTTGCCTGGCCATTGTCACTTAGGTAGCCTCTGACTATTCGTACTGCTTTCATACTTATTGTTAACATCCTTTTCTACACACAACTCAAGTTATCTTTTTTAAAATGCACATTCGAGCACATCATTTTCTTAAAACATCTTAATGGCTTCTTTTCATATGGAGTACACAGTTTAACCTCTTTGCCCAGACCTACAAGACCTTACATGGACTGTCCTGTAACTGCCTTGGTGACTTCATCTCCACTGTTTTCTTCCTGTCTCAATATCTTCTAGCATGTCAGGTATTTACTATCCTTCAGGTAGCCTCACAATATACGGCATCATCCCTCTGTATGTCTCAGGTTCTACTCAGATGTGGATTCCTCTTCCCTGCCTCAGTGAGATTCCATGGAATAGTATTCCTGTTCACCTCCCTCAGCATAGTATCTTTGGTACCTGCAGCACTGTGCATGTCAGATGACTCCTTCAACAACTCCCAGCTCAGTAATAAATGCAAAAGCTGGCCAGGGTGGCGCTGCCAGAGTTTGGTTTCTAATATTCTTCGTGTAGGCTTGTTTCTGACTGACCAGGTTAGATTACTGGACTCCAGATGGCAATCCCTGAGCCTGCAAGCATGGCCACAGAAGGGACCCCACAGCACCGACAAATATGGCATTGAGGTTCATATTGGTGTGGGTGATGACCTGGTGATGACCGTTAGCTGTCCTCAGTCAAAGGCCCTTGCAGACTGAGGGACAATTCTGGACCTCTTGACTGTTCAGGGATTACTTGTCCACAGACCACAGGGCTCTGAGCTCCTCTAAGCTGAGATGCAGCAGAGTGAGGACATAGCAATGGTGCAGTCTCTTTGCTTTTTCATTTCAAATATCTTCTTGCCCTCTGTCCATGTTTTGTGTCATCTCATAATTGGAGAGGATATTAACGTGTGCCCTAGACTCAAATATACAACATGTCTGTGATATAAAAACAGGTAGAAATGGATTAACCTTCACATGCTAGAAATTTAGTAAGCTCCTCCATGTGACATAGTTCTTTTCATAAGAAAACCCACAAAAACTCTATGTGAGATAAGAATTATGAGAATTAGCCTTCTTTTCTTTTCTCCTCCTGAGGAAATTGATGCTTATAGAGGCGAATAGATTTGCACAGGGTTCCCTTGCTGGTGATGGTAGCACCATGACTATAACTCAGAACTGTTTGACTCCAGACCCAAGATGTTTCTCCAAGGGGCTTTTCCCTTGACTAAGAAGAGATATCTTTGTATAGTGGAGATATATCTCAAATGCCACTGACTTGATTACTCGTTTATATCTGATACACTCTGGATAAAGTAAAGGCCAGAATTTAACTGAGCCTCTTTCTAAGCAACATGTCAAGAAGTACAGCTACAGGAAACTGTAATATTTGATCTGATATTGTCCTAGCTGCCTTTTATTGTTCCAGATTTCCAGATGGGGAGACTGAGGTACTGAGCAGTGAAGCCACTCGCCCCAGGTCAAGTAGGAGGTAGTGGGTCCGAGAGTCAAGCTCAGATGGTCCATCTCAAGAATCCTTACATTTAACCCTGAGGATCCTGAGGATGGCTGGCTACCAGGACCAAGATGAGGTGTTCCCTGAGAAGAGCTGGGTGGGAAGAATAGAGACCCATGCGGGCTTCCCTGTTTGGAAGAATTCAGTCAGGATCATGGCTGTGTCAGAGGGCAAAGCTAAGTCCAATATGTCCCAGAGTACTTCCTTTCCTTTCCAGGAGTAAGGTTTGAGGTTTTAAAAAAGTCAGAGCTACCGGTTTGTAATGAAATACATCAACTTTCTTTTTTATGATTCTACATTGCTTGAGTTTCAATCTCAAACCATCTTGAAGGTAAAAGGAGAAAGGGCACATGTGAAGTCATGTGAGTGCTAGGGCTCCTCCCTGTGTGCTTGTTTTGTAGTTGGGATGCTTGATGAGCACCTGTGTGCAGCCCAGCGCCTGGCCTTGGGGACACCAGCCTCTGGATGGACAGTGGCATCTCTGTCTCACATGAGCTTGTGGCCCCTGATGGAGCAGTGTTATCACAGCATCACAATGACTGTTCCCATATGGCAGGGCTGGTATATCCATGTCTCTCATGCTGATTAATCTCCTCTTTTTTAAACTTTCTGTTTTCATTGGTTGAGTAGAAACACACTGGAAACAGAAAGGGAAACATAAGGTGAACTGACAATGTTTTTTTTTCATTTAGAAAGAGCTGTAAATATAGTACTTCTACCTCTTCATTAGGTGATAAAAGCAGATATTACATTGTTAAAAGCATAACAGTCTATGATTGTCCTTCAAGGAACAAATCTCATGGAAGGCCCTTTCTTGTTCGCAGTTACAATGGGACATGTTGGTTTCAACCTTTTTTTTTTTTTTTTTTTGGTTTCAACCTTTTCAAGGAAAGAACCCAGTATGCACATTGACTCCTCATCCAAATGCAAATGAAATATCAGAAAGGGAGACAGAACATAAAGACTCCTAATCTGGGAAATGAACTAGGGGTGGTGGAAGGGGAGGAGGGCGGGGGATGGGGGTGAATGGGTGACAGGCACTGAGGGAGGCACTTGACGGGATGAGCACTGGGTGTTATTCTGTATGTTGGCAAATTGAACACCAATAAAAAAATAAATTTATTATAAAAAAAATGCAAATGAGAATTTGTATTGACTGAGAATCCAAGGTTTTTAAAGCCCAATTAACAGATGATCCAGGCAAAAGTAACTTACTGCCCTCTTACTAGCAAATGTCTGCAGTCAATTTGAAAATTGCCATTCAAATACAAATTTCCTAATAATAAAAAAATCACATTTAAATTAGTGTTTTCTTTCTTAGTCATAAATCTATCCCCAGGCCCTAGTTTCATGAAGGAAATAAATGGGATTTCATGGACTTTTCCTATACTTAGAAGTTAGAGGAGTTTGGGATGCTGCAGTAGTGTGGAGTCCCTTCCGTTCTTGATCTAAGTAGAAGAAGATACTACAATATTTTACCTCCTTTCTATACTCATTCTCCAATGGAATTGACAAAATATCTGAAAAAATTGGAAGCACTAAAATTATATACACTTAAGTGAGCCAGGAGCAGCAACGAATTTTTCTCAATCTCTAAAAGGGAATAGACTGCCTTTGTCATACTAAAAAAAAGCAATATAGTCTCTGGAAAGTAGGAAATGTCTAGTAAGTACTTTTGAATGAATTGATAGACCCCAATAATCTGGAAACCCAGAGGCAGCAGGATAACTGACAGATAGTGGAGGGGTCCCTGAAACTCCAGGCTCTTCCACACTCTGAGTGGGAAGCAGGCATCGAGAGGACCACACACCCTCTTCCTCTGGTGAATACACTGTGTCTCCCAGAACAGAGGAGCATTGGGACTATGGAATCCAGTAATTCAGTCACTGCGTTCATCAGCCTGAGCTGTTTAAACAAAAAACAGACTGGGTGTCTTAAACAATAGACATTTATATCTTTAATTTCTGGGAGCTGGGAAGTCCAAGATTAAGATGCAGCAAATCTGGTTCTTGGTGAGAACTCTCTCCTTGGTTCAAGAGAGGTGGCTACCTTCCTTTTGTGTTCTCATGTGGCCTCCTTAGTGCACACACTGAGAGAGAGACAGAGAGAGAGAAGAAGAGAAGGAGTGAGGAAGAGAAAGATGGGAGGAAGAGGGAGAGGGGGAGGCAGAGAGGGTAGGGGGCAATAGGGGAAGGGATGGATGGGGGAGGGGCAAGGATGGAGGGGGGAGGAGCAGGGATAGAGGGCCCAATTTAATGCATCAGGGGAAGATCCTGTTTGCTTCTCTCTCTTCTTCTTCTTAGAAGGTCACCAATCCTATCAGATTAGGATCCCACCCTCAGAAGTCCTTTAATCTCCTTTTGTTGATGGGGGAGGGGGACGGCCAGAGAGGGAGAGAGAATCTGAAGCAGACTCCACACTGGTACATCTCTGGACCCTGGGATCATGATCTGAGCTGAACTCAGGAGTTGGATGCTTAACTGACTGAGCCACCATGCGCCCCAGAAGTCATTTAATCTCAATTGCATCCCTATCTCCACATGTAGTCACATTGAAGGTTCGGACTTCAGCATATGAATCTGGGCAGTGGCGGGGAAAAGGGACAATTCAGTTCATAACCGTCAGTTCTGCTACCTATGAGTCCTCTTGCTTCTCCTTCTTTTTCTAAGATTTGATTTATTTATTTGAAAAGAGAATGAGAGAGAGCATGAGCAGGAGCAGAGGGAGAAACAGACTCCGCACTGAGCAGAGAGCTGGACGTGGGACTCGATCCCACGACCCTGAGATCATGACTTGAGCTGAAGGCAGATGCTCTACCGACAGAGATGCCAGGGCGCCCCGAGTCCTCTCACCTCTATTAAGAACCACATCTTCTCTGTACCAAACTAATTCTTTCTGTACAATGCAACCCTAAGCATGTGAGGTATTTTTAGAACTATTTCTTTAAATATGAACCCAATCATGTCACTTTTTTGTTAACATCATTCAATGAGTGCACAGAGGACTGGCTGCATCTACTCCTCTGTGAGGCTAAGTGAGTCTAGGATACATCTGGTCTTATCTTGTAGCTTCCATTACGTGAGCTAGAATTTTAAATTATATATAATATATCTCCAAATGGACACTTCTGTGGCAGACCATAAGAAGACTAGGAAAAGACTGAATTTGGAAAACTCACTTATATTTTTTAATTTATTTTATTTTTTATTTTTTATTTTTTATTTATTTTATTTTTTATTTTTGAATTTATTTACACATATATTATTATATATTTATATATGATATAGTTATATATAACTTTATTTATATTTTATTATATTTTGAATTTCCGAATTATTAATTTTGAATTTGAGCATGTTTCCATATCAATAACAGAAAGTGAGTATATTTTAAAATTTCTGGTAAGAATATAAAAGGCACATTTCTGTGGATGACCTGGCAATTTCTAACAGTATGTCACAGTTACCCTTTGATCCAGAGATTCCACCCTGAGGAACCCCTGTCACTTGACAGCATTACAGAAAGATACATAGACAAAGCTGTGCATTATAGCAACATTTTAACTCTGGAAACAACCCAAATGGTCATCCTCCAAGAACCAGTTAAATCAACTGTGGTGCATGCATATATTGAAGCACCAAGCAGAAATGAGGACTATTCAGAGTAAGAGTGGCCTCCAACACCCATGATTAACTGTAGAAGGGGAGGTGGGGAGCCGTATGCATAGCACGCTGCCTAAAGGGATAACTGTTCTTGTGTGTGTGCATGAATAGATTTGCATGTTTCAAAATGGAAGAAAACAATCTAAAAGTGGTTACTATGGGTCATAAGAATGGAACACGCTGGAAGGGAGAGTAGCTCCTTTTTCTGAAGACATCTTTTTTTCTAGTCTTGACTTTAGAAACCTGTTACTATTTTAATAATTACAAGACAAATTTAAATAAAGGCACACCAAACATTGAAGGACAAATGGAATGAATGAGCCCGTGTATCAAATTGGAGCTTTAACACACACAGGAAGTGGTAACTTGAAATGATTCTAACTCCAATACTTTTCCTGATATGCCTGGTGGAGTATTCCATGATGTAAGAAGCCAAAAGTAAAACAAATTGTTTTAGCAATGATAGTGTTACTTTAAGTGCTGTTATTGCTATTCTGAGTGTTGTGTATACATTTGATACATATAGATAGGTAGAAAGATATTACACTCTATGTGTGTATGTGTGTCTGTTGTGCAGTAAAACAAATATTTAGGTTGATGTGGAAGGTAGATTTTAAATGAAAGAAGATGATGATATACATAAAACCAAAAATTATAGTAAAAATCTTATATTTTTGTTAGCCTGAACTTTATATTTTACTAATTAAAATTAATATTTATTCATGTCTGTTCACTGGAAAAAAAAACTAGGAAAAATAACCACCAACCACAGGAATCCTTAGCCACCTGTTATAGTATCTATAAAACATTGTCCAGTAAAAGGAATAGTGCTTCCTGGAGAAATGGTTTCTTTCAATTCTGGTTCAGGATATTAAGAAGTTTATGAGATAATCCCAGAACACATTGTCATATCAAGTAGTAAGAAAGTTATCAAAGACTTCTGCTAGGGTCACAGCAAGACTATTCAGAGGCAAATTTGTGGAAAATATCTCCTGTCACCAAGCAGATAATTCAATCATCAATAAGAATAATTGCAATGGATTGAACTCATCAGATATGATTAAGGGCAGGAGTTTAAAATGATACATAACTAGCTTCGATCATACTAGACAATCAATTCATGACTTTATTTTATATCTTTCAGCTTTATTGATGTCTAATTGACAAATAAAATTGTATTTCAAATGTACAATGTGATGATTTGATCTGTATATATAGTGAAATGATGACCACATTGAAGTTAATTGACACTCCCATCACCTTACATACTTATCCTTGTCTTGTGTGTGAGAACACGTCAGCTCTCCTCTCAGCAAATGCCCAGTATACGATACAGAATGAGGAACCCTCATCACCATGCTGTACATTAGATCCTCAAAGGTATTCATCTCCAGGTCACTGTTTAAAACTGGAAGAAAACAATAAAGAACCATTTATTTTGCTTTTTGTGTGTGTGGAAACTATGCCTCTGTTTAACCATATAACTGATAAGTGAAGTATGCCTCGATAAAGGTATCCCAGCTGATAAAGAAGATGCAGCAGAATTGTGATATTAATACTATCCAGCCCTCATGATGTAGAGCATCTTGGCAATGATATCGATAGCACTTAACCTTAGAAAAAGACAGAATTTACATGGATGTTCAGGGAAGCACACAAAATACCTACGGATTTTTCCCATAAAAAACTTGATCACATCTTTGGATATAACAATAAATGCACGGGAAATACAGTCTTAGAGAAGTATTCCTGTGGTTGATATTCTCTGAAAATTCAGACTACAGAAAACCTCCTAGGGAAAATTACCTGGTTCTTTAACAACAACCACAAAAAATTACAAGGAAAAGTAAAATAAAGGGAGGGAGCTATGTAGATGAGAAGAGTTGGGGAGACACAACTATTAGTTCAGAGTTACAGACTATATTTACATCTTGATAAAACAAACAGAAAAATGGGGGCATTCAGAGAAATTTGAACATAATCTGGTATTTGACAAAGTGAAAAAATTAATTATTTTTTAAAGATTTTATTTATTTATTCATGAGAGACACACAGAGAGAGAGAGAGAAAGAGAGAGAGAGAGAGGCAGAGACACAGGCAGAGGGAGAAGCAGGCTCCATGCAGGGTCTCCAGGATCACACCCTGGGCCAAAGGCAAGCACTCAACCGCTGAGTCACCCAGGCATCCCAAGAAATTGATGATTTTATTTCAGGTGGGATAACAGTATTGTGTTTATGATGAAAAAGTGTTATCTTTAAGACACATACTGATATGGGATGACGTGAGTTACATTTGTTTCAAAAAAATCCAGGGAGTAGTAAGAGTAGTTTAGTTAAAGACACAATGAAACAATATTGGCTGTGAATTTATCATTGTTGAAACCACCTGGAGCAACTTTTTAAGATTTTTTGAAGCATTCCACAGTACAAATTAAAAGTTTTTAATAATATTTTCAGGACACCTGGATGGCTTAGCGGTTGAGTGTTTTTGCCTCTGGCTCAGGGCATGATCCCGGGGTCCTGGGATCAAGTTCCACCTCAGCCTCCCTGCGTGGAGCCTGCTTCTCCCTCTGCCTGTGTCTCTGTGTCTCTCATGAATAAATAAATCAAATCTTAAAAATATATATTTTTTCAATTATTGGAAGGATGAAATTATACAGAAACATGCGCAAGTACACTTTTAAGTATCACTGTTTGCTTTTATTGTTTAAGCACTATATTCAAACATATATGTTGTTCTAGAGATAGCTTGAGGAAATAAATCTAAACACCGCACACATAGGACAGCACTCATACCTTGAAAATACCGAAACTGCCAAATTCATTACTTAATACTGGCATTATTGGGCACAATCCTGACATGACCTATAAAAGGGATGTGATCTGTCTGTTTCTTCCAGACATTCCAATGGTTAATTTACTGAAAAACTGGAGATTTTGGTTCTGTCTAGACTTAAACCAAGTAAACGTTTCAAAAGAGTAACCATAAAAGGAGAGATTATGAATTCGCAACAAATCTTATTACAGTTATTCTTATTTGCATGAAAGGGAATAGAACTGATGCATTTCTTCTTGGAATAGTGAGTTCATTTCAGCTGCTAGTGAAAACCTGGAAGTTTTATTATTATTATTTGAATTTTGGAAACTTTTATAAGCAGATTCTAGGAAGCCTGATGACAACAGTTACTATATGGAAACCGGATGATTAATTTTATAGATCATTCCCTGTTGTACCCAGAAACCTCTAAGTAAGTTTTTTCTAGCCACTCTATACCACTATTGCAGGGCTGCTTGGTGTGGACTTAATATTTTTCATCATTATATTTTGTTCAAGCACCTCAAACAATGCCTGGAATAGAGTTTTTGTTAGCAATTATTTATTGAATATCTGATGAGTATTTTCTCACTCCCTTAAGATTTCTCTACTATGTTTCTTCTCTTTTTTAAAAGACACACAGATAGAGAGAGAGAGAGAGAGAGAGACAGAGCACAAGCAGGAGGAGGGGCAAAGGGAGAAGTAGGCTCCCTGATGAGCAGGGAGCCTGATATAGGACTCGATCCCAGGACCCTGAGACCATGACCTGAGTCAAAGGCAGATGCTTTACTGCTTGAGCCACCCATGTGCCCTTATACTATGTTTCTCAATGGGAAGTGATTGGATAAGTTCATGTACTATGAGCTGATAATTAATTTCAAGTATCAAACTTTTTAGTGCAACTGATGTCATGAAGAGAATGAACCACTTACACTGAAATTTGGCTAGTTGAGAGAACATGTGGAGACTTAGGTTAATTCTGTCGTTGGCTGTCCAAGTGGCATTCTCAGTGTTAAGATTGTCCTCTGGTGAATGATGGCGTTGGGTCCCTGGATTGCCAACAAAACAATAAGGAGGTAGGACTACTCTGAGCAAAGCTAATTGGCTGCATATCAAATTAGATGCATATTATAGCCTGCACTCCATGGAGTGGATAAAGTTCGCTGGCTGACATAGTTTTTGTATATATATTCTCATCATGGGTTAAATAATTGTTCCCTTGAAAATAGCATACACTATATTTATATAGCAATCGGGACATACATTACCCGTGGCTTTTATTATGCATTAAATGGGAAAGATATTCTTAGTTTGATTCAATAAAAAAATTGCCTCAGAGGCCTTAACCAAAGACACTGCATTCCTTTATTTTTATTCCTCTAGGCAATGGACTTGTGGGCAGCACAAAGTAAGATGAATGACAGAGCCACCGAGTATACCTGGGGTAGGAATTCCATAATTGGAATTCACACAGACAACATTTTTTCTGAACTGCCATTACCTCTCGCAATTGATACCCACCATTTCCGAATTCATCCTACAGCTTTACCAATAGGTTGTGGGCAAATTCAGAGAAATGGTTGGGAGTTGAAAAGATACTACAAAAATGACTTGGTCTTGCTTTGATTTGCAATTACAATATATAAAGGCAATGATCGTAAAGATCCTCTCTCCCTGTATTTTCTACCACTTGATAGAAAAATGAGGTTAGTTTCAGTGGAATTGTTTTAATTACACAATATTCTTGTGACTAACGTCAAGGCTTGGAGTCCTGATATCAGGTTCTGGCTCTCAATCATTAAATACGGGGACGGTGAGCTGGTTGCAGGTTCCTGAGCCGCAGATCCTGTAAGAAGGCCTTTGAGGCTTGATCAGAGGCCTAGTTCCACCTCTTGGGAGAACTCGGGGAGACACACCTGGGGTGGAGGGGAGACTGCTAATTCAGTCCAACTGAACTTCTGGATAAGCTGCACATCAGAGGGAAGAGGGAAACATCTCTGTGCCCGGCTGAGATCTATATAATGTCATCCACAGTCGTTTCCCTCAGTTTAGTAAATGTAGCCTAATTGCAACAATGAGCATCTTATCACTCTGTTGGATTAACTTCTCCACTTTCTTTCTTCACAGGAGGTCAATTTCTTATATTTCTGCGAGGTTTAGATGTGTGCAAGTTCACCCCCATGTCATCCTTTGAGGAAAGCAGGGAAGTTATTATTTTCCCATCTTAGAGAGAAGAGGACCTGAAGCTCTGAGATGGCGAGCGATTTACTCAGTGTCCACACCAAGTAACTGGCAGAGTCATGCCTTCGGACACTTTCCATTTACTCGTCCATTCTTTCCATCTGTAAGTAGCGTACGTAACATACTCTGTTTTGGGCCGTATACAACACATTGTGTGTATAAAAATGAACAAGGTGAGGAATGTGGACAGTAAATCTAATTAGATAAGTAAATACATAATTATATTGGGTGACACATGGAATAAATGACACAGTAACACGTAAAGACCTTTCCAAGTAACTGAATTCTGGGCAGAAAGTAGAAATCTATGAATAAGGAGACAAGAGAGGTTGGGGTGTGGAGTCTTCTTGGATGATCCCAGCTGCCACTAAGCCAGACTGGAATGGTGTGTGAGGGGATGTGGGCCTGGATCTGGGTCTCAGCTCCCACCAGGCCTTTTCACAACCTCACCGTCTATCCATGCCTAGTGTGATGTAGCTGACAATGTATGACGGGACAGGTGGGAAGGGGCATGGAAAGGGCTTAGGTTTGGTGCCATTTCTGCACATGGTTAAAGAACCATAGTCATCAAGGCTTGCCATGCCTCTCTGCTGTTCCTGTGCCACTGGCAGGGCCCGGTCATCTCAGGTGAAGAGAAGGGTCAGTGTTAGCAGATGTCTACATGTGCTTGGCTCACATGATTGTTTGCAGACAGAACACTCCAGAAGCCCTCTCAGGGAATGACAGCATGGCGTTTCACATCGTTTTCCCAAGACCTGTATTTTGCCATCAAGGACACCTACTAGAATTTCCCTAAATCGTGGAAAACATTTATAAGTTCTTTAAATATCAATGTCTGTTCGTGTCTTTAACATTTAAGTCTGAGGGAAGATAGAGTAATTTTAGAAAAAATGTAAGAAATGGACACACTTAAACGATCTCAAGGACAGTGCCTCAGTTTCATGCTTTTCAGATACTCAAATAATTCCAAATAATGTCACAAATGATAGCCTTACAATTGTAATAAAATGTATGTGTGAGAAAGCAAAGTGAAATTTTTCATATCCTTTTTGAGGTATGGTTTATTTCCTATAAAATTTACAATTCAATCGTTTTTTAAATTAAGTGTATATAGTTATACAATCACCACCCCAACCCCGTTTCAGCACATTTCTATCATCCTCCCCCCAAAATTCTCTTGTGCCCATACAGTTAACCCCTGCTCCCAACCTCAGCCCTAGACAGACCCCCATCTGCTTTCTATCTTTATACATTACATGGAAGGAGAAGCTTATTAAAATGAATTGTACCTCCTGTGCCTCATCTCTGGCAGTGGTTCAGTGACACTTGGCAAGGTTCTGAGTGCAAGAACCTTTAAAAGAGCATTTTAAATCTTCACTTTCCATATCACTCAGTTATTCAGATTTTTAGAATGTTAGTAGGTGTGGCAGGCAAATAATTCCCTCTCCTCCAAGGCATCCCAATTTTAATCTCCAGACCATATAAATATGATATATCAGATGGCAAGGAGGAATTATGGTTGCAAGTAAAATTAAGGTTGTAGAGCAGCTGACCTGAGATCGGAGGATTATTCCTCATCTTCTGGATGGGCCCAAAGCAATCACAATTGTCCTTACAAGTGCAAGAAGGACCAGGATAGTCAATGATGATGTGATACAGCTAAAAAGGACTTGGCCCAATCGCTGCTGCCTTTGAAGATGGGAGATAGGGGGCTAGAAGCTGGGAAAGGAAAGCATCTATTTCCCCTAGAACTTCCAGAAGGAACATCTTGTTTACATCTTAACCAAACAAGATTCAATCCTGACTTTTGATCTTAAGAACTATATGATAAATTTATGTTGCTTCTAAACTGCCAAGTTTTGGTACTTTGTTAGAGCAGGGCAGTGCTGTTAGCTACATAACGTTAGGGGTTAGGACAAGTGCCCCTTTGTCTCATGTAGACCACTAGTTCTCAAACTTCCATCAAATCTGGTGACCAACAAAGGACCTGGCTAATTCCCAAGGAAGGCTTGGCATCTTCCTTGGGTTCTCTTATGGGAAGATAGCAGAGTGATATATGTCAATAGGCAGGTGCTAATTGCAGGAACCTTAAATTGGAGTTAGTGTCTCATCTGGAACATTCTGGCTCTTCCCCGGTATATCTGTCTTCCTGTGTGACCAACAAATACTTACTTCTCCCCAGAGCTCAAGGCTCCCCTTCCTGGGAGACTTTCCCAGTGAGTGGTGTAGGAAGTCGGAAACAAGGCTTGGGCAACTGTGCAGGACAGTCCCACCCTTCCTCATCTCCGTGGATGTCACAGGCTGCAATTACAGATCCTTCCCGCTCCTCTCTCCATACTGTTCAGATAATGGGGCATGCTGCGGGGAGAACACAGCCATTTGCGGCTCTTCCATCTTCACATCACTGTTACAAAGCAGGGCGATGTCCAAACATCAGAAATTGTTTATGCTTAGTCGACTGATTTATCTGGAATGCAAATCAGAGCTCGTGGAGACTAAAGGAAAACAAGCATACAAATCCAAAATTAATTTTTCCAAAGCAATGGGAATATATTAGGTTGCCATATGCCACTCAAACATATTTTCACTGGAGATTCAGTCCAATTTTGCATTTTAGTCACTTAGTCTCCTGAAAAAAAAAATCCATATTGTATCAAAACCATGTACTTTGTAAAAATGCCACAGATAATTTACTTCACATCTTCGTCTGAGATTTAAAGAATCTCAAAGATTCTATATAGACACCAGTCTTAAACTTTTTACTGGTTTTTTAAAAATTTAAACTAGATAGAAGGCCTATAGTATTTATGATTATTATGATAGAAATTATGGAATGGAAAATTATACTTACACTATTAATAATTTTAACATGTAGCATCCTCTTCATAAATAACAATATATATATATATATATCATTTTGTTTTGTATGAGAAAACATAATCTCTCCATCACCTGTAGTAAATGTTTCTACATCCCATTGAAATCAGTGACTGAACTTTTCAGTAGAAGTAATTTAAAAACCCTGGATGTGTGTGTGTGTGTGTGTGTGTGTGTGTATCTCACATCCATAAAAAGCAACTAATCCTTGGAAACATGCAAGTTTTTGCTTTTTTTTTTTTTTTTTTTTTTTTTTTGAGGTTTCAGTGAAGTGTGTATGTGGGAAGTGATGCATAGGGCAGGGCAGCGTCCTCCCCACTATCTGCCCTGATGTGTCCCCTCTGCCTCTTGGTCTCCATCTCTTCTTCCCTAGCTCTGTTTCCTTCTTGCATTACTTTTTCTTCATAGAACTATCTCATCTTAAAAGTTTGAGGTTACTGATAAACCTTTTTGGATACATCTTTTCAAAAACCATTAGAAGGGTTTATCTGCATTCTTCATTAAGAGATTATTACTTTAATAGGTTTTAAATTGGCTGTGATTTGTTTATTATGAAGCTAGCCACTGCTTTTCTTACTGAGAGGTTTTTTTGTTTGTTTTGTTTTGTTTATTGTAGGGCATGGGTCTCTTTATTCTTAGGCCAGTGACTTTTCCTCTGGCCTGATTCTTAGCAAATTAGCCCTCACTTTGGGAGCTCATGGAGGTCACACATCCAGAATAGTTCGATTTAGTTCCTGTAGCTCACTCCCAGACAAAAACTTTGATACGGAGAAAACATGGGTCAGAGTTTTAATCATTCATACATATCATATAGTTTAGAACAGCTAAATTTAGAAAATCTTTGAACAAGGCATGCTATAGGCTTTCCTACCTAGATTTTGTTTCTACTCTAAAGATGAGTGTACTTGACATAGGCCCATTTTATTGAAAATGGGGCTTTCAGTACAGTTTATATGTTGTATACACATATGCCAGATATTTTAGTTGTAAAGAATGCATCATGAGGACTACTTTGACCTAAGACACTTATGTCTTATTTTGTACTCTTAGTTGTTTTAGCTAGGTATGGAGTTCTGCTTAATAATTAAAACAGGTACTTGCTACATGGTGAGTCTGGTAGCCATCACTCAGCAAACCTAGGATCGGAGAGATTTAAATTAGTTGCTTAATGACTCACAGGGAATTATCCATCTGATTGTCTTATTTAGAATATATAGTCTTTAGGTTTGTAGTCTCCATCTTTTTTTTTTAAGATTTTATTTATTTATTCATGAGAGACACACAGAGAGGGACAGAGACATAGGCAGAGGGAGAAGCAGGCTCCATGCAAGGAGGCCGATGCGGGACTCAGTTCTGGGACTCCAGGATCACACCCTGAGCTGAAAGCAGACACTCAACTGCTGAGCCACCCAGGTGTCCCGACTATAGTCTCCATCTTTAGCCAGAAAGATTTTTTTTTATCTTTCCAATCCTCCAGTGGAAAAAAAAAAAAAGGAGCAAAATATGACCATTCATCCTGATTGCTGTGTAAAGTTGCATTTAAAGTGTTATTTGTATATAGTTAAATATTTTATTTAACAATATTGAATAAAGTTTTCAGAAAATAAAATGCAATGACTTGTAAGTATGCAGTTTGATGAATTTTTATAAATATAAACATATTAAATCACCATCAAAATCAAGATACAGAACATTTTCATCGTCTCAAAATATTCCTACATGGTCCATTATCAATGAGTACCCCCTCCCCAACCCAGGCACTGCCCCAGATGACCACTGATCTGCCTTCCATTGTACAGATTGCCTCTCTCTGCTCTATAATTTCATATTAATGAAAATCAGTGTATATTCCTCATTCCTGTTGTCTGTATCAGTATAAATTGTCTGTTCTTTCGATTTATCAATAGCATTCCATTGCATGCATATAGTTTGTCGATTCACCTCTGGATGAAAATTAGGCTTTTTTCCAACTTGGAAGTATTATAAGTTAAAACTTCTATAAACAGTCTTGTAGAAGTTCCCCTGTGGGCATATAATTTTATTTCCCTTGGGTAAATGCCTAAGAATAAAATGGATAGTTCATATAATATAATAAGAGTCTGTGTAACCTCATAAAAACAAAACAAAACAAAACAAG
Source organism: Canis aureus (assembly GCF_053574225.1). Taxonomy (NCBI): domain Eukaryota; kingdom Metazoa; phylum Chordata; class Mammalia; order Carnivora; family Canidae; genus Canis; species Canis aureus. The sequence continues at coordinate 47,544,200 of NC_135637.1, read as the reverse complement.
TAATCATTTCCAAAGAAATTGTACTGCCTACAAAGCATGAAAGTTCTGGAAGCACCGTATCATTGAAATACGGTCTTTCTAATTCTATTCTACTGGTTTATAGTGATATCTCGTGGTTTTAATTCACATTTTCTTAATGACTGGTACTGTTGAGCTTATTTTCATGTCCCAATCATTCATTTTTTTAAAGATTTTATTTATTTATTTATTTATTTATTTATTTATTTATTTATTTATTTATTTATGAGACACAGAGAGAGAGAGAGAGAGAGAGAGAGAGAGAGAGAGGCAGAGACATAGGCAGAGGGAAAAGCAGGCTTCATGCAGGGAGCCAGCCCGATGTGGAACTGGATTTTGGGTCTCCAGGATCACGCCTTGGACTGAAGGCGGCGCTTAAACCACTGAGCCACCTGGGCTGTCCCCAATGATTCATTTGAGTATCTCTTTTGGGATGTACCTTTTCATACATTGTATTAGCTATAATAAAATTATGAAGTTATTCATATTTCCTATTTCATCTTTTGTCAGTTTTATTTAAATTTTTTGTTAGTATAAACATGTTTAGAATAATCTCTTTATCCCCAAATGTCTTCAGAATATAAGGTTTCTTTCATTTTTGGTATTATGAATTTATATTTTTCTTTTTTTCTTTTTATGATTATTATTTCTAAGAGTTTAATCAACTTTACTATTTTTTTCACAATTAATATTTATTTTTCTACGTTTGTGTTGTACTTCATTGATCTATTCTCTTGTCTTTATTATTTGCTTATTATCTGTTTCTTATCTCAATTTGATTTGCTCTTTTCTTCTAAACTAGGTTAGATTCTAGATTATTATTGCCTTTTTTGCTGTTATAAGCACATAATGCAATACATTTCTCTGTATAGGTGTCACCTATATTCTATACATTTTGAGTATTTTGATTTTGTCTTTTTGCTCTCTTTAATTTTCTTTCACTTCAAAGTGAAAAAAAAATTCTCACCTCTAATTTTTGCTTCTAATTTTCTTCTGATTGTGGTATTTGGAAGTGATGCCCAATTGCCAAATATTTGTTTGGTTTGGATATCTTTTTATTTTGATTTGCAATTTAACTAAGTGCTTAGAAATAAGATTATATTTTAAAAATTCATTGAAATTTATTGAGATTTTGTTTATGCCTTTTACATCAGCTTATTTTGTGCATGGTTCTACTGGCAAGGACTATGTGCAACAGTAGCTGGTGAGAGTGTTGTGTAAGCACCAATGAGATCAACTTGGTTGATAGTATTATTAAAATATTTTCTATTCTTACTTGTTTTTGCTGTTTCATCAACTCCCAATAGTGGATTGCTAAATTCTCCAACTAGGAGTGTACATTTGTTTCCTTCTTCCTTTCCTTTTATTAATTTTCACTGTTACTAGCTATGCACACATTCAGGGCTGTTAGATCTTATTGATGATCTGCTGCTTAATTTCACTTTGAAATGACTTTTGTATATTTCCTATGGTTCTTTTTCTTGAAACTCATTGATAGCAACATAGGCCATTTTCCTTCCATTAGTGTTTGCATGGAATGTTTTTTCAAAATCTTTTCCTTTCCATTCTTTATATGGTATTCCATTGTTTTAGTGACCTGTGTCTTTATATTCAAAGTCTTTTCTTATAAACAACATGTTGACATAATTAGGTCTTACTTTTAATCTAGTCTATCAATATCTGCTTTTTATTTTGGAGATTTTACTGCAAAAATATAATTATTGATATGCCTGCTCTTCTTACTATTTGTTATCTATTTGTCCCATAATCATATTTAACAATCTATTCCATTTCTTTCACTACTGTTGTCATGCTTTAACTTAAACTTATATTATAGGCCTGAGAACACATTATTATAACTTTCGCCTTAAACCATTGACTTTCTTTATAGTATTTAAAGACAGAAAGAAAGCAGTTATTTATATTTACCCATATATTTACCGTTTCATCATTCCTTCCTCCAGATATGAATTCTTATCTATTATTTCCTTTTTGCTTGTAGATCTTCACTTAGTATTTACTACTGGTGGTATGATTATGCTGGGACAAGAATTCTATGAATTTTAGTTTATCCTACTCAGGAGTTTCTGAAATCTCTGTTTAGACTTCTAAGCTTTTCCATTGTTTATTTGTGATGAATTTAAGCACACTCTTGCATTACTCAGTTAAGAATTCTGCCGAAAGACTTGAGGGGGATTTCTATTCAAATATTGCGGCTTTCCCACTTACGGGTTCCTAATTTAGGGATCCTATTTATTTTCCAGCTCTTCTGGTAGCTCTGAATTTGGACCTCTCGCTTCTTAGATTAGTAAGACTTCACTGTCTGCAGATCACTCTGTGGGATCCGGGGACAGCGGACCAGGAACGGATTCCAGTGCTGGCCATCCCTGTTAGCAGGGCTATCTTAGCTAGTCACTCAGTACTTCTGAGCCTTGTTCACTCTCTTGTATGACAAGGAAATCAGAAACTACCAGGGTAAGTAGATTTTAGGATTTGAGATCATCAGATACGTATATATTTTCTCTCACACACGCTTACTCTCCCTCAGAGCAATAATTCAGTGTTCCCAGCGAGTAAGTATAAGTGTAAATAGGGTTTGTGTCTGTACAGAACCTATGGGGGATATGTGGAATTGGCTGGATATGTAGGATTTATACTGTTACTGACAGGATGTTAGTGTTGTGTAAACCATGCTGCCATTAACAAAAGAAGTTCATTGATTCTTCTTGCTTCTCCTCAGTTTTATTTTTTATTTATTTATTTATTTTTATGATAGTCACAGACAGAGAGAGAGAGGCAGAGACACAGGCAGAGAGAGAAGCAGGCTCCATGCTCCGGGAGCCCGATGTGGGATTCGATCCCAGGTCTCCAGGATCGCGCCCTGGACCAAAGGCAGGCGCCAAACCGCTGCGTCTCCCAGGGATCCCAACTTCTCCTCAGTTTTAAAGACTCCTTCCTGGGAGTAACAAATCACATTTTCTTTTTTATCCTATAGTCTCATCCACAATCTCCTCATTCCACCTAACTGCAAGTGGTACCTGGAAATATATATTTTTTAGCTCAGCTAAAAGATATTTGTTTTCACTAAAAAAAAAAAAAAAAGGAGGCAAGGGAATAAGAAGCAACTACTTTCGGTCAATGCCCTACATGTGGTGATACGGAAGCAGGAGAGTGAGGTTCTTGTCTCACAGAGTCGAAGAATGAATTTCACAAAGGAGAGCAGGCAAAGCGATAGAGTTCCATTAAACATGGACACAGAGTGACCTCTCAGGAGTGAGGTGGTCCCAATCGAGTGGCCAGTGAGGGCTTTTCATCTCTGGCCTTTCATTAGGACTTTACCAAGCTCGCTGGTGGTTAGGTCAGTGGCCTGGAACTAGATATGATGCTCATAGATCATGAGAGTTTTTGTTCCTGTGACATCTGTGAGCCACAGATATGTGTTGTAGGTCTGGTTCTATGATCTATAGGTATGTGTTGTAGGTCTGGTTATTCTTTACAGTGAACTTTTCCTTTGAGGCCTGATGAGGTTTTGTGGTTATTTTTCTTTTCTGTGGTTACAATGCAATTCTTAGAAAAACATCTTAACCCTAGTAATTAGGATAAGGTGGTCTAAATTTTCCTGATCTCCGTCTTTGTTCTGTCTCAGTATCTGCACACCTGAAAAACCCCAGAGCCTAGTTGGGGACCCTTCTCTTCCCCTATCTACAGTCCCATCCTTTCCCTACTTGATGAGAATAACTTTTTAAAGTTATTCTCAGTAAAAGATGTAGCCATTATCCTTCTGGAGGAGCCCATAGCTAATGGGGAAAGCAAAATTATCATGTTGAGATCAGCTGGAATGCTTAAAATTAACCTAATGCTATGGCAGTTAAGGGTCAAAGAAATAAAATGAGAAAAGAGGTGGCTTGGCCACAATGAGAAAATAGAATTAGGTGCTGGGGTGGCTAGTCAGTTCAGCGTCTGGCTCTTGGTTTCGGCTCAGGTCCTGATCTCAGGGTCCTGGGATGGAGCCCTCCAGGTCAGGCTCTGTGCTCTGCTTGGAGTCAGCTTGAGATCCTGTCTCCTGCCCTTCCCCCCTGCCTGCTCGATGGCATGCTCTCTCTCAAAACAAAAGCAAACACAAAAAAGAAATAGGCAGTGATAAGCACCTACTGAATACATGAAAAAAATAAATGCATAATTAAATATTTAATTCAAGGGATTATCAAAATATCACTGCTAAAAGTAAAGTATTTAGCATTTTTTTCCTTTTTACAGTTGACATCATAAGATCAGCTTAATGTTGCCTAAATCTTTGACGAATCAGGAAAACATTGGATATATCAATATGCAACCTTCATGGAATGATATCCTATATATTCTTTTTTAAAATATTTTATTTATTTATTCATGAGAGACACACAGAGAGAGGCAGAGACACAGGCAGAGGGAGACAGAACTCAATCCCAGGACCCCGCGATCACGACCTGAGCCAAAGGCAGACACTAAACCACTGAGTCATCCAGGTGCCCCAATATCTTATATTCTAAAACTAATCAAAACCTAAAAGTTTTCTTATCCTTTCATTTTAGCCTGATGAATAACCTTCATCCCCATTTCATAAACAGGGCTTCCTAAGTATTTCATCTGTGTGTGGGAAATCTCTTAATAAGTCAAAATTTACAGACAAGACTGATTTCTTTCAGTAAGTAACTTTTCTATTTATTATTATTATTATTTTTTGCTTGTGTTAACCTTTTAAGCTCTATGCTTTCTCAAGAGGGGTAAAGGTGAAGTATTTCAAATATGTCAGGGAATTCTCAGGCATCAATTAGTATGAAATTCCCCAAGTGCAAATACCTGTCTTCCTTCCAAACAATGTTCCTTTTTACAAAGCTTGTGCATATGGAGGCCCTTAGACTCACTCTACAAGGCCCCTCACCGTTTTCTCCTCTCACCGCCTGGGACACAGATCTACTGAGCCAGAAATCTGTTTCTCATCTGGACCCCTCTAGACTCCAACTTGATCTTCTCCTCTTCATCGAAAACCCAGACATCTACCACCCACCAACCTCTCGTCTAAATCCTGCTCCCCTCCTGCGGGTGGGTACTCCCCCCGCGACTCACTCAGAACCCTCCCATTCCTGCCCTCAACTCCTGCAGGAGCTGACTCCTCCACGTCGGGACTTTCCTATCAAGCCCTCCCGAAGCCTGACTGAATCCTCTTTGTGGATGGTAGTTCTCTCATCGCCCCGGACGGCCAGAGAGAGACACGCGGCCTACGCCGTAGTTGCTTACCCTCGATGCCGTCCTGGAGGCGGCTGCCCTCCCCCTCGGGACACCACATACACTGCCTCCAAATACGCCTCCCTCATCACACACACACATTCTGTCCTCTGGCAAGAGCGAGGGTGTCTTACCACCAAGGGTACCACCCATAATCAATGGGCACCTCATTTCACAACTACTGGAGACCCTCAGCCCAGACCCTCAGACCCCCCAACCTCACTCAAGTAGCCACTGTCCACTGTCGTGGACCGACCCTCCAAGGACCTGGTGTCCCGAGGCAACAACAAAGCCGACTCTCCACTGCCCGACCCACTGCCTTAGACCCCCACCAGCTCCCCTCCTCTTCCTCCACACACCACAGTCCCCCTCTTACACACACCAGGAAACTCAGACAGACACCCAAAAGGATGGGAGGAATCGCCAGGGACAAAGGCCGCATCTTCATTCCAAAGAAACTTGCTCTTCCAGACCCTTCAGCCCCCATGATCGTTTCAGACATACGGCAGTCCCTACACGTCGGGCCCAAGGCCTTACACCAGTTCCTACAACCCCTTTTCCACCCTCCACATGTGCCACAGGTTACCGGAGAGGCGCCGAAGTCTTGCAAACCCTGCTCCACGGTCAACGCTCGAGGGGGAATTCGCAGGCCCGGCGGGGCCCAATCCCCAGCTCTGCGCACACCAACCTGGCGAGGACTGGCAGCCTGACTTTTCCCACGTGCCACGCCATAAATCCTTTCCCTACCTGTTAGCCTCAGTGGACACCTTTACACGGTGGATAGGGGCTTTCTCCATACCTCGGGACACTGCGGAGGCAGCGGCCACCATAGCCCTCCAACACATCATTCCGAGGTTCGGCCTCCCGCGGACCCTACCATCTGACAACGGCCCGGCCTCATCTCCAGCATCACCCAGCAAGTCTCCGAGAGCCTAAATATTACCTGGAAACCCCATATCCCATACCAACTCCAGTCTTCGGGTAAGGGAGAGCGGGTCGACGGCCTTCTCGAGGGACATCTCCCCAAACTGCCCTTGGAGCCCGCCCGTCCTGGCCACCCTCCTCCCGCTGGCTTTAACAAGGCTCAGAGCTTCCCCTAGAGGGCGGTGGGGTCTTAGTCCCTTTCAGCTTCTCGTGGGCGGCCCTTCCTGCTCACTCAAAATCTTCCCGTAACCGCCTCCTCTGCTCCTATCTTGCCTACTTTACCTAACTCTTCTAAGAGCCCTCCTGCGGGCCCATGCGACTCAGTCAGCCAGACTCCAGGGGAACCCACAGCAGATACTCCCCAAGCCCTGGCCCCAGGGGATCGCGTCCTGCTACAAGAACTATACCCAAAAACCTTACAGCCTAAGTGCACCGGTCCCGATACGGTGGCCCTTATGACCCCCACGGCCGCCAAACTCCTAGTACACCACCCGCGGGGTACACAGCTCTAAGTGAAAGCGAGGCCCCTCACGACACGGATGCGCAGGACCACCTTTGGGACCTACTCCAATACTGCTTTCAAAGCTCCATCCTCCTCCTCCTGGTCCTACCTCCTAGTTACTCCACCACTGACCCTTGTTTAGGTGGACGTTTACATGACAGAAACCTGGCACCGGGGAATTTTCAGCACTGATTGTCAACCACCGATTCTCAACCGCCCCTGGAATGGCCAGGCCCCTACAGACTGAGTTACTGCGGGAGATGACCTGGCCGCCGCTTCTGTTGTTCCTCCTAGTGTCACTTAGTACCTCGGACAGATAGGGGCCGCCAGTGAGCAGAGGCCTCACGGGATAAACAGCTCCCAAGGAGCCTTGCACCTGCTAGGGGGCGAAGCATGTCCCACATGTGCACACACCTGAGAATCAGCATGTCCGGCCCCTCCCCCAGAAGACCAGCTGGAAGGACAGGGGAAGAGCAAGTTCCTGTCCAAGCAGCGCTAGAAGGTTCAAGGCTAAGTCTAGGCACTTACAGTATATAAAATCAGAGGATACCCCTTCTTGTTTTTTGTTTCCCGCCCCCTTTCTTCTTTTTCCTGTACTAGTTGTTTTTAGCTAATCTGCACTGAGCAAAATGACTAGGAGGAAGGATTCACCACAAAAGAAAGAATAAGAAACAGTCCTCTCTCCCACAGAGCTACAGAATTTGGATTTCAATTCAATGTCAGAAAGCCAATTCAGAAGCACAATTATGAAGCTACCGGTGGCTCTGGAAAAAAGCATAAAGGATTCAAGAGACTTCATGACTGTAGAATTTCGATCTAATCTGTCCAAAATTAAAAATCAATTAAATGAGATGCAATCCAAACTGGAGTTCCTATCCTGCTAAAAGATGAAAGGGTCAACCAAGAAATTAGAGAATTAAAAAATTCATGGAAGCTAATGAGAATGAAGATACAACCACTCAAAATCTTTGGGATACAGAAAAGCAGTTCTGAGGGGGAAATACATCACAATACAAGCATCCATCCAAAAACTGGAAAGAACTCAAATACAAAAGCTAACCTTGAACCTAAAGCAGCTGGAGATGAACAGCAAATGAACCTTCCACCAGCTGAAGAAGAGAGTTAATAAAGATTTGAGCAGATCTTAACAAAATAGAGACCAGAAGAACTGTGGAACACATCAACAAAACCAGGAGCTGGTTTTTGAAAGAATAAGATAGATAAACCATTAACCAGCCTTATTAAAAAGAAGAGAGAAAAGACCCAAATTAATAAAATCAGGAATGAGAATGGAGCGATCACCAACACCAAGGAAATACAAAGGATTATAATAACATATTATGAGCTGAGCAGCTATACACCAATAAATTATGCAATGGAGAAGAAATAGACGCATTTCTGGAAAACCACAAACTACCAAAACTGGAGCAGGAGGAAAGAGAAAACCTGAAGAGGTCGATAACCAGGGAGGAAATTGAAGCACTCATCAAAATCCTCCCAAGACACAAATACGAGGGCCACATGGCTTCCCTGGGGAATTCTATCAAATGTTTAAAGAAGAAACCATGCAGATTCTACTAAAGCTGTTTGAAAGATAGAAAGAGATGGGATACTTCCAAACTCGTTATATGAGGCCAGCATCACCTTAATTCTAAAACCAGACAAAGACCTGTCCAAAAAGGAAATTACAGACAAATATCCCTGACGAACACGGATGCAAAAATTCTCAACAAAATACTAGCCAATAGGATCCAATGATACATTAAGAAGAGTATTCACCATGACCAAGTGGGATTTCACCGCGGAACGCAAGGCTGGTTCAGCACTCCTAAAACAATCAATGTGATTGATCATATCAGCAAGAGAAAATCAAGAACCATAGGATCCTCTCAATAGATGCAGAGAAAGCTTTTGACAAAATACAGCATCCATGCCTGATCAAAACTCTTCACACTGTAGGCATAGAGGGAACATTCCTCAGCATCTTAAAAGCCATCTATGAAAAGCCCACCCCAAATATCATTCTCAGTAGGGAACCACTGGGAGCCTTTCCCCTAAGATCAGGAATACGACAGGGATCCTGAAGTGGGATTCAAATCCAGAACCCGAGGATCATGAACTGAGCCAAAGGCAGATGCTTAACCGCTGAGCCACCCAGGCGTCCCTCATCTCTCACTTTCAACCAAAAGCTAGAAACAATTAAACTTAATAGGCATGTTGAATCCCTAGAGAAGAGGTCAAAAGCTTGGTGTGTTGTGCCAGTGAGCCAAATTGTGAATGTAAAGGAAAAGTTCTTAAAGGAAATTGAAAGGGCTATTCCAGAGAACACATAAATCCTAAGAAAGCAAAAGAATCTTACCACTTATATGGGGAAAATTTTAGTGGTTTGGATGGAACATCAAACCAGCCACAATATCTCAACGCAAAACTTAATGCAGAGCAAGGCCCTATCGCTCTTCAATTCTGGGAAGGCTGAGAGATATAAGGAAGCTGTAGAATAAAAGACTGAAGCTAGCAGAGGTTGGTTCCTAAGATTGAAGGAAGGAAACCATCTCTATAACATAAAAGTGCAAAGTGAGGCAGCAAGTACTGATGCAGAAGCGGTAACAAATTACCCAGATCAAGCTAAGACAACTCATGAGGGTGCCTACACTAAACAAATTTTTTTTAAGATTTGAGAGAGAGAGCACCCACCCGCACACTCGTGAGTGCACAGTGGGGAGGGGAAGAAGGAGAGTGAGAGAGAAACTACAAGCAGACTCCACGCCGAGCACAGAGACCAACACAAGGCCCAATCTCACAGCCCTGAGATCATGGCCTGAGCAGAAACCAAGAGTAGGATGCTTAACAGACTGAGCCACCCAGGAGCCCCACAATAAATTTTCAACAGAGACCAAACAGACATATGGGGAGAAGATGTCATTTGGGACTTCATGGCTACACAAGAGAAGTCATGGCAGGCTTCAAAGGAGGGGATGACTCCCTTATTAGGAGCTCATGCAGCTGATGACTTGAAGTAGAAATCTAAGCCCATTTACCATTCCAAAAATCCTAGTGCCTTTATGAATTATGCTAAGTGTACTCGACAAATGGAGCCTGGATGACAGCACACCTGTTCACAACATGGTTTACTGCATATTTGAAACCCACTGTTGAGACCTACTGCTCAAGGGGGAAAAAAAAGATTCCTTTCAAAATATCACCGCTGACGATACACTTGGAGACACATTCTGATGGGAGTTGTACAATGGCATTAATGTTTTCCTGACTGCTACACATCTGCTCTGTAGTGCATGGATCAAGGAATAAGTATGACTTTCAGGTCTTATATTTAAGAAACAAATTTTGGAGGTGCCTGGCTGGCTCAATTGGAAGACATGTGACTTGATCTCAGGGTTGTGAGTTCAGGCCCCATGTTGGGTCTAGAGATTTCTTTAAAAAACATAAAAATAATAATAAATAAGTTTGTAAGGCTACAGCTTCCACAGTGATTCCTCTGATGGATATAGGCTAAGTAAACTGAAAACTTCTGGGAAGGGTTCACCATTCTAGATGCCATTGAGAACACTCTCATGGTACCAATGCAGAAAAAAAATCCAGAATAGAGACACAAAAGATGAAAGCAAATTACTATAAAAAAAATGACTAAATAATAAAGACAGCAAAAGACAAAGAAAGGAACACAATAGCAAAAGAAAACAACCAAAATGGCAATACTAAGTCTTTATCCATCAATAATTATTGAAATGTTAAAAATTAAACTTTTTTATTTTATATTTTAAAGATTTTATTAATGTATTCCTGAGAGTTAGAGAGAAGGGGGCAGAGATACAGGCAGAGGGAGAAGCAGGCTCCATGCAGGGAGCCTGACATGGGACTCGACCCTGGGTCCCCAGGATCACGCCCTGGGCCGAAGGTGGCGCTAAACTGCTAAGTCACCGGGGCTGCCCATAAACTCATTAAAAAAAAAAAAAAAAGAAAGAAAGAAAAAGATGTATTTTTCCAGAGAGAGTGCACATGCATGTGAGCAGGTCAAGGGCAGAGGGAGAAGAGAGAGAGAATCCCAGCAGACTCTCTCCTGAACGTGGAGCCAGACATGGGGCTTGATCTCCTGACCCTGAGGTCAAGATCTAAGCCAAAACCAAGAGTCAGATGCTCAACCGACTGAGCCACCCAGGTGCCCCAGCATTAAACTCTTTACTCAAAAGCCATAGAGTGGCTGAATGGATAAATAAAACAAGAACCAGTAACATGCTGTCATAAGAGACTTGTGGTATATTGAAGAATACACACAGACTGAAAGTGAAGGAATGGAAAATATTCCATGCAAATGGTAACTAAAAGAAAGGGTGGCTCTGCTTATGTCAGACAAAATGGACTTTAAGTTAAAAATGGTCTCACGAAACGAAGAATGCCATTATGTAATGATAAAAGGGTTAACCCAGAAGTAAAACATAAGACTTGTAAATATACATGCACCCCACATCATAGCATCACAGTGATAGACAGTAATCCCCCTCACCCACGGTTTTGCTTTCCATGGTTTCAATTACCTGTGATCAACTGTGATCTGGAAGCAGATGACCCTCCTCCTTCTGAGGTAAGATCAGAAGGTCAACAGTAGCCTAACACTACGTCACAAGGCCTACGTTATTCACCTACTTCATCTCATCACACAGGCATTGCGTCGCCTCACATCATCATAAGAAAAGGGGTGCGTATGGTACAATAAGGTATTTTGTGAGAGAGAGACATTCACATAACTTTTTTTAGGCCATGTTGTTACAATTTTTTGTATATTAGCTTTATCGTTAATATCTCACGGTACCTAATTCATAAAGTAACCTTTATCATAGAAATAGATGTTTAAGAAAAAAACAGGATATGCAGTTGATCTGTGAACACCACAGGGTTGAACTGCATGGGTTCACTTAAATGTAGCTTCTCAAAGAGCTGCCAACATTAAGCCACAAGGCATTTATTTACAACCGCATAGGACCAAACTGAAGGCCTTCAGCACAGACGTCCCATCTGTTGTTGCCTTCTGAGTACCTAGAGAGGCTCAGTGAGGCTGCCAGCATCCGCCCACCACAGGAGGTCCCAGGACTGGGCAGGTCACATCATGTACTAATGGGGTGATTGGGCTGAACTCCTGGGGCTGGCAGGTAGAAGGCTGGGCTAAAGTAGAAAGTGCCCAGAGGGCAGAGACAGTGCCACAAAGAGAGCCCCACACCCCTGGTGCCCTCATCCCTCCCAAGTCCTCCATGCAGTAGGTGTGACTGCAGGCCTTGGGCCCCTCCTGGGCTGGGTGTGGACTCCTCCTCCTAGTGGTGCCCTGGCCCCATGGCCTCCTGGAGGCCAGCACACTCAAGTTTGGCTACAGTAGCTGTTGACCATGGCTTGTGGTACACCAGCAGGCAGATGGGGCAGCTATACTGAACCTCCAAGAACTGCTGCCACCTTTAGACCCACCCAGTGACCTACTGATGAGCCAAGGCTACCAGGCTGCAGGACATGGCCATCTCGGGGCCACCATTCCTGTCACGAGCCAGTACACTCACGTAAGTATGTATACAGTACCCTGACCCTATCTTCTCTTTTTTATTAGAGTGCAGGTGGGCAAGTTGCGGGAGGGAGTGGGAGAGAGGATCTTAAGCAGGCTCTATGCCCAGCATGGAGTCTACACTGGGGCTTGAATTCATGACCCTGAGATCATGTATGGTCTACGTTGAAATCAAGAGTCAGATGCTTAACTGAATCATCCAGGTGCCCCCACACCCTTGAAGGTAGACTCCATTGGGCGTGGAGCCCAATGCAGGGCCTGAACTCATGACCCTGAGATTGAGACCTGAGCCGACATCAAGAGTTGAACTCTTAACTGAAGGAGCCACCCAGCACCCCTATTTTCTCTTCTTTGTGATTTTTTTAATATTTCCTTTTCTCTAGTTTACTTTACTATATAAATACAGTATATCATACATATAACATAAAATATGTGTTATTCCTGTCGGTAAGGCTTCTCACAATAGTATGCCATTAGTACTTACGTTTTGGGGGAAGACAAAAGTTATATACAGATTTCTCACTGTTGGCATCCGTATCCACCATGCTGTTCTCAAGGGTCAACTGTACTAACAAACTAAATTCAACAGCACATCAAGAGAGTCCTATACCCTGACCAAGTGGGATTTATCCTTGGGATTCAAAGTTGGCCTCACACATGCAAAATCAATGCAAATCAATGTGAGACACAATACAAACAATGAGACACAAATATTACATCATCATCATTTCAACAGACGCAGAACATGTGACAAACTTCAACACCAACTCATGTTCAGTAAAACTTCTAAAACCTCAACACAATAAAGCCCATCTATGAAAACTCTACAGCTAATATAACCAGTGCGTTAAACCTGAAAGAACAAGGCAACGATCTCCACTCTCACTACTGCTACTCAACACTGTTCTGGAAGTCCTAGCCTGAGCAATCAGGCAAGACACAGAAACACAAGGTATAGAAGTCATAAAGAAAAAAGTAAAATTATCTATTCACAGGTGGAAAGATCATATATGTAGGAAAGTGTAAAGACTTTCCACAAAAACCTACTAAAATTCAGTAAACTTGCACAATATAAAATCAACATATAAAAATTGGAGACATTTCGAAAGACTAACAATGAAATATCTAAAAAAGAAATTAAGAAAACAATTCCATCTACCATAACAACAGCAAGAATAAAATACTTAGGAACCAAAAGAGGTGCAAGACTCGTATGCTGAAAATTATAAACACTGATGAAGGAAATTTTCAAAGACACAAATAAATGGAAAGACATTCCAAGTTCCTGGATTGGAAAAATACTGTTAACCTATCCATACTACTCAAAGTGAAGCCTCCATCTCCTTGACTCCTTCTCACCGTCTCTCTCATTTCTCCGCCTGGGAGGGGTGTCCCCAGCTCTCCTCATATCTGGGTGCTTCTCAACACTCACCTATGAGTCATCAGAAGGTTCACACAGAAGCCTCAATTCCCTGATCTTCCCCACCACAACCCCCCTCAAAAAGAATAGGGGCTATAAAGGAAAACCCCAGTTCTGTCTACCTCCTTCAAAGGGAAAAACCTGGGGCTTCCCTGCTGGGAGTCTCTCCTGTGTCTCCGTTACTCTTCACACAAGTGACTTCTGACACTTTAGGCGTGAGGCGATTTTTCCCTGCAATGAGAACTCAGTCACATCACATCTCTGATACCATCCACCTGGAGATAGTGGCGGATCCCAACTTACCCGCCCAGTCCCACAAGACCGCCCCCGCCCTACTTCAGATGCCAATAGTAGTTAAGTCCCCAGGTTATACAACTTGTCTGATCTGGATGCAAATCAGAGGCTCCCATGAGCACCCCCTCGGGTTGGAGTAATTTGCTACAGTGACTCACAGATCTCAGGGAAACACATTTACCAGTTATAAAAGGACAAACAATACAGATGAAGAGCCGGATGAAGACTTACACAGGGTGAAGTCTTGGCGGGGGGAGGACGTGCAGGAGTTTCTGTCCTTGTGGTGTTGGGGTACATCTAGGTGGAAGCTCTCCAAATCCCCTATGACTGGGGTTTTAGGGAGGTTTCCTCACATAGGCATGATCAATCATTCCATTTCCAGCCCCTCTTCCCTGCTCTGGAAGATGAGGGATGGGGCCTAAAATTCCAAGCTCGTAATCATGGCCTCATCTTTCTGGGGACCAGTCCCATCTGGGAGCCATCTGAGAGCACAGCCTGAGCCACCTCATTAGAACAAAAGATGATCCTAGCACCCTTATCACTTGGGAATTTATAAAGCTTTCAAGAGCCCTCTGGGGACTCCTGGGTGGCTCAGTGGGTTACCCTGCCTTTGGCCCAGGGCGTGGTCCTAGTGTCCCAGGATCCAGTCCCACATCGGGCTCCCTGGGCGGAAGCCTACTTCTCTCTCTGCCTGTGTCTCTGCACCTCTCTCTCTCTGTCTCTCTCATGAATAAATAAAATCTTAAAAGAACAAAAGCCCTCTGTCAGGGATGGGGGTCAAAGACCAAATGCTGGAACAGAGGATGTTCCTAGTGTTATTACTTAGGAAATGACAAGGTTTCAGGAGCTCTGTGCCAGCAACTGAGGGCAGAGACTGATGCATATTCTCAATCATCTCATAGTGCTCCTAACTCCAATAAGCCCTCATCAGACTGGTATTCCTTCTGTCATTCTTACAGCGCTCCTTTGAAACCAGCTTTCTTACGGGTCTGCTGACTTGGTTTAGTGGGCCCCATCCTCTTTCAAAGCTAAGTTCTTGGAGAGCAGACACCCCGAATGTTTACACCGTCTTCCCGGTGAGAGCAGTTTCTGAACAAAACAGGAAGTCAACAAATATTTGAATAAATAGTTGAATGAACGCTCCGTGTTGATCGTATCACGTTCACCTATTCCTTTGATGAACATTTCATTGACCTCACTTTATAAACTAATGTTTTGAGAATTCACTCACCCAACTGCGTGTTGTTCAAAGTGGGAATACTGAAGCATAATGAAAGGGAAACTGGGTAAACAGACTAGAAGTACCAGTGTCAGGTGAAGTTGTCCTTTTATACGCAGCATCAGAACACTTGCACAATGTCCATGTTTGACCAGTGCTTGTCGATTTCATGAAGAATTGAGCCCCAGCTGGATCCAGAAACAGCAGTCCCCACTGGAGCGTTGGTTGTGTTTTCTTGTTTTGATAGTTTTCCTTGAAGCCACACCATCCGGGAAATCCACAACCACAGCTCCAGGACAGATGCTGCTCCTCTTCCCGATCAGGTCAGCTGTGCGTTTTCAGTGTCAGGCCACTGAGGTAGAATTAGTTGACTCCATGTCGGCCCGCTGGGGTGGTTGCAACATTTCCTGCAACTTGGCATGCACCCGGGCAAGTTCCACTCTGTTGAGCTTCCCCCACCTGTATTCATCCAAGTATACAACACATTCAGCAGGAACAGGGGACTGCACACGCTTCAGCTCCTTCAACCCTCCTAACTGTTGAAGCACGTTCGTGATGCCCGATGTGGAGATGACATTGTCGTAGAACACGAGCGAGGGGAGGCTCGAGCAGCAGCACAGAGCAGGCAAGCAGGGTTCGGAGCTGGGCTTCCTTCAGCCGGCAGCTGCACAAGTTCAGGTGCTGTAGAGTGCCAGACACCTCCCCCAGCAGAACCTGGAGGGGCCCAGGAACCGTGTGGGACAGGTTATTGCCACAGAGAACCAACTCCTTCAGGCAGGTGGCACGAATGCTCTGGGACAAGTAGGTGATGTCATTCTCAATGAGCCTGCATCCATTGATCACCAGCGTCTCCAGTGGTTTTGCAGGCCATTGTGGACAGACAGACACAGTCACTTCTTGGAAACTCGAGTGTCCCACTAGATACATTTGGGAAAGATCCAGAAATCTGGCCTGAGAAATTGGCACAATGCCTACCCGAGTCTGGATGCACATGGTGGGAGCCAGGCTTCTGTAGTGGTTAAGACCACAGAGTGTGGAGTGAAACCCATCCCCGCTGGCCATGGGACCTCTCTGTTTGCAGACTATGGAGTCAGGCACCTCTCAGCCTTAGCTTCCTAATAAGCCCCATCAACACAATTATCGCACATGCTCCACAAAGTGTGGCTGAATTAATGAAATTTAGCTATAGCTCCTACACATGGTAAAGCATAGGTTTTACTGGCTGGAGAATTTGGGAAGATGGTTCCCCATGCTTCTATTTACTCAAAGACCAGGCCCCAGGAGAACAGTTCTGTATTCGGGGGGGTAGGGGGGGGCAGGCTACAGAGAAGTCTGTGAGACACAAAAGAGAGGAAGGAGTTCATCAAATCAGCTGAGCTTAGACATTGGTGAGGGGGCAGTTCCCTCCCTCAAACACCACCCTGACAACCTACCATCCTGGTTCACTTTCTCTACATAAGCTCTAGGAAGACGAGACCCTGAGTTTGGTCAGAGTTTCATATCCATTCTTAGCTGTCTGCTTGGCATGGACTGAGTGCGTGAAAATGAATGACAGGCCAATTTCAGACCTGCATCTTTCTCTTCTATAGCAATCGACAGCCACTGGCTGGTCCAAGACCTCAGCCTTGCAGTCTGTGTCCTCAGTGACTCTGCGGCCTCACAGGATTGGAAATCCAGGCTTGTCTCTGCTCCGACGCAGCGGGGTTCAGGGAAGACTCCAGGGATCCTGGCCCCTGGCCCTTCAGAGGGACTTGTCGCACACTCACTCAGCATCTTATGCAGCTGGCCCGAGAGACAGCCAAAGATGAGATGGAGCTTCTAGAGGCGGCCCAGTGGACTCAGCAAAAAGAAACAGTCTGCAGGGAAATCCCAGGGGATGTCGTTCATGATGAGGTTGCCCAGGTTGCTCATTTACCCTTGCGCAGGTAAAAAAACTGGATTAGGTCAGAACGGGAGCAGAACGTACTCCTGTAATGAAGCCTCAGCTCCCGGATGGTCTCCAGCTCCAGCATCCCCAGGATCTCGACAAGGCTGAGGAATGGCACTTGGACAATGACCAGTGTCTGACAGTGGAGGCGCAGACCGCCATGGTTCTTCTCGACTCTCTGGAGTATGTACGAGGGGAACCCAGACAGGTGGAAGAAGCCGAACAAACCACCTAGGAAAAGGTCTCTGTGTATTTCCTCGGGTTCTCGGTGATGCTAAGGCTGTTCTTTGTAACTGGGTGTCAGCTTGTCCGCCTCCGGCTCTTCTAGCATGTGAGTGATGACAAAGGGTGCAGGAGTAGCCTCCGAGCACTCCTCCCAGTTGGAGTGCTCAACGTCATGGGTAAAATCCAGCACCTTCAGCTTTGATCTCCTGTGGGGAATGAGGAGGAGAGCAGACATGAGGAATTTCAGGCCTGTAGAGCGGGGCCGGCAGGAGACCAGCAGCAGCGGCAGACCCTGGGGACCCACCACTGTGCCAACCAGCAGCCCTGCCCTCTGCCGTCCACTACGCCTTCTAGGTGCCCTCCTTGCTTCCCCACATTATACGTTGCCGGGATACCACCCAGGAACCCAGCCACACTCTTAACCACCTCAGTAGCATGATCAGCTCTGAACTATGCCAGGACTCTCTTCACGGAGGGACTCTGACAATGGCCTCAGGGCCTCATGATGACAGATGCTGCACCACCAGGAGAGGCTAGCACATGCTTGGACTCCACATCCCTGAATCCAGCTCCCACTTCTGCAATTCACTGTGCCCCTACCAGCACCCCATCTCTCCAGTTACCTGGGCCAAACAGCCTTAGGAGGAACCAATTCCAGCCCATCCAGGACGGCTTCCAAGAGGTCTTGAGTTCTTGACTGATCTCTTAACGGTCCCAGACGGAGGCAGGGAAAGGGCCAGGCCTGCACCATTGCTGTCACAGTCTTCGTGTGTCCCCCATCAAAGGCTGCTGTGGACAGAGTTGGGAAAAGGCCCACAGGGAGCTCTTCCAGGTCACGTACAGCTGAGGCCTTCTCATTCCGCAGGCTCTGTGCTGCAAGATCCAAGAGATTGAGAGGGTCTTGTCCACTCATCTCCACCAACCTGGCACAAGGTTAAGGGAAAAGCCTAAGTAGATTTTCACAGTGCTCAGCCTCCTCCTGTTGGCACAGGACACTCAGCCTCAACCACCCATCTTAGCAGGAAGTGAGACCCTAGGCGGTCCTCCACCTCTCCTGCCATCCTACAACTTCTAGTCCTAAATCTTCAGCTCTTTCTCTGCTAGGTTCACCCAGTGTCCCTTAATACCAGCTAAGTGAAGGAAAACAATTATGGCTTCATCTCCATTCTTTATTGGACTTCAGAGAGTATAAATTGTTCCAAACCTAATTTCCTGAACTTTCCCAAAGATCATCACCATCTCCAAGGTGATTTCAAGGAGCCGGACAGAATAACCCATCTCTTACCCCAGTCCAGTGGTAAGAGGTCGGGTCCTGAGGTTTTGTTTGCCTTCTCTGGCAAGCAGAGCTTCTAAAACAGTAACGGCAACTTTCCACAAGTTCAGATCTGTCCTCCTTCCTGCTCTATGGAATACGTTCCTATTCACATTCTACCAAGCTCAGAGCAATTCAGAGACTAGAAAATTATTTTTAAAAAATCAAGAAGACATAAAAAACCCCTCTTATGGGGCTAGTGAATTTTTGACATAAAATGTCAGAAAAAGACAAGAGAAGGGAACATTAAAGCACCATCGTGGGGTGCCTGGGTGGCTCAGCTCTGCGGCTGTCTTCAGCTCAGGTCATGATCCCAGGGTCTTGGGATTGAGCCCCGAATGGGGCTCCCTGCACTCAGCGAGGAGTCTGCTTCTCCCTCTGCCCTTCTTTCCCCGCTTGTCCTATCTCAAGTAAATAAATCTTCTTTAAAATGTACCATCTCAAGTATAAGTAGATACAAAGGTCGTTACTAAAACATTACTAAGAAGAACTAATTGGTGTTCTTTGAACAGAATCACAAAGCATTTCTTCTAGGAACAAGAGCAGACTGACACATTTGAGAATCTCTCAGTGAACTTCTGATGACACATGGACAACTGAGCCTGAGTGCTCTCAGCTGCCTCCTGAAACCCTAAATGAAGTAAAGGAATAGCTAAGACCAGAAAGTCAAGGAGAATGAATTAGCCCCCCTCTTCAAGAAAAGCCAACTTTTAGAATCTGAAAAAGGTGGATTGGGAAACTAGTGTGCAGACTACAGAAGCCAACACCTAAGCCTATACAGGTGGTGAAATCAGAAATCAATTGCAGAACCCACGAGGCCTCAGGAGCAACAGCCGCAGGCAGGGCCCCAGGCGAGGGCCAGAGCCACCCGCCAGCACTGTGGTACTCGAGGAGGCTCTACAACCACATGCGTTTACCTCCACCACCAGCACGGCCAGCAATCCACACCCGGGCCCGACCTTCCTCTACTTCCCACCCCGACTGCTCTGCTGCTCCCTGGAGCAGTGCTCAGCCCTCACATCCCATGGCAGGCTGCTCTTCTGTGGGGCACAAGGGGAATGCGCTGGGGCAGGTTTGGTACATGAGCATTTAGAACCACCAAAACACTGGACTATGACCCAACTGAGCATGCTCCACTTATGTATGAGCAGGAAGGGGCACCTGCTCAGAGCTGAGGCCCGGGAGGCAGCTTATGGAGCAGGCAGGACAGGAGGGCACACCAGGCCCCTGTCACAACCACCAACTGTTCTGATGGCAGAGCTCCTCGGAAGCAGGAGGGCCCTTGCTGCAGAAGTGGCTGTGTGTGAACCCTCCCCTGTGCTTCTGAAATGTCCCATTTCTCTGAAGGAACAGCCCAAGAAGAGCCACATGCCTGGAACCCAGAGGGGTGTCTCTGCCCTTGCCCCTCCCTCATGCCCCTCTCACTCAGCAAAAAAGTCAGTCCAACTACTTGACTCCTCATGAGGGATGTATATCCTACTGATGGCTGCAGAGGACACAGAAAAGAGGTTCTCCAAAGGTCGGCAGTGAGAACTCCCACACTCTGAGGCGACCTCCATTCCCCTCCCCCTCAGCCTGTCAGCCTTCCTCCCAAATGCCTTTCTGAGGAGGAGCCATTCCCACCTACAGCTGCTCCCACCTGAAGCCACTAAGCATCTCCCCGCTGCGCACCTGCACCTGAACGATCCTCATCAACCTCCCTCTGTAGTTGAGGTGGCTGTTTAAGCACAGTCTACTTGTCACACTGACTTCTGCTTTCTCCCTTTGTGGAGATTCTCAGCCCAAGGCCTCGGGCCTCTGCCCAGCAGGTAGGAGGAGATGAGGCCTCTGGCTTCTGAGTGCAGCCAACAATGGGTCACTCCTCTTCTCCTCCACAAAATCCAGGATCTATTGCTGGCCAACTGACCACGTGCACCGCCTGAATGCACTTCACCTATGTGGGAAGGGTCTCCCCTGAGATTCCAGTGGCCTCTAATCCTGGGGAAGACTCAGAAGAGGAAGACCAGTGAGTAAATGATGGCCTTGGCCACTGCAGCTGGTCTTGGGCTATGATGGATACTCATCTTGTCCTCCCTGCATTATTTGTTGCAGATTCCCCTCAAGGTCCCTACAAACTCTGCTGTCCTCCTCGCTAAGTTGCCAGGTGGCCTTCCTCACACCTTCATCTCTAAAATTTCTGAGCCCCAGCTCACCAGGCCTCTTTTGGCAAGGGTTGTGGCACTTGTCTTTTTACTGTCACAACGGGGCAAGGGAATACCAAGAGGGTCCTGGATGAATCTCCTGGGAGTCAAACTTATTGCTCTTTATGCCCTGGTTTTAATTTTTTTTTCCGATTTTATTTATTTATTCATGAGAGACACAGAAAGAGAGGCAGAGACAGAGGCAGAGGGAGAAGATTTCCCTCGGGGAGCCCGATGTGGGACTTGATCCAAGAAGTGCAGGATCACGCCATGAGCTGAAGGCAGATGCTTAACTGCTGAGCCACCCAGGTGTCCTTCTATGTCCCGTTTTTTTTTTTTTTTTTTTAATTTTTATTTATTTATGATAGGCACACAGTGAGAGAGAGAGAGAGGCAGAGACACAGGCAGAGGGAGAAGCAGGCTCCATGCACCGGGAGCCCGACGTGGGACTTGATCCCGGGATCCAGGATCGCGCCCCGGGCCAAAGGCAGGCGCTAAACCGCTGCGCCACCAGGATCCCCGGATTACCACATTTGTATAACCATCCTCTCTTTGACAAATACTTGTGTAGCATCATATCCAAAAACTATTTCAAAAACAACCCACAGCTCTAAATAGAAACTTTAAAACTATAAAACTTCCAGGAGAAAATCTTTGTGACCTTGGGTTAGGCAAAGATTTCTTAAAGATACAGCAAAAAGTACTATCTGTCCATAAAATAACAAGTTGATAACTTCATAAAAATAAAAAAAAATGTCTGCTCTTCAAAAGATACTCTTAAGAAAATCCAAATACAGGGGAGCCTCAGTGGTTCAGTTGGTTAAATGTCTGCCTTCAGCTCAGGACATGATCTTAGGTCTCGGGATGGAGCCCCACATTGGGCTCCCTGCTCAGCAAGGAGCCTGCTTCTTTCTCTCCCTCTGCCCCCCCCCCCCCCATTTATGCTTACTCTCTCTCAAATAAATGAATAAATTATCTTTTAAAAATTTCAAATACACAGACTGGGAGAAAATATTTGCAAAACACATGCCTGATAAAGGGCTTGTATCTAGACTATATAAGGAAGTCTCAAAACCCATTAATAAGAAAACAATCCATTCAGTTTTAATATGAGAAAATTTTTGAATAGATACTTCATTAAGAAGACATAGAGAAGGCAAACAAATACATAAAAAGATGCTCAACATCATCAATCATTAGAGAATTAAAACCACAAATTAGAGGTACCTGGCTGGCTCATTCAGTTAAGTGTCTGACTCTGGATCTCAACTTAGGTCTTGATCTCAGGATCGTGAGTTCAAGCCTCATGTTGGGTTCCATGTAGGGTGTGGAGCCCAGTTAAAATAACAAAAACAGGGGCTCCAGGGTTGCTCAGTTGGTTAAGTATCTGCCTTCAGCTCAGGTCACGATCTCAGGGTCCTGGGATGGAACCCGGCATCAGGCACCCTGCTCAGCAGGGAGTCCGCTTCTCCCTCTCCCTCTGCCCTTCCCCCCTGCTCTTGCTCCCTCTCTCTTCTTTCTCACCATTTTGACTCTGTTCCAGCATCCCCATCTTTTTGACACTGGGATCCCATTTATCCAAGTTTCAGATACTATCCCATCAGGACCAACTCTAAGTTGGTCTGAATCATGGGGGACTGCACCAGGATTGATAAATTCTCCCCATCCAGCCTTTTATCCTCTTCTTGATCCAACACCTCAAGACACGTCTAGGCATGACTGCCTAGGTCCTTTTAGTTATCCTTCCTGTCATCCAGAGACAATAGCCATTAGTCAGGACACTTTGATACTTAACATTGGTTATTAGTCCAAAAGAAATGATGGGATCTGGGACATTTCTTGAGTAAGGCACGCATAATCCTGAACCAGCCTTTGGGTGCGGTCTCTGCAATGTCTCCAGGTGAAGCTGGAAGCTCCAGACCTATAGGAAGGAGGAAGCCCCTTGGCCCAGAGTTTTAGGGAATCGGAGTTATAAGTTCTCAAGTGCATTCAGCTAGACATGCCAAGTTGCAGGTCTCATGCCTTCCCTGTCACAGCCTGACTTTGGTGTCAGAGATGCGGGGGTTGTAATATCCGTCACCTTGTTTTTCCATTACACTCCAGCCACAGATCTTGGTCTTCCCTCTGGCCACAGGTTGCAAAGTTCTCTAAGCACTGCCATAGAAGCCATCTGGCTCCCACATCTGTTGGCTGTCCTGCGCCCACCATTTTCTCCTAGTGCTCTGCTGGCATTTAGCAACAACTAACCCACCCCACAGTTTTATGATGACCATTTCTTCCCTATTCCTGAAATGTTGGAGATATTGCATTAGTCAGTGCAACCCTTTCCATCTGAACCTGCAGGTCTACCACATGTGAGGGTCTTGTTTGGTAAATATGGGGAATGGGGAAGAGCCAGGAGAAGGGGTTACAAACTCATCCTACAGGAGCCAGAAACAGCCAGGCCACTGGGACGGCAGGTGAGGCCTGCGGCAGGCCACGGAGTGCAGGCCCACCTTGGGCAGCCACTTGCCTCTCGGTGCACCCAAGTGCTCCCACCAGGGGTTACTGGTGTTGCTACATCTTCCAGTTTGTCAACAAAAGCTGCAAATCAGGCCTTTTATGTGAAATCTTGTAATTTTCCAATGTTGGTAACTGTTTTGAAATGTTTGTAAACAGCATGTAGTTTAAATAAAATATCAATCAGCTTCAAACTCTGGGCTGAACGGTTGTCAGAAGAGAGGACTGTCTTGCCTGTGGCTAAAACAATCCAAACAGCTGTGATGCTTTGCCCCTCCTAACACCACAGAGACCAGCCATGCATCAGGGCAGTGCCTTGTGGATTCCAGAAGGACAAATGTGGGGGCAAATTTAGTCCAAAATGGGTGTGTGCTGCAGTGGAAGCTGGGATCACTATGGGTGAGACCTGGAGATGGTGGCGAGGGGTATCCTGAGAACACGATCAAGGATAAAAGCGTGAAGCAGGGACGTCTGGATGGCTCAGCGATTGGGCAGCGCCCTTTGGTTCAGGTTGTGATCCTGGGATCTGGGATCGAGTCCCAAACTGGGCTCCCTGCAAGGAGCCTGCTTCTCCCTCTGCCTATGACTGCCTCTCTCTTTCAGTCTGTGTCTCTCATGTATAAATAAATAAATCTTAAGAAAAAAAAAAAAAAGAAAAAGTGTGAAGCAGCTTTGGAGGAAGTTCTGGAAGCCTGCATCAATTGCATGTCTAAGCAGAGGGCACCCAAGGAAAGCTTGAAAAGGACGAGAAGGCAGCTGAAGAAGGCCAGGCCGTACCTGCACGACTGTGGTAGCTGGTAAGGCTGTGGGCCACTGCAGTGGCGGTGGAATTGCCCCCACCCCAGGCAGCCAGCCCCCTGCCAGGTGGCATCACCTTCTTCCTAAAAGCCCAGCACATGACTCTCAAATTCATAAAAAACCTGAGTAAAAAACACAGCACCATAAAGGCCAGGAAAGCTGACTGAGGCTGGGATATCCCATGCTAGCTGTGTGACCTCGGCCGAGTTCACTGACATGCACACAGGTCCCTCTAGAGTTGTTAGCGTCCGTATCACAGAAAAGGCACATTGGTGTGAAATGGAGTCCTGCCAAAAAGAGATAATGCCCCTGGGGTCACATGGATAGGGGCTGCAGGTCGTGGATGTGGGGCAATGCCTGGTACAGAGCAGGGATGTAGCACACAGTTACCGCTTGCATCAATAACTGTCCATCTTTCTACAAGATGTCTATTTCCAGAAAGGAAAGAAAGATGGGACCCTAGGTCACGAGCTACTCTTCTAGCCAGAGGCATCCAAGGTCTACCCCTGCCCCGAGCAAACGTGACAGATACACGTGGGGCAGGCCCACCTGGGCTTCCTTCTCCAGCTTTGTCAAGTTTAAAAACATCTGTGCGATCTCCCGGTCGAACACTCGTACTCGGTCCCAGTCCAAAAGAAGAGATCTGTCTTTATCGGCATTGACCTATAGGAAAAAGTACAAAGGCAGAAGACGGGAAAGAAAATGTCCAGGTGAGCACACACTGCCAGGGAAGAGAATCGAGGTAGATGAAGCTGGTCCTCCTCTGGGAAGAAAATGGTCCCGGCTCTAAGGTCTCACAGCCATACCTATACAGGTGTGCAGAGGTGCACAGATATGTAGGCTGAGACCCAGCCCTGTCCCAAGGAAAGGCTGCCCTGACTCCAGGCCTCTCCCCTGAGATTCGGCAAGTAGTCTCGTAAGGGGAGCCCAGAGCCAAGGCTGCTGTATCCTTAAGGGTGTTGGAACCTCCGTCACAAATGCCATCCCTGCCCACCCTCTGACACCTGGCCAGCACTAGGTGTAGTCCTTACAGGGGCCCCCAGCCCTATGTCAACCAGACCAGCTCTGTATTGCTTTAAATCTTGTAAGAAGCTTACACGGACGGCATTATTTGGAGAAATGGTTCTAAGACTTCAAAAAGTCTGAAAGTCAGTGGCTTATGGCCCTTGGTCCAAACCTCGGACCTGACCATCACAGCTGACTGTTCTGAGGCATGATCTACCCGGCCCCCTCCCCCTCAAGGCTGAGTTCATTCTTGCCTCTCTAAATTCAATGCATTCAGGCCTATGAAGGCTGGGATCCCTTCCCTGAGCACCCCACAGACCACTCTGGCGTCCCTCCTGTGCCCTTGGCCTCGGGGGTTTAATGGGCCGGATGATGACAGAAGACCCTCAGAGTCCACAGCCCGAACCTGGAAAGACCCAGCGTGTGTAGGGAAGGGAAAGCAAACCTTGGCCTGCAGCACCCAGTACGTCTCCGGTTTGAAGGACTGGATTTTATCATGTCTCTCCACGCAGAAGCCCAGGGTAGGGGTTTGACATGGCCCAAAGGAGATGAGGGAGCTGTCTAGATTGCCATATTTTCCCTGGAAGTACTTAGTTTGAAATCTACAAGGAGGCATGGGGTAGAGAAAGATATTCTGGTCACGTATGCACTCAAAGCCACCATCGTTAATCACCCACGTTGAGTCCAGCATGGGGCCAGCTGGCGGCAGTGCCCCTGCTCAGAAGACAGGGGACAGAGTGAGAACGTGGCTCAGCACAGGGGCCGGGAAAGGTGTGTGTGGGTAGAGAGGAATCATGTGTTTGCACACATGGCACGGAAGGCAAGAGAGAAGAGTTTCCCCCATCCTGGGGCTGGGAAACCCTTCTATTCTATTCTATGCCCTCCACCCTCTCCTCAAGACCCATGCAGTGAGGCAAACACCCTGCCAGAGAGACAGTTGCCTTCAGGGTTTTTAGAATATGGACACTGGCCTAGTACTAACCAGGCCCAGGGGCAGCAAATGGGGACCCATGAGGCAGGAGCCCTGGCCAAAGGGAGGGCAGCCGGCACCTGGTGAACGCACAGCCGATGCGCAGGTCCAGCTCTTGCCTGGCGTCCACCGACAGCGCCTCGTTGTGGTCTGGCTCGCCCAGGCGGGCCATGGCAGCACAGATGTCCGTGTCTGTGATGGAGCTGAACCTGGCCCGGAACACGGTCTTTTCGCCACTATGGGTTGGATTCATGACGGGCAGCACAGCGTCCAGGACCTGGGGGAGGCAGCCCAGCTGTCACTCACCTTCCAAATCTCTGCCTCCACGCCTCTCGTGTGAGGGCTCCTCTCTGGGGCTGAACCTTGCTGGTGTGACTTCCTCTCCATCCTGCCAGACCCTCCTCCACCTCCTTGCCTGTCCAGAAGTCTGTCTCTCCACATCACTCCTGCTACATGGCTTCTTTTCCTTCCACTGACAAACTTGTTCAAACACCCCCCCTTACTACCATCCTTTCTCTTATCTGCTTTCACCCTTGCCAAACCAGGAAATGCTAATGCCACGACACAGGGAAACTCAGTCATGCAATCCACCCCACTTGACCCATTTCCCTTCTTTTTAGAGGGCAGAGTGCAAGGAGGGGTGGGTGGAACTCTTAAGAAGCTGAAGAAAAGCCAGGGAGGGAAAACAGAATGAAGAGGAAAAGACAAAGGGCAGGAGCAGGGAGGGCACAGGGGACCCCCACCTTAGGGACTGAGGGCTAAGCCCAGCAGGGGGCCTGGAGCCAGACTCACTATGAAGGCTGTGCAGTGGGAGGGGAGTCACACTGGACCCTGGCCATGTAGATTCTTTGGTGGGGGGTGCCTTTGTTGCTGAGGGGAGAAAGCCCCCGAGCTTCCGCCCCCAGGGAAGGAGCAGTCCCATAGGGGTGGGGCCGGGACAAGAGTGCCTAGGAAGGGACAAAGCGTGATCATGTTGACTGAGGGTGCTGTGTTGGAACTTGGGGTGTCCTGAGCTCCCTGGCCACACAGGAAGCATTTCCTAAGCCCCAAAGTGTAACAGGCTCCGGGTGAGAACTGGGGGTGCAAGAGGCAGGAGCGTGAGCTGCACCAGGGGACACCTGCAGTCAGGAGCCGCGTGAGGGCGTCACAGCCACAAGAGAGGCAGACACCTGTGTCCTTGCAGGGAGGGTGGAAACAAGACGGGAGGGGGAGGCTTGATGGCATCTTGGAGGGGACGGTGAAGGCTGGAAGTGAGAAAAGCAGGAAGAAAGGTAGCTAAGTGGCAACCAGCCTTGGCCATAGGTCCCTGAGAGGTGCCCAGAAGGCCTGAAAACCTTCCTATCCACTGAGAAAATTCTGCCCTCTGTCTGTATGTTTGCTCACACAGTGCACCCGAGTAGGGGAATAGGTAATACCCCTCTGCCCTTGGCAGAGTCCATACATTTCAAAGTGTCTATGCAATTTCCAAACTAAAGGAGGAAAAAAGGCATTTCTAAGGCAACGCAGCAGATTCCCAGCCGCACCCCTGGCATGGCGCAAATGCGAGGACAGGTCCGTGGGAAGGCTCGAACTAAGGACAGCAGTAGGCCCCCTCTTACCTCAAAACAGATGTTCTCTCCCTCCTTGTCGCAGTCCAGCCATAGCACAATATAGTCGCAGCCTTTGCCCTCCACCTGCCACAGAGTACACAGTGACTGGCCCCTCCGTGGCCCGGCCCGTAGTGCCCACCGACGGTGCTCCCAACCACACCCTGAGCCCCATGGAGCAGGACTGCCACCCAGACTGGGCCCGGGCTGAGCAGCGGCGCTAGACGCAGTTAGGCTGCCTTAGCCACTCAGAGAACTTCACTCAGGACTTTGTTTTTTGGACACAAAGAAATTATAAATGCAAAATGATCTTAACCCCCAAAACTGCATGGGAAGAGGGCTGAAATGAAATAAGCCTAAATGTTAATGGTGGTTGTCTTAGGTAGTGTGATTATATATTTTTTCTTCCTTCTACTTTTTAATATTTTCCATAATGTGTGTGCATTTAAGATTAGAAAAACCGCCACCACCAACAAACAGTTTAAAAAGCAGAATTTCTGCTCTCCAGGGCTGAGTGACCCGGCTGCCCAGGTGGGCCAGTGGATGGTTGTGAGAACAGTCTGAAAGGTGCCTCGTGGGCCAGCAGGGGGAGCTCGCAGAAAGGGCTGCGAGGCCCACCCAGGGCTTCCAGCAAAGGCCTCCAGTTCATGAAAGAGAGGACTCTGGAGACCACCTGCAGTGCAGAGGGCCCAGAGTAGAGGCTTCTCAGGTGCCCATGCCCTAGCACGCCCACACACCTGCAGGAACTTCACCATGTTCAGCTTGGGGTTAGCCTCCTTCTTCTCTGTCGGGGCTTGGCTGAACAGCTCTGCGGGGTCCACCTTGTCCCATTTGTTGTACTTTCCTACAAACCATAGCCACAGTGACAGCTGAATCATACTTCTTGGCTCACCAAGCTTGATCTCTCCAATTGTCATAGGCCCAGGAGGAGAGGGAGGCTTGGAGAACAATTTGCCCAGGGGAACCCCACAATTGGAGGCAGAGCTGGGCCTTCATTCCCCTGGGCTGCTGAGGTGACACCACACCTTGGTCACCTCCAGGAGCCACCGCTGGGCAGGGCTGCTGCTGCTCCAGCCTCACTTCAGGACATGCCCTGTGGCTGGAGCGCCATTCCTGGGCTGGCTCACTTTGCCAGAGCACTGAACCACACCCCTCCTACCTCTGTCTTCTCTTCCAGCCTGAATAGCTGCACTCTCCCCCTACCCAGCACTTGACTGCACACATGACAGGTGCTCAGGGGAACCCCATGGGGAATCAGTCTCTTGGGCTTCGTGTCTGGTACATCCACCTACTTCTCTACTCAGTGCTCAGTGCTTGCAAGCTTAGCCCTCTGGCTTTCTTTTTGTCCCCATTTCGTACAGCCTGGGAGAACGGGGTCATACAGAGTCAAGTTCAAATCCCAGCTCCCCACCTGCTGGCTGGTGATAAAACTCAAGAGTCCAAATGCTTGGCCACACGACTGAATCAATGTCCTTGTTGTCACTGGGCAACAAGAAGTATTGAGACTTTGCTGTGCACTAAGCTCTCTTCCTTCACCGTCACACTGAGTCCTCAATCCTAGGAAGTGGATGGCACTATCGTAAGACTCACATCACACATGTGGAACAGAAATTTCTAGAGGCTCCAGTCCCAGCCCATGAGCCTGTAGAGCATGAGACAGAGCCTAGGCTGGAGTCTCTCATCAACCACAGGGCCCTGCATGTGGCTCTGCTGGGTCACTAATGCTGGCCCTTCCAAGGTAACAGATAACAAAGATGACAATGACAGCCACCAAACGACCACTGGGCAACAGTCACATTCACCTCCCAAGTGCCTGCATGGGCCAGCCCCTCTGAGGTGGGCATCCACCACCTCTAGGAAGCACAGGAAGGAGCATAGGGCATGCAGTGACTAAGGGGTGCCTCTGGGATGGGGACCCACGGGCATTGAGCTCTAAAACCTGGGTTCTAGATGACCCAGGACCTGCTGGCCTCAGGACTCATGGGTTCTGCACTAATTTGTCTGCCTGGAGCCCTCCCTGGCTCCATCTAGACTTGGGGCAGCACTTTGCCGGGCTTCCCTCAGTGGGATAGGGGTTGGGCAGGGTGCAGGGGGCTCACCCAGGAAATCCAAGGTCATCACATGACCACAGACGGATGTCATCTGGAAGCGGACGGGCTGGCCAGCAAAGGTCCCGCTGTACTCATGCACGGAGCATGTTCCGTTCAGCCCTTTGTGGGAGGACATGTTTCCTGCAGAGAAGCACAGTGATGGCTGCTCCAGCAGGCCACAGCCACCACAGAGGCCCCAGACCCAGAAGCCACCACTCACAGGGCCAGAGTCCCCCTTCCCCAGAGCAGTCAGTGGCAGCGTTCCTCAGGCCACTGCATGTAACAGTGCTGACGAATGTCGTGGTCCTCCGGGGAACACCACTCATTGCTAACCAACCAGCACGGTATGCTCACCACGCAGGGCCCTGGGCCAGCTGAAGGCCAGGAGCACCCTCTCTGAAGGCTCTCCACAGCAGACACTTGGGCCCTTCCTCTCATTTCTGCCCCACTTCTTTCAAACTTCACTAGGTCTCCATGGACCTCCTCATTACCAGGTCCCTTGACGTCTTCTCATGCTCCCGCTCCCCACTGACAGCCTCTCAACTGAACTTTCTTAGCTTCTGTGGATCGGGCACTTCTCAGCTCTCCCCTCCCCTTCAAAGAGACACCATCCCACTGTCCTGACCCAGGGGAGGTCACGGTGGACATAGGCCATTTCTAGGTACCCAGAGCACCCAAGCACCCTTCCTATCTGGAGGGAAGTCAGAGATAGGAAGGAAAGGAGCACCCCACCAACTACCCCAGTGGCCAGGATGGAGTTAAGGGACAGATGTCCCCTTTCTTAGTGCCCTGGTGTCTCAGTAGGGCTATATACCAGGGCCAGCCTAATGCTGCTCTTGAGTGACATGAGGCACACAGGCTGCAGCTATAGTGGTTGAGGGCAGTGGCAAAGCTCCTGTGGCGATACGGTCTGTGGCATGGCCTCAGACTTAGACCAGGGCGAGATCTTGGCTCTGTATTCTTCCTTCTAGTGAATTCTCTTTCTGTGTAAGTTACCAGGGCTGGGTGCTGCTTTATGAGCAACAGTGGACTGCCCGGTGCTACGCTGTGAATGGTGTCTGTACCTTTTGGGAGTCCTGGACCGCACACTGAATGTAGCAGTAAATGCACCCACAAAAACTAATACTGAGATGCTTCAGTAACACCCACTGTCCTGAACCAAGTCAATTCCAGAGGGCTGGAGTCACACTCCAGAAAAAAAGAAATGACCATGTTTAGTGATTCCTCCCACAAACCCGCCGGTTTGTCTTTCTTACCCCGAGAGGATTTTAGCAATGGACTGGGCCAAGGACGGCTTTTCTGCAACCATGAGCACGGTCTTCATCTTGTCTGAAAGCTGCCCGGGGCTTTGGCCCTTCACACTCCAGTTTCAGAGGGATGGAGATGAAGTTCAGAAACTGTTCTTCTGCAGCTCAACACTACCATCAAAGCTGACTCCTCTGAAAGACACACAGAAAACAAATGCTTCTAATGGAAACTCTACCAAGAAGGAAACTCATTTTAAAAAACAAAAACCAGCGGTGCCTGGGTGGTGCAGTTGGTTGAGCATCAGACTCTTGGTTTCAGTTCAAGTTTGACCTAACGGTAGTGAGATGGAGCCTTGCCTCAGTTTCCATGCTCAGTGGGGAGTCTGCTTGGGTTTCTCTCTCCCTGTCTCTACCCCTGCTCATACACGCTCCCTCTCTCTCTCGAGTAAATAAATATTTTTTAAATGTTTAAAAAAGATTTTTAATTTATTTATGAAAGAGAAAGAATAAGCAGGGGTAGCAGCAGAGGGAGAGGAAAAAGCAGGCTCCCGCTGAACAGGAGCTCAATCCCAGGACCCAAAAGAGCCACCCGGGTGCCCAACAAATAAATCTTTTTAAAAAACCCAAAAAGCAAAACACAAGTAGACACAATTTCTTTGGGATTCCTGGGTGGCTCAGTCAGTTAAGCATCTGACTCTTGATATCAGTTGAGGTCTTGATCTCAGGGTTGTGAGTTTTCAAGCTCTGTGTTGGGCTCCGCGTTGGGCATGGAGCCTACTTAAAAAAAACAACACCCCCCCCAAAACCCAAACTCCACACATAGGGGTTTCTGGCTGTCTCAGTCAGTAAAGAATGCAACTCTTGATCTCAGGGTTGTGAGTTCAAGCCCCACACTGGGTGTAGAGTTTACTTAAACAAACAAACCTGAAGAAAAAGAAAAAAAAAAGACATGGGATAAACCAGGGCAATGGAATTGGCTTAGAAACGAACACCTTGGGAATTTGGGTTCCTTTGGCAGAAGTTGATGTGGCTCCCTGACCTCAGGTTAGTCATGTCACCAAATCCGTGCTAGGGAGACTTGGGGGCCTTTGGATCTGGACTGACAGGCTGGGGTAGCGCAGAGGGCCAGCCCTCCACCCAGGGCACACTTCTGTTTGCTCCCCAGGGCTGAGAGCAGTACCTCCACCTCAGCGGAGAATCGGGATGCCCCGGGACATTTTCTGGTTTTGTTTAAGATTTATTTGAGAGAGAAAGAGAGATCGTACACAGGCGGGGGAGGGGCAGAGGGAGAGAAGCAGACTCCCCATTGAACAGGGAGCCTAACTCAGGGCTCGTGATCCCAGGACCCTGAGATCATGACTCCAGCTGAAATCAAGAGTCCTCATACACTCAACTGACTGAGCCACCCAGGCGCCCCACCCTGGGACATTTTATAAAATGCAGATGCCAGGCCATGTTCCCTAGATCTTTCTGATCCAAAAGAGGCCTGAGACCCATTGGCCAATGGAGTCCAGACCCCAGTAGTACTCGACAGCCCCTTTCCAATGGGCTCCAATCTACCTTCCTGCCTGCCTTTCACAATCTCTAGCATTGCAGATCATGCTCTGGCCAATTAAACTGGACACCATATCTAAAGAAAAACATATTCTTAAGCCTCTGTTCCCTTGCTCGGAATGTACCACCAAGCCCAGAGAATGCAGCTTGACTGTCTGAAGGCCTGGCTCTAGTGCCAACTCTTGGTTAAAGAGCTCTCCCAACACCCTGGGGCGGGACAAAGCATTTCCTGCTGCCCCGAGTCCGTTACAATAGACCGCACCACGCCACGGTTAGTTACTGTCTCATTCTACACCAGCACGAGTTGCCTGAGGTCTGGATCACTGCAGGCCACTGTGACAACTGGTTCCATGATTGCTACAGGACATTGAATTCCTGCTTTTTTTTTTCTTCCTGCTGTCTTTTTGATCACTATATATATGGCCTTAACATTGACAAATATGACACTGTATTAAAAAAAAACCAACCCAACAACATGACTGCTACTTAAACAACTGGGCAACCTTCTGGGTGGGCTGGGAGGGTTAAAGCTAGATTCCTACTTTATTTATTTATTTAAGATATCATTTATTTATTCATGAGACACACACACACACACACACACACACACACAGAGGCAGACACAGGCAGAGGGAGAAGCAGGCTCCATGCAGGGAGCCTAACGTGGGACTTGATCCCGGGTCTCCAGGATCATGCCCTGGACCAAAGGTGGTACTAAACCGCTGAGCCACCGGGGCTGCCCTAGACTCCTACTTTAGAATTGCCACCAAAACAGATTCCAGAGCTGGCAGAAATTTACGCAAAAAGATCAAACTAGAAAAAATACTAGGGGTGCCTGGGTGGCTCAGTCAGTGAAGTGTCTGTCATTGGCTCAGGTCATGATCCTGTGGTCCCAGGATCGAGCTCCCTGCTCAGTGGGGAGCCTGCTTCTTCCTCTCCCTCTGCCCCTCTCACCACTTGTGCTCTTTCTCCATCACGTTCTTTCTTTTGTTTTTTTAAAGGGTTTTTTTTTTAAAGATTTTATTTATTCATTCATGAGAATACACAGAGAGGGGGGAGAGAGAGAGAGAGAGAGAGAGAGAGAGAGAGAGAGAGAGAGAGGCAGAGACACAGGCAGAGGGAGAAGCAGGCTCCATGCAGGGAGCCCGACGTGAGACTCCATCTCGGGTCTCCAGGATCACGCCCTGGGCTGTAGGCGGCGCTAAACCACTGAGCCACTGGGGCTGCCCTCCATCACTCTTTCAAATAAATAAAATCTTAAAAAAAAAAAAAACTAGAAAAATACTAGAAGAAAACATAAACTTTGGTATGAAGGAAAGACACATAAGGATTTCAGAAGCTCAGAAACATATCTCATGTTTGAAAGCATTTGCTTTCTTTTTCTGTGAATGGTCTATTCCTATTTCTTTACCCTTTCTCTCCCCAGCCAGACTGCTGTTTTCTCATTTTTAGTAATTGTTTTATATAATGAGGAAATTAGCCCTTTGTGATATGATGGCCAACAACACTTGTAATGGCAAATTAGAAGTAAAATGAGCTCATGCTTATCTCACTAGCAATGATCACAGGATGAGCACACGTGGAGGAGGGTCTGGTGACAGGCAAACTATGAAGGTAGGTGGCTGAAGTAAAACTGGACCAACCTCTGTGCGGAGCAATTAGACGATCTCTCTCAAAACTACAAGTGCACATCCCCAGCAATCCCACCCCTGGGAATGAATTCAATCACCCCACCAGAATTTATTGAGCACATACTACATGCTCAGTATGTGTTGCTATGTGCCACGTGGGACAAAGTCCAGGCATTAAGACCCACAGAGGATTGGGGGACAGTGGGGAGGGCAGTTTCAGACTTTGGGTTTGCTTTGAGGGAACTGGGAGGTAGCACAGGAGCCTGATGACCTGACTTCAAGTGTTCAAGAGATCCCTCTGGCTCTAAGAAGGGAGTCACTGGGCCTTGGGGGCAGCGATGGAGGTGCTGAGGGAAAGTTGGGGTCTGGGGCTGATTCCCAAGGCAGAGCCAACAGGACTGAGAAGGGGAAGTGAGGCAAGTGCAGAATGACTCCAGTGCCTTTGGCCTAGGGAGCTAAAGGATGGGATTCCCATTTGTTGAGATGGGAAGTTAGGAGGAAGGAGCAGTTTGGGACAAAGATGCAGGAGCTGTCAGGTATGTTAAATGTGAGCTGCCTAATAGCCAGCTGGGCCATGGAGGAGGCGGTGGCATGTGGTGGCATGTGGAGCAGGGAAAGGAGCCCAAGTTGGGGGCTGGGGAGATAAGGTGACTCAGGAGAGGGGAGATCCTCAAAGGCCAGAGAAGAGGCACTTGGGTTGGTGGCGGGGGTGGGGAGGGCGGGAGGGGAGGCAGGAAGTCATTGCACATCACACATCGAAGGCTACAGATACTTGCAGCCTGGGGGAGGTGATAATGGAGACCTGACATTGGGGTCTGGAGACCTACAGGCGCCAGGTGACCTTGATGGGAGCTGTTTCATGCAGGAGTGCCAAAGGGAAAAGCCTGAGGGGGGTGAGCTCAAGAGGACCTGGAAGGAGGGAAGAGGAACAGTGAGTAGGTTTTTACATTTTAAGATGGAAGATAAACCAGCATGTTTGTAAGGAGGATAGAAGTAGTAGAGTAGAGGGAAAAGAGAAGATGCAGGAGGTGAGGGGGGAATTGCTGGAGTGATGTCTCTGGGTGGGAAGCAGTGGCTGTCCTTGGCCAGAGGGCCCCTCTAAGAAGTACAAATGTCAGCAGGTCAGCAGTGAGGACAGGAGATGGCACTGGGGGCAGGCTGCCAGCAGGGGAAGGGCTAGATTTAGCAGGGATGGGATGTGCCAGGTGAGTAGGAGTGAGAGGGTGAGGGGAAAGATACTCTAGGATGGGCAAGGAGGAGGGGAGGACGTGGGAAGGTCCACGCAGGGCATGCGCTGGTGGGGTCTAAAATCTTTATGTGCTAGAGTGGGGAGCAGGGGTGGAAGAAGAAGAAAAAAAGTCAGAGGGCAAGGTGCCTGGGCACTGGTGTGGGGGCCTGAATGGCGTGGGGGATGAGGCCGCAGGGGGACAGGAGACTGCAGAAGTAAGCAGTGGGCGCTGGCAAGACTGTCCACGTGGACACTGGGTTCCTGAGGCAGGACACAGCGGGTAACACACCGCCGGGGAATCCCCTGCAGCATTATCAGTCAGAAGACATTAGAAACGTTCTAGGGTATGCCAACAAGGAACTGTTAAATAAAGTGTGGCAGACAATGGAACACCAAGCAGCAATGAGAAAGAAGTGCATCTGCTCCGTAAATACTAATGTGAATTGAGTTTCAGAGAAATTACATGAAGAAGTGAAGTGTGTGACTGTACAAAGCACTGCCATCTATGGATGCGTGCACACACACACTCAAGAAATGGCAAAGCAACCACCTGGGGGCAAGAGTGGGGTTAGGGTCTGGAAGCTGGACCTGGGGGGGCCTTCTGCTAACCATACTTCCTTTTTTACTTGTTACATTTAGTGCAGTAGACACACATAAGTGGTCAAAAAGAACTACGATTTAGAAGTACGGAAGAGGGGCGCCTGGGTGGCTCAGGTTAAGTGTCTGACTTTGGCTCAGGTCATGATCTCAGGGTCCTGGGATCAAGTCTGGTATCCATCCATCCGGCTCTGTACTCAGTGGGAAGTCTGCTTGAGATTCTCTCTCTCCTTGGAACACCTGGGTGGCTGAGCAGTTAAGTGCGCCTGCCTTCCGCTCAGGACGTGATCCTGGGGTCCTGGATCGAGTCCCACATCGGGCTCCCCGCATGGAGCCTGCTTCTCCCTCTGCCTGTGTCTCTGCCTCTCTCTCTCTCTGTGACTATCATAAATCAATAAAAAAATTTTAAAAAAAATCTTAAAAAAAAAAAAAATCTTAAGGCAGCCCCGGTGGCTCAGCGGTTTAGCTCTGCCTTCAGCCCAGGGCGGGACCCCGGAGCTCCGGGATCGAGTCCCACGTGGGCTCCCCGCATGGAGCCTGCTTCTCCCTCTGCCTGTGTCTCTGCCTCTCTCTCTCTTTCATGAATAAATAAATAAAATCTTAAATGTCTGTTATTTTTAAAGGGAAATGTGATCGCCTTCTTTTCCATAACCTATGTGGTTCATCACATTTGATCTCGTCGCCTGCTAAAGCTGCATCTGAAGTTGGTTCTCTCATTTCAAAAGGGAGAATCAGCCAGTGCTGAGGGCGTGTTGACAGCAAACAACACACACTGGAACTGTGAAGTGAGAGCGTCAGGTGGGCACTTACTGCCGGTCGGTCGGCGGACTCTCCTCTCGGCAGCAGGATCAGCAACGGTGGGTGCCCTCGGGGGTCGCGGTACACCAAGTCCTCCCCTGTCCGTCTTACGAACAACGGAACTCGGCTTGGGGGTGGAGGCCCAGCGGTGGCGCAGACAGCACCGAGAGCAGGATCTCCACCTTGGCCACTTAAGCCGGTGCCGCGGGGTCCGGAGAGCAAGCCCCTCCTCTGCACGCAAGCCCGCTCCGCACGCCGCCGCTCTCTCCAGCCTGGCCCGTCACGCCTCGAGGCTGGCCTGGGCAGTTTTCTGACTGCGAGCGGACCGAGGCTCAGAACAATGCGGCCGAGGCCCAGGCGACCTTTGCCGCGGCTCTAGGGGCACCTCGGGGCTCCGCGGCCATCAAGCCCACTCTGGGCGGACCTTCCCACGTCCTCTCCCGAAGGCTGAGTGGCAAAGAGGCAGGATAAGGCCAGTCTTCCCTTTCACCTGCGAGAACTGAATCCGGCGAGTCTGTCCACCAACAACTCGGAGAAACACACCCGGAGCCCTCAAGGCCGGGCCGGGCCCGGGGCGGCAGGCGGCCCCCCGCACCTCCGTCTCCCCACCTGTGGCCGCAGCCCGCACCTCGGAGCCCCGCGGGAGGGTCGATGGAGGTCGCCCCTCACCACCTCCCGGCACCCCCACCGCCAGCCCCGGGGTGCGGGCGCCCCCGCCGGGAAGCAGGGCGCGGGAAAGCGAGGCGCCGCCTCCTCTCCCACGCCCCGGGGCTGGGGGCCCACCTCCCCGGCGCTTCCCGCCGCCCGCCGCTCACCCGCAGCCCCGCCGCGGCCCCCGCCGGGGCTCCCGCCGCAGCTTCCGCTCGGGGGGCGGACTCGGCAGCCTCCACTTCCGGTCCGGCCGCGGCGGGCGTCCCCGCGGCTGGCGTCCCCTCGCCTGTCCTCCGGGGCGCGCACGTCCGCGTCCGCGGGTTCCGTGGCTCGCGGGTACCGGCCCTGCCTCCTGACCCCTCCCCGCGGCCTCCCCAAACCCCCCACCTTACTCTTCTCCGCCACCGGGAAAGCAAGAAAGGCAGCTGTTACAATGGTCGTAAAAACGGAATGATAAATATGAAAATATATATGCTGTTCATAATTAAAATAATCAAGGGATCCCTGGGTGGCGCAGCGGTTTGGCGCCTGCCTTTGGCCCAGGGCGTGATCCTGGAGACCCGGGATCGAATCCCACATCGGGCTCCTGGTGCATGGAGCCTGCTTCTCCCTCTGCCTGTGTCTCTGCCTCTCTCTCTCTCTCTGTGACTATCATAAATAAATAAAAATTAAAAAAAAAAAGGGTCATGTCCCCATTTAAAAAAAAAATTAAAATAATCAAATTCGCAGATGAGCGTATAGCCGACTCTTTTTAATGCTGTGACTGTGGAATGAACGAATGAATGAATAGAAAATCTATCTGAAAAAAAATCCATCTGGAAGATGAATTGGGCAATAAAAACAACTTTTTTGTGTGTGTGTTAAAGCATTAGGATTATGGAAGGCTTAAAAAACTTTTCATGGCCTTATTTCAATATCTTTTATGGTGTCCCTAAATATGTTCTAAGTAATAGCAGACACACATTTCCCCTGCTCCCTGTAGGCTCTTTCTCCAATCTGCCTTTTTTGAGTAGGAGCCTTGAAAGATGCTCTGGACAAAGAAACATCTTATGGTCAAATTAAGGTCGAGAAATGCCAAGAATTAAAAGTCATAATGAGACTCATTTTCAAAACGGAACTGATTCCAAACCCACTCCTTGGCAAGGTCTCCGTCTCCAAAATGGCAGCTTCATCTTCCTGGTTGCTTAAGCCCAGTGTCTGACAGCGTCCTGGATTCCTCTCTTTTTCTCGCTTATTTCTCATCTGAAAATCCTGCCATCCCTGTCTTCAAAATATATCTGAGATGCAATCAATCCTCCCTGCTTCCACGGCCACCATCCTGACCCAAGCCCATCTCCCTCCTGGTCTCCTAGTCTCACTCTGCGCCCTATGGTCTGTTTCCCACACTATTCTAGCGGTCAGGTCTAAGACTGGATTTAAAGGGTGAGACCAGTTGGCAGAGAGGCAGCACCAGAGCCCCTTTATTCTTTAATTCCATTTGGGGATCATTCTGCCCACCAGGAGGTAAGATCTGAGGCCTGGACCCAGCAGGGGGCACGGCGTGCTCAGTTCTGGGGGATCTCAAGAGCGTTCTTGCCAAAGCCCAGTCAATGCTGACTCAGCTGGCCTCAAGGTCAGATCCCTGAGAGACAAGGTCACTGTATCCTCCACAGGAAGGGGCAGCAACATTGCAGGATGTGTTATCTTAAGCCACATCAGCAACTGCCAGGTCCCTGAAGTCCTCATCTACAAGAACAACAACCAGTCCTTAGGATTCCTGACTCATTCTCTGGTTCCAATTTGGGCACCACAGTCCCTCTGACTATTGCTGGGCTCTCAGCTGAGGACAAAGCTAGTTACTACTGTCAATCCTATGACGCCTCAGTTGAGCCTGCATGGCTCAGAGTTCCAGACCCCAGAGTAAGTGACACACACAAACCTTTTAGCTCTTCTAGCACATTCATGACATCTGCTGGGTAAATCTTACTTTCTTGTCACCATGATGATTTTAAGTCAATTCTGGCATTTTTGTGGTTTTAGTGTTCACACCTTACGTATGCTGGCTCCACGTGCATCTCTGCCTTCCTGGCTGCTGGTGGCGTATTGGTAACTGTGGTCTTTATCCTTGGAAGTCAGTGTAGCTGGACATAAAATCCTTCACTCATGTTTTCCTTCCCTGAATATCTTAAATATATCACTCTAGTTCCTTCTGGTATAAAATGTTGCTCTCAAGAAGTCTGATAATCTGATTTTTCTTTCTCTTGTGATTTTTTTTTTGCCTCAATGCTCCAAGTTTCTTTTTAAGTTTATTGATTTTTGCTAGAATACATCCTGGTGTCGGTCACTTGGATCAGTTTTCTCAGGTTTACAGTTTCCCTTGGAATATATGGTTTCAAAGATGTTTTTTCTAATTTAAGGAAAGGTCTCTCAAATCTGTACTATTTGTACTTGACTTTGTACTATCCTCTTGTTTCTTTTCAGAGTCTCCTATATTATACAGGTGTTGGCTCCTTGTGTGTGTGTATCTGTGTGTGTATGCACCTATCTTCTAAACTTGTAACTTTTTTCTCAAATTTATTTTGTCAGTCTGCTTATTTTACATACTTGAATGAGAAGAACACAGGTGGGAACTTACATAACCTGTCCTCAACCCTTCTATAAGGCAGTCATCAAATTTTCTCACAAAGAAAACCAGCAAGTCTCCTTATACCAGCATGGTGCGGGCATAAGGAGAAGACAAAGACAGCTCGATGAAATGTAATACAGCTGCCAGTCAAGGATGAACATATGTAATATCAATTGATTTTTCACAAAAGCATCAGAGCAATTCAATAGGAGAAAGCAAAGTCCTTTCAATAAGTGGTGCTGGAAACAAGTAAACTTCCATTTCCATGGACTAAAAAAAGTTAATGTAAAATTTGTAGACAGCAAAGGCAGTCATCATTAATGTACACACGATGATTCCATTTGTATGCAAACACCTGTGTTACCACCTTCCAGATGAAGACAAAGAAAATTTCCAACACCCCAAAAGGGACTCTTAGTGGCTGCCCAGTCAGTACTCCCTCATATTCTGCTGGTAAAGGTTGAATTTGCCCTGTGCTCTGTGTGTGTGTGTGTATACATGTGTGTTCAGTGTGGATTCAGGCTCCACTGAGGAAGCAGGGCCTGTAATCTCTTCTTGGGGATGCTGTGGGCATGTCCTTGATAGATGCCCAGGGTGTTGGCAATAGGACGCCAACTCTGACTCCGTGGGTGCTCAGTGCTCCCTGGAGTCCAGAGCTGTCTTCCAGCCCCTACCCAGGCCACCCTTCACAGGACCACCTCCCTATAGAGAACAGTGCTAAGGAGGGGAGCTGATCTGCACAAAGAGAATCTCCCTGCCTCACTGGGAGAATAGGAGAGATGGTGGACTGCTCATCTCCAGCTGTGGGGCCTTGGAGATAGGGTTAGTATTAGGTCTTTAAATGCTTAGAAAAATTCACTAGGGAAACCATCTAGGCATACGTTTTCTTTCTGAGAAAATTTAAAATCAGAGATTCTATTTTTTTAGCAGATATAGGACATTTTAGATTTTCTATGTGTATTCTGTTACCTTTTGAAATCTGTTTTCAAGGAATTTGTCTATTTCATTTGGTTGTCAATTTTATGGACATGAATTTACTTACATTATTCTTTTAAGCTCCTCCCTCCCCAAGACTGCGTTGTTCTCCATCTTTTCCCATTTCCACTCCAATTTCATTTCTCTCTGTGGATATCACTTGGCATTATTCTTTGGGGGTGGAGACAAGAGTGTTCTTTAGGGGTAGAGTCAGGGCCTAGGCCCTGAAGCAGCAGGGGCTCATGGGGCTGTCCCTGGGGTCCACTCACAGTGGGGCAATCAGGCCCCTGGTTTCCTGCATGCCAACCTCTGCTAAGGGTCCCTGGGGCCATGTCCCAGCCGGTGGGGTGGGGTGGGGATGAAAAGGATCAGGGGAGGGGCACCATTGTGCAGAAAGGATGCCTTTCTCCCAGGGTGCTGGGGAGGGAAGGGTGGAGTCGCACCGTAGAAGTGGGGGGCCTGTGGGACCCAAGACAGGGCTTAGGTAGGTGCTTTCTTCTGCTAGCTTTTTTTTTTTTTTAAGATTTTATTTATTAGAGGCACACAGAGAAAGGGAGAGAGACAGAGACAGAGACAGAGAGAGGCAGACAGAGACAGACAGAGGCAGAGGGAGGCAGAGGGAGAAGCAGGCTCCGTGGAGGGAGCCCGACATGGGACTTGATCCCTGGTCTTCAGGATTATGCCCAGGGAAGGCGGCGCTAAACCGCTGAGCCACCAGGGCTGCCCTTCTGCTACCTTTATATTTAGATGCTCTTCTTTTCCTGGGTACTCAAGATAAAGTTAGGTTACTGATTTGAGATCTTTCTTCTTTTTTAATATAGGCACTCACAGCTCTCCATTTGACTCTGGGTGATGTGTTTGTTGCATCCCATAAGTTTTGGCATGATGGGGACGACTGGGTAGCTCAGCGGTTTAGTGCCTGCCTTCAGCCCAGGGCGTGATCCTGGAATTCTGAGATCGAGTCCTGAGTCGGGCCTCCTCCATGGAGCCTGCTTCTCCCTCTGCCTGTGTCTCTGCCCTTCTCTGTGTCTCTCATGCATAAATAAAATCTTTTAAAAAATAAGTTTTGCCATTATGTGTTTCCTTTTTCATTCCTCTCCACTATTTCTCCTTGCGCTTGTAGCTTTTTTCTTTGACCCACTGACTTTTTAGGAGTGTGTTTGATTTCCACACACTTGTAAATTTTTCTTTTTGTTACTGACTTATGGCTTCATTCCTTTGTGATAAGAAAAGATATTTTGGGTGACCGCAGTCTTTGAAAATCTATGAAGACTTGTTTTGTGGCCTAACATATGGTCAACCTGGAGAATGTCCCATGTGCACTTGAGAAGAATGAGTATTCTTCTGTTGTTGGGTGGCATGTTCTATAGATGTTTATTAGGTTGAATTGGCTTACAGTGTTCTTCATGTCCTCAATTTCCTTGTTGATCTTCTGTCTAGATGTTTTATTCATTATTGAAAAAGGTATAACTAAGTCTCCATTATTGTAGAACTATTTCTCCCTTCAATTCTGTCAATGTTTGTTTCATACATTTTGGACTCTGTTGTCAAGATATAATGTCCACTTTTGTCTTGAGACTGTTTTTTTTTTTATTTTTTTTTTATTTATGATAGTCACACAGAGAGAGAAAGAGAGAGAGAGAGAGGCAGAGACACAGGCAGAGGGAGAAGCAGGCTCCATGCACCGGGAGCCTGATGTGGGATTCGATCCCGGGTCTCCAGGATCGCGTCCTGGGCCAAAGGCAGGCGCCAAACTGCTGCGCCACCCAGGGATCCCCTCGAGACTGTTTTTGACTTAATATGCACTTTTTCTGATATTGGCAGAGCTACATAAGCTACTTCAGTCTTTGGTTACTATTTGTATGGAATATATTTTTCCACTCTTTTTTTTTTTTTGTTTTTGTTTTTATAAATAATCTTTTTTTTTATTTTTTTTTAAAGATTTTATTTATTTTTTCATGATAGTCAGAGAGAGAGAGAGAGAGAGAGAGAGAGAGAGAGAGAGAGAGGCAGAGCGAGAAGCAGGCTCCATGCACCGGGAGCCCGACGTGGGATTCGATCCCGGGTCTCCAGGATCACGCCCTGGGCCAAAGGCAGGCGCCAAACCGCTGCGCCACCCAGGGATCCCTATTTTTCCACTCTTTTATCTCAACTCTGTGTCTCTGTATCTCGTGAGTCTTTATATCTCAAATGAACCATATCTATGAATAATTTTTTAAATGCATTTTGCCTATCTCTGCCATTTGTAGAAAATTTAATCTATTTACATTTTTTAAAAGATTTTTTTTTATTTATGAGAGACACAAAGAGAGAGGCAGAGACATGGGCAGAGGGAGAAGCAGGCTCCATGCAGGGAG
Organism: Canis aureus; assembly: GCF_053574225.1. Classification (NCBI taxonomy): domain Eukaryota; kingdom Metazoa; phylum Chordata; class Mammalia; order Carnivora; family Canidae; genus Canis; species Canis aureus. The sequence goes on along the minus strand of NC_135637.1, from coordinate 47,500,760 downwards.
CCCGATGTAGGACTCGATCCCAGAACTGCAGAATCATGCCCTGAGCCAAAGGCAGTTGCCCAACCACTGAGCCACCCAGGTATCCCTAATCTATTTACATTTAAAGCAATTACTGATAAGGCAGGGCTTCTGCCATTTAGCTATTTGTTCCCTCACCTTCCTTGGGGAGACTGGATCCTCCAGAAAGGCAAGGCTGCCACCAGCACCCCTGAAATCTTCATGCTTAGCATGGTCTCTGGAAGAGATGTTCACTGGAAGAATAATGAATGGACTGTTGCTTTTCAGACATAACTTTCTCCTCCCCTTGGGTTACTACCCCCAACTAGTCCAGGACAGCAACTTCCCAGTTATGATGAGTGTCTGAATAGTCCCCACCTGGCTTGGCGGGGGGAATACTTCAGAGTATTCAAGGGGTTCATGGCCTTTGTGTCTAAAAGGATACTTCCACTTGTTCCCTGCTCACCTGAGAAAAAAATCCTTGCTTCAAAGTAGCCCAGACTCCTAAGGTGGACAACAAGGTTGCTGAGATCTTGTCCTACCCCTTTTTCCCAGAGAGATGCTAGTGGAATCGTGGCCCTGTTCAGTTTGGTCACGGGTGCCATGCCTGGCAAAGCCTTCTCATAGCAAAAGGGTGAAAGTCCCGCTCCAGCATCTCTGCCTTCTGGAGGAAGTCTGGGTCCAGTCCAACACCCACAACACCATCTTGATGAAGATTCTGATGCTATCTTGACCACACAGTCTGGCAGCAGAGGAGTAGAGGGCCAAGGCTTAGTTTGATCTTTTTTAGGAGATAGAGGACTTGTCCATCTTTTGTTTTTTTTTTTTTTTTAAGATTTACTTATTTGAGAGAGAGTTTGAGAGCAAGTGGGGAGGGAGAGGGAGAGAGAGAATCTCAAGCAGGTGTCATACTCAGCACAGAGCCCAACGCAGGGCTCGATCTCACGACCTTGAGATCATGACTCAAGCCAAAATTAAGAGTTGGATGCTTAACTGACTGAGCCACCCAGGCACCTATGACTCATCCATCTTGCATAAACAGCTCAATACAAGATCTGTGCATTTTTCTATTGCTTTGTGCTTCCCCTGCCTTGGGCTCGCCTCCTCTCTGGCTGGGCCACTGGCTGGACTGCACAATTATGGCTGTTGTTTGGGAACAGATGATTATGTGTTCTAGGGATCCTGTTCTAAGTCTTGAATCAGGTCAAATTCTTCAGCTTTGACCTTCTGTGGGGATGGGAGAGGTTGGCCTGAGAGGCTGCCTTTTAGGACAGTGTACCCCCACACAATAAACCCAGCAGAGGTTGGAGACCTCGAGCAAGGGCCAGATTCCTTTTCCTTAGGCCTATGTCCCTGTTGCCAGCCTGTCCCTCCTCTACCTCATCCATCCTTCTTCCCTCTCAGATATTCCCTCATTCCCATCCCTAGTACTCATCCATATTACCACCTATAGGAGGTATATAGCTCTCACTAATCAATCTCATCTTGATCAACCTTGGCCCAATCAGCTTTGTACCATCTCAGCCTCTCCTTTCTCACATGGCTCTAACTCTCTGACTCTCCTTCTCTACTTGCCTTCAACCCTAATGTTATGGAAACAAGCTCCATCTTGAGGAAGGGTAAGATTTGCACCATGGCCTTCACTGCCTCTTTGGTCAACTAGAAAAAGCAGCAAGAATCAGAGGTGAGAAGAGGCTCTTGGGGAACTCTTCCAGGTGGCTAAGAGCTGAGGCTTTGCCTCCCAGCATGTTCCAGATCGCACGTACCAAGTGCATGGAAGGGGCTGGGTTCCTTGCCAGGATGGAATTTGTTGCAGGGTAAAACAGAATTCTAGAGAGCACATTTACAAGGCATGTTGTCCCTCATAAGACAGGGAAGGAAAACTCAAGCCTCTACTCATACTCTTCAGAAGCTGCTTCTGGAGAAGCCAGAGCTGTGCTAACCTTGGTCTAACTCTGCATTAGAACCTGAAATCCTCAACTCTGCCTCTGCCTAGTGATAGAGCCCCACAATACAAGAACCCCAGAAAATGTGTTCTGTATAATTTCAGGAAAATTGAAGATGCCAAGCTTGGGCATGTGAGGCTAGAAGAGCCCTCACTGGGCAGACTTAGCTGAGGCACACATAGGAAGAAGTGAAGCTGATTCGGGCCCCCTGGGCAACATGAGCTATGGTCTGGGAAAGGCTTCTGACTGGCTTCCTTTGGTAGATGTCTTGCCTTTGATCATCAGGTAGGAGCCAAGAGGCAAGGCCCCCTCTTGGGGAATAGGACCATCCCAATACTTTGGGCTTCCAGGAACCAGGTGGAGTTCCCACCCCAGTACTGAGATTGATCCCTACTAGAAACAGTCCAAATCCTCAAGACGTGGGTAGGACAGGGTAGAGGAGAGTCATTCAGTCTCTGGCCCTCTTCCCCCAGGCATGCAGGAATAACTGCTTTGTGACCCTTAGAATAGAACTATCTAGGAGGGGAAGATCAATTTATCAAGACGATGTAATAATTCTAAACATGTATGCACATGACAAAATATTCTCAAAATATATAAAACAGAAATTGATAAAACTACAGGGAGGAGTTAATAAACCCCTATATGGTGGGTGATTAGTACAGCTGTGTCGATTAGCTGTTATCACCTAATGAAGACATATACAGGGATCCCTGGGTGGCGCAGCGGTTTGGCGCCTGCCTTTGGCCCAGGGCGCGATCCTGGAGACCCGGGATCGAATCCCACATCGGGCTCCTGGTGCATGGAGCCTGCTTCTCCCTCTGCCTGTGTCTCTGCCTCTCTCTCTCTCTGTGACTATCATGAATAAATAAATAAAATCTTAAAAAAAAAGACATATACAAAATCCAAAACTAATATTTAGCAAACCAAATCCAACAGAATATTAAAAGGACATGTCATAATCAGGTTATATTCACTCCAGCAATGCATTTTAATACTAGAAAACCCATAGGCTGAAGTAAATGAAATTAGGTTTGGTCAAAAATAAATGAAAGAAAAAAATACTATCATCTCAATAGAGGTAGAAAAAGCATTTGGTAAAATTTAGTAGGAGAAGAAATAAGAGATTAAAAGCATAAGGTTTGGAACGGAAGAAATGAAGCATAATTATTTGCCAATAATATGATCTTCTACTTAGAATACTGAGAAAAATCAATTGAAAAATTAACAGAAATTACAGGAGAGGTTTACAAGGTGACTTATACGATCAATACATGAAAGCCAATCACATTTCTATATACCAGTAATAAGCAGAAAATTTAATAATAAAAACTATATACCACACCAAAAAATTATAAGATATCTAGTGAAAATCTATAAAAGTTTTTGAAAACCTATATGGGGATACTTATAAAACTTTAAAAAATAAGTTTAAAAAACGAATAAATAATAGCCCATGTTTACAGATAAGAAAACTTTTTTTTTTAAGATTTTGTTTATTTATTCATGAGAGACACAGACAGAGAGAGGCAGAAACACAGGCAGAGGGAGAAACAGGCTCCATGCAGGGAGCCCGACATGGGACTCGATCCCGGGTCTCCAGGATCACGCCCTGGACCGAAGGTAGGCGCTAAACCTCTGAGCCACCCAGGGATCCCCCCAATTTCCTTCTACCCAGAAGCAAAGACAAGAAGAAAAAAACCAACGAGTGTCCAGAGGGGCATGCTGAGGAAAAGAAGAGCTCCCCGAGGGCTGGGCTCCTGGAATCTCTGTCACATGCCCAGGAGACGGGAACAAATGGGTGTCGGAACCGGGCTGAGGCTTGCAGCTGAGGAAGGAGAGCACAAAAAAAGAAAACCACACACACACAAAAAACACACACACACAAACACACACACACACACACAAAATAAAAAATGAAAAATAAAAATAAAAAAAAGGAAGGAGAGCACAGAACCCCCCAGGAAGCCTGGGGCCCCAGGCGAGCTTCCAGACCCCTCCACCCCCGAACCGCCCCTCTGGAGCTGCAGTAGCCACAGGGGCAGCTCCACTGCATGGTCTCCAACAGCTTCTGCAGCCTGGTCGGCGTCCTTCAGCTGGCAGTGCTTCAGGTACAGGTGCTGCGGTGTCCCCGAGACCTCCTCCAGCAGAGTCTCCAAGGGCCCAGGGACCATGTACGACAGGTTGTCACCACTCAGATCCAGCTTCTTCAGGGAGGCGGTGTGAAAAGTTCTGAGACAAGTAGGTGATGCCCACGTACAGGAGCGGATCTCCAGGGAGTGCAGTGGCTCCTGCAGGTGACTGAGGAGAGAGGGTGCGGCTCTGTCAGGGGAGGGCCGGGCCGGCAAACACCTGCCTGTCCCTGTCGGGGCCAGTCCTGCGGCAAGCACCTCACCTGGGCTGCCATTTACCAATAGATTTAGGAGTATGTCCTTTGGTGTACCAAGGATTGGCCCAGTCTCAACAGACCTACCTCCTAGGTTCTCTTCCAACACCTCCGACACAGTTTCTCTGGTGAAATGGAGACCACATTAGTACCTGGTAGGACTGCTGACAGGAGCTGTTTGGAAAGAGATTATATGACCATAAAGAATCCATAGCATAAACTTGTTTTTTATACAGGTTTGGGTTTGGGGGAGCTTAGCTTGGCTGGGGTGTGCAGAAGGCCTCCACCCAGAAATTTCTGGGAGGCAGCACAGAGCAGATGTTTCCCTCCCATAATCATCCTGGGAGCCGTGCACACTCCTCTCCAGGGCAGCACAAATACCAGGACTGATCTGTGTTGTCTCTAGTTCTTTCCTCAGGGCCCAGCACAATGCCAGGCACTCAGCAGAGCCCAAAAGTATTGTTGAGGAAATCGCTGCATGCATCTTTCCCCATTAAATTTCTCTTCCTAAGGAGATCCCAGCCACTGGCTACAGGGGAAGCCCAAGTTCCCAGACTGCCTGCGATGCCATGAGCAAGTAAGGAGAGCCACCACTTCCTGTCTTACCCTCTGCCCTGACTTGACTTGAGGGGGCATCCTGGGTACTTTTTAGAGGACCCTGCCCACCCCTTCACCTGAGCACTTGATGCAGGTTGCCTGACAGGTAGGAGTAAGAGTAGAGCTTCTGAAGGTGACCCAGCTTGCTGAGCTATGACAGGAAGTACCTGGAGGGCTGCTCAGGCTCAGAGGAGAAGGCCCAGTGGTAGCAGGCCAGCTTGAGGCCTTGCTGGTTGCAGATCCTGCCCAGCTGGGTGGCAAACAGGCTCTGCTCAGACAGTGCCCAGAACCAGTCAAACACCTCCAGCTCCTGAATGAAATCTAGGTTCAGGATTTTCAGGATCCCTATAAGGCTATTAAAAGGCATTTCTTTAATATGCAACTTTCTACTGCAGAGAGGCAGGGACCCACAGCTCCCTTCCACTTTATTCAGGAGGCCAGAGAGGAATGTATCTAACTTGAGGGGCCTTCATAGGAAAAGATCCATGTGTAATTCCACTAGTTCTTGCAGACTCTGCTGGCTTGGGCTTGGCCCTGGCCGGGGGCATCACTGTGAATGGTAACCAAAAAGGGAACCTGGCCAGGGCCTCAGAGGCGCCTTTACCTTGGACCTGTTCGGAGTCCAAGGTCAAATCCAGCACCCTCAGTTCTGACCTCCTGTGGAGATGAGAGCAGTGTGAGGAGATGCTGACATCTGGGGAGCCCATCAGGGCCCAGGGTAAGCAGAGCAGCAGCAGCAGCAGCAGCAGCAGCAGCCCTGGGCCACTGTGGAGTCTAAGTCCCCAGTCTCAGCATCAGCCCTTCCTAGGTGCCCCCCTAGTCCTCTCCTCTCTAATGGGTTTTTCCCTTCCTACTTTCCAGTCCCTATTCCTCACACAACCTCTACCACAATCCCTAGAAGGTAAAAAGCACACCCCTTAATGCTCTTCAGCTACACCATCAACCACTTCACGCAGAGATCCTCACTCACAGCCCTAGCAGATTCCAGTACTCCCTCCCTTCCTTCCCAGCTCTACCTCCAACTCAGAGCTCTTTCAGCACCCATACTTCAGTCCAGCAACCCCCTTACCTGGGACAAGTCCTCTGGGCAGGGCAGGCAAGCGCAGCTTGCAGGCTGTCTTGGTTGGGCCACTGTACAATCAGGGAGCCCAGGTGGAGAAAGGGGAAGGACCAGACCTGCACCAGTGCCTTCAGAGCCGCCACCTTTTGGCAAAAGCAGCCATGAGCAGTGGTGGGAAGTACTTGACTGTGAACTCTTCCAAGGCAGGTATGGGTGAAGCCTCATTGCTCAGGAGGCTGTGGGCTGCAAGTTCCAGGATCTTGGGTGGTGCAGGATTGCTCATCTCCATGGACCTGGTGAAGAGTCAGGAGACTTGTTGCCTCAGCATCCCCCCAAGTCAGCACGGAGGCTCCAAGTCCTTCATGTCCATCGCAGGACAGATGTTAGCCAAGGAACTGGAGGCCTCGCTCCACCCTCCATTCATGACTCCACATCCAGAGTTTGGGTCTTGCAAACCTGACTCTGTGACTGTCTCCCCCAACCCCCCACCCCAGGCACTGGTGGCACAGGGCCCAGAACTATCTCAGGGCCTTTACATTTACTCTTCTCTCTGCCTGGAAGATTTCTCCTAGAAATCCACTTGGCTGGCTCCCTCACTTTATTCTCTTTCAGTCTCTGCTTATATTTCCCCTTGTTTGAGAAGTCTTCCCTGAACACTGAACACTCACATAGGATAACACTCCCGTCCCTTAATGATGACTCTATCCTACTCTGCTTCATAGCTCTTGTACTACCACTTCTACCCTACCACCCACTCGTTCAAACACACACACACACACACACACACACACACACACACGTATCATTGCTTGTTGTCTATCTCTGTTAAACTGTAAGCTCCATGAAATAAAAGAGGTGTCTGCTCTTATCATTGCTGTAGTCTGAGGGACCAACATATAACAGGCAACTGAGGCATATTTTAAGTGCATTACAAGAGCAAGTCTGCACATTGTAAGCTCACCACAATCCCACTGATTGAGCTTAGGGTGACGGAGGATGGAGGTTTTCTTTCTTTCTTTCTTTCTTTCTTTCTTTCTTTCTTTCTTTCTTTATTTATTTATTTTTTATTGGTGTTCAATTTACTAACATACAGAATAACCCCCAGTGCCCGTCACCCATTCACTCCCACCCCCCGCCCACCTCCCCTTCCAACACCCCTAGTTCGTTTCCCAGAGTTAGCAGTCTTTACGTTCTGTCTCCCTTTCTGATATTTCCCACACATTTCTTCCCCCTTCCCTTATATTCCCTTTCACTATTATTTATATTCCCCAAATGAATGAGAACATATAATGTTTGTCCTTCTCCGACTGGCTTACTTCACTCAGCATAATACCCTCCAGTTCCATCCACGTTGAAGCAAATGGTGGGTATTTGTCATTTCTAATAGCTGAGTAATATTCCATTGTATACATAAACCACATCTTCTTTATCCATTCATCTTTCGTTGGACACCGAGGCTCCTTCCACAGTTTGGCTATCGTGGCCATTGCTGCTATAAACATCGGGGTGCAGGTGTCCCGGCGTTTCACTGCATCTGTATCTTTGGGGTAAATCCCCAGCAGTGCAATTGCTGGGTCGTAGGGCAGGTCTATTTTTAACTCTTTGAGGAACCTCCACACAGTTTTCCAGAGTGGCTGCACCAGTTCACATTCCCACCAACAGTGTATGAGGGTTCCCTTTTCTCCACATCCTCTCCAACATTTGTTGTTTCCTGCCTTGTTAATTTTCCCCATTCTCACTGGTGTGAGGTGGTATCTCATTGTGGTTTTGATTTGTATTTCCCTGATGGCAAGTGATGCAGAGCATTTTCTCATGTGCATGTTGGCCATGTCTATGTCTTCCTCTGTGAGATTTCTGTTCATGTCTTTTGCCCATTTCATGATTGGATTGTTTGTTTCTTTGCTCTTGAGTTTAAGAAGTTCTTTATAGATCTTGGAAACTAGCCCTTTATCTGATATGTCATTTGCAAATATCTTCTCCCATTCTGTAGGTTTCTTTGAGTTTTGTTGACTGTATCCTTTGCTGTGCAAAAGCTTCTTATCTTGATGAAGTCCCAATAGTTCATTTTTGCTTTTGTTTCTTTTGCCTTCGTGGATGTATCTTGCAAGAAGTTACTATGGCCGAGTTCAAAAAGGGTGTTGCCTGTGTTCTTCTCTAGGATTTTGATGGAATCATGTCTCACATTTAGATCTTTCATCCATTTTGAGTTTATCTTTGTGTATGGTGAAAGAGAGTGGTCTAGTTTCATTCTTCTGCATGTGGATGTCCAATTTTCCCAGCACCATTTATTGAAGAGACTGTCTTTCTTCCAGTGGATAGTCTTTCCTCCTTTATCGAATATTAGTTTCCCATAAAGTTCAGGGTCCACTTCTGGATTCTCTATTCTGTTCCATTGATCTATGTGTCTGTTTTTGTGCCAGTACCACACTGTCTTGATGACCACAGCTTTGTAGTACAACCTGAAATCTGGCATTGTGATGCCCCCAGATATGGTTTTCTTTTTTAAAATTCCCCTGGCTATTCGGGGTCTTTTCTGATTCCACACAAATCTTAAAATAATTTGTTCTAACTCTCTGAAGAAAGTCCATGGTATTTTGATAGGGATTGCATTAAACGTGTATATTGCCCTGGGTAACACTGACATTTTCACAATATTAATTCTGCCAATCCATGAGCATGGAGTATTTTTCCATCTCTTTGTGTCTTCCTCAATTTCTTTCAGAAGTGTTCTATAGTTTTTAGGGTATAGATCCTTTACCTCTTTGGTTAGGTTTATTCCTAGGTATCTTATGCTTTTGGGTGCAATTGTAAATGGGATTGACTCCTTAATTTCTCTTTCTTCAGTCTCATTGTTAGTGTATAGAAATGCCACTGACTTCTGGGCATTGATTTTGTATCCTGCCACGCTACCGAATTGCTGTATGAGTTCTAGCAATCTTGGGGTGGAGACTTTTGGGTTTTCTATGTAGAGTATCATGTCATCGGCGAAGAGGGAGAGTTTGACTTCTTCTTTGCCAATTTGAATGCCTTTAATGTCTTTTTGTTGTCTGATTGCTGAGGCTAGGACTTCCAGTACTATGTTGAACAGCAGTGGTGAGAGTGGACATCCCTGTCTTGTTCCTGATCTTAGGGGAAAGGCTCCCAGTGCTTCCCCATTGAGAATGATATTTGCTGTGGGCTTTTCATAGATGGCTTTTAAGATGTCGAGGAATGTTCCCTCTATCCCTACACTCTGAAGAGTTTTGATCAGGAATGGATGCTGTATTTTGTCAAATGCTTTCTCTGCATCCAATGAGAGGATCATATGGTTCTTGGTTTTTCTCTTGCTGATATGATGAATCACATTGATTGTTTTACGGGTGTTGAACCAGCCTTGTGTCCCAGGGATAAATCCTACTTGGTCATGGTGAATAATTTTCTTAATGTACTATTGGATCCTATTGGCCAGTATCTTGTTGAGAATTTTTGCATCCATGTTCATCAGGGATATTGGTCTGTAATTCTCCTTTTTGGCGGGGTCTTTGTCTGGCTTTGGAATTAAGGTGATGCTGGCTTCATAGAACGAATTTGGAAGTACTCCATCTCTTTCTATCTTTCCAAACAGCTTTAGGAGAATAGGTATGATTTCTTCTTTAAACGTTTGATAAAATTCTCCTGGGAAGCCATCTGGCCCTGGACTCTTGTGTCTTGGGAGGTTTTTGATGACTGCTTCAATTTCCTCCCTGGTTATTGGCCTGTTCAGGTTTTCTATTTCTTCCTGTTCCAGTTTTGGTAGTTTGTGGCTTTCCAGGAATGCGTCCATTTCTTCTAGATTGCCTAATTTATTGGCGTATAGCTGTTCATAATATGTTTTTAAAATCGTTTGTATTTCCTTGGTGTTGGTAGTGATCTCTCCTTTCTCATTCATGATTTTATTAATTTGAGTCTTCTCTCTCTTCTTTTTAATAAGGCTGGCTAATGGTTCATCTATCTTATTAATTCTTTCAAAGAACCAACTCCTGGTTCTGTTGATCTGTTCCACAGTTCTTCTGGTCTCGATTTCGTTGAGTTCTGCTCGAATCTTTATTAACTCCCTTCTTCTCTTGGGTGTAGGATCTATTTGCTGTTTTTTCTCTAGCTCCTTTATGTGTAAGGTTAGCTTTTGTATTTGAGTTCTTTCCAGTTTTTGAATGGATGCTTGTATTGCGATGTATTTCCCCCTTAGGACTGCTTTTGCTGCATCCCAAAGATTTTGAACGGTTGTATCTTCATTCTCATTAGTTTCCATGAATCTTTTTAATTCTTCCTTAATTTCCTGGTTGACCCTTTTATCTTTTAGCAGGATGGTCCTTAACCGGAGGTTTTCTTTCTTCACTCATGAAGCATCAGGTTAATTTCAGGTCACTTATATTCTTTCCACGGCCTAAACCCTCCTTTCTTCCTAGGCTTCCTAGGCTTTCTTCCTACACTTCCTAGGGAAGTGTAGCCCCATCCCATTACCCTCCAAGGCCACCCAGGCTACAGAGCAGATCTTTGTGCTGTGACAGAAATTTTCTAGACCCGTGCTGTCTGATGTGAAAGCCATGAGACACATGTGACAACAGACCACTTGAAATGTGGCTCATGGGACTAACTCAATTTTTAGTTTTATTTAATTTCAATTAATAGCTACATGTAGCTACATGCTACATTTTTGGACAGTACAAAACTAGAATCTATAGAAGTCAGAGACAGGAAACATTCATTCGTAATCTCACCAAGCTATGAAATCCACTCCTATGATGCTATTATGGCGTTGGCAAGAAAACTGAGAAATATAATATGTCCCTTTTTAAGGAACAGTGAATATTGGCAATTATTGGCCAATCTCACTTTTTTATAAAGATATTTATTTATTTATTTATTTATTCATTCATTCATTCATTCATTCATGAGAGACAGAGAGACAGAGAGAGAGAGAGAGAGAGAGAGAGAGAGAGAGAGGCGCAGAAGCAGGCTCCATGCCAGGAGCCCAACACGGGACTCAATCCCAGGACTCCAGGATCACGCCCTGGGCCAAAGGCAGTTGCCAAACCGCTGAGCCACCCAGGGATCCCCTCACTTTTGAAGCTGGATGTAAAAGTCCTAAACAATGAAACACTGACAAATCGTTCTCTTAAAAAGATGATCATGTATGATTGATACCAGGAATGCAAGAAGGGTTAATGTCATTAATTATTTAACTGTGTCAATGGCGACAGGAAAATCAAGTAAGGGATAGGAAGAAAATTCCTGAACCTGATATTTAGTAGTGGTGTTCTATATACACTGCCTTTAAAGTCAAATAAGAGCCACCATTCACATCCTGCACACCTGATGCACCCTGCACGTCCAATTCAGGGAGTGTCACTGATCCAGGGCCCACCCTGTTGCCCACAAGAATCCCTGGCAGCCTGGAGCAAGGGCCACACCTCACATGTGTTGCTCTGCACCAAGGACTGCGTGCAACAGACTAGCTCCTGGGAGACACTTTGGTTTGAGGACTTGCCAAGGACTTTGCTGAACCTGCTTGAGAGTGCCTGGTGGATCTGGCACACTTCCACCTCACCTTGCCTCCCTAATTGCCTCATCGCCTATGTCCATCTGTAGCTCTCCAAGCCTTCCTTGGCTCCTTCCTCATTTTCCTTCATAGACAACTCCCCTAGTAAAATCCTTGCACATTTTCCTATCTTAGCATCTGGTTCCTGTGGGGCCTGGACTAACTCAGATGTCATATCGCCGCTTCTATTCAACACTGTACTGGACATCCTGTCACACTTTTACAAGGAAAAAGGTTGTATGAGAACAGGAAAAGAAGAAACAAAAGTGCTAATAAATGTAGATCATATGACTCTTTACACAGGAAATCCAAGACAATCCTAGACAAACCTACAGAATAATAGAGTTCAGCCAGGTTGTGTCACATAAGATTGACATATAGACATCAGTGGTGCTAGTATGTATCAGTAACAACCATTTGAAAAATGTAATCCTCATGATTATAAGGTCCCAATCACCAGTGTACTAGATGGTCCTTAATAAAAGCAACAACAACAACAACAAAACAACAAAATAAATAAATAAATAAATAAATAAATAAATAAATAAATAAAAGCAACAAATGTTTCTCAAGATGTCTTTAAAAGATTTCAAAATTTTGGACCAGAGTATATATAACGTGACAATCACTTAAATTGACTTTTAACTTTCTTATAAGTTTTAGATAATAACAACCATAACACACGGATTGTTAAGACAGCAAAAGGACACTGCTGGGGGGCTGCATGGTGGTGCAGTCAGTTGAGCGTCCAACTCTTGGTTTCTCCCAGGGGTTGTGGGATTGAGCCCTGCAGAGGGCTCCAGGCTCTGCGCTCTGCATATAGTTTGCTTGAGACCCTCTTTCCCTCTTCTTCTGCCCCTCCCCACCACCCTCTTGGGCTCTCATAAATAAATAAATAAATAAATAAATAAATAAATAAATAAATAAATAAAGTAATTAAAAAAGTACACTGTTGGGAGAAATAAAATTTTTTTTGGGGGGGGGAGAAATAATTAAATAAAATCTCCTGTCAGGGGATCCCTGGGTGGCTCAGCGGTTTAGCACCTGCCTTTGGCCCAGGGCGGGATCCTGGAGTCCCGGGATCGAGTCCCACGTCAGGCTCCCAGCATGGAGCCTGCTTCTCCCTCCTCCTGTGTCTCTGCCTCTCTCTCTCTCTCTCTGTCTATCATAAATAAATAACTCTTTAAAAAAAATCTCCTGTCAACCCAGTACAACCCCTTCACAAAATGTAGACAAGAATGAAAGTTTTGTTATTAAGCATTAAACCAGACCATGATGCATATCACAGGCATTCAGCTAAAGAAATTGGAATGATAAAGAAATCTCACCCTTTTAGATAGCTAGGCAGAAACAATCCATTACATACATACAACTGTCTTAGTCCAAAGGAAAAATTAAAACTTGGAGCCAAGTGCTTGGACAAAACTTCCACAGAGTTAGGGAGACAGAACCCCACACTCCTCTGTGTTCACCTTTCACAGAGGTGGCTCCAGAAAGACACACCTAGAATGCAAAACGGGCAAAAGGCTTGTTCAGCTTTTTAAAAGATTACATATGTGTGAAAAGAACAAAGAAGATTAGGATCACAAATTTTCTTTTTTTTTTTAATTTTTATTTTATTTATGATAGTCACACAGAGAGAGAGAGAAGCAGAGACATAGGCAGAGGGAGAAGCAGGCTCCATGCACCGGGAGCCCGACGTGGGATTCGATCCTGGGTCTCCAGGATCACGCCCCGGGCCAAAGGCAGGCGCTAAACCGCTGTGCCACCCAGGGATCCCGGATCACAAATTTTCAAAAGGAAATGCTGGAAAGAAAAGCAGGGGAAGAAAGTGTTCTTTCCCTTTTGGCACGAGGGACACATCAAAGTTCTTGAGACTAAAGCAAAGTTATTTGTTTTGTATATTTTTTAATTGGAGTTCAATTTGCCAACATATAGTGTAACATCCAGTGCTCATCCCGTCAAGCGCCCCCCTCTGTGCCCATCACCCAGTCCCCCCGTCCCCCCGCCCCTTCCACTACCCCTTGTTTGTTTCCCAGAGTTAGGTGTCTCTCATGTGCTGTCACCCTCTATGATATTTCCCACTCATTTTCTCTCCTTTCCCCTATAATCCCTTTCACTATTTTTTATATTTCCCGAATGAATGAAACCATATAACGTTTGTCCTTCTCCAAATGACTTACTTCACTCAGTGTAATACCCTCCAGTTCTATTCATGTTGAAGCAAATGGTGAGTATTCATTGTTTCTAATGGCTGAGTAATATTCCATTGTATACATAGACCACGTCTTCTTTATCCATTCGTCTGTCGATGGACACCGAGGCTCCTGCCACAGTTTGGCTATTGTGGACATTGCTGTAAAGTAAAGTTTTTAGTTAGAGGCAAATTCATAGTCAGATTCTTCAATTACTAAAGAACACTGAACATATAAACTCTACAATTCATTTAATAAGAATAAAATCAACCACAAAGGCAGCAGAAGAAAGGGCATAATTACGAGCACTTGAAGATAAAATAATTAGCAGAAAAACAGCATTAGGAGAAAAATAGGCAGACTGTAAAGAAGAGAAAAAGAACTAATCAGAATTAGAAATGGCAAAGTGACTATACCTATGGACACGGATCATATCATGAGAACCAAGAGAAACAAAGACAGAACGAGCAGCACTATCAGTATTTTGTTGATGTTTGAATTAGGACAAGCATACACACTATCAACATTGGGAAAGCTGTGGCCAATGCAATATGACATGTAATGCTGGTGCTCTCAATAGCAATTAAAAGAAAAAGAGATAGAAAAAAACCCATGTATTTCAGTGGAAAACTATGCATCCTTTATAATGTATACCCTTTTAGATTATCAGATTCTAGATTATCAGCTCAGATTCCTGTTCATTATCTTTGTGCGATTTTGTAACTCCTTGTATGTTGTAGGTAACTGATAGATATATAATTCTATCTAGCCTGGTAGTGACTTTCCACTAATTTCCACCTGTGGAAAAGCAGTTTTATCTTTATTCATAATTCATCTCACCATCCCTTTATGTCATATAACTGCACTGTTTGGATTCTTCTTTTGAATTGGCTAGAACATCTGCCTCACATATTCACTTTATAACTCTATATGAGAGTCATGATTCTACCTTTTTTACCAATAGAAAGCTAAAAGAAAAAAATTTTTTAAAGGCTAATATAATAAGAATATTTTTATTGATGTGACTGGATGGGAATGTTGAGTATATCCAGCAAGAACTGAATAGTAAATGTACAATGGCAAAGTAACTTAGACACATGAAAGAAACCACACCCTAACCAGGCTATCACTAGGGATGACATTAATAATAAATATGTGAAATAAAATTAAGAATAGCAAATTATTGATGTAATGGAATAAAATTAACAAAACTAAAGACTTGTCAAAGGGCAGAAAGCAAATATTGAAAAGATATAAATTCTTAACTTATTGTTATAATCAGAATATTTTTGGTAATCTGTCTAAATAATTATAACTTTAATCTAGAAGAAACAACAAAACAAGAGAATGCTAAAAGATACTAACTTTACCAGATATTTGCATAAAGTAATATTGACCCAAGAACAAAAACCAACTGATGAACATAAATAAAGGAAGCTCTCCCAAGAGCTCACTGTATTATTGAAGGATCTAGTCTTCAGGGGATCCCTGCATGGCTCAGGGGTTTGGCGCCTACCTTCAGCCCAGGGCGCCATCCTGGAGTCCCAGGATCGGGTCCCGCATCGGGCTCCCTGCATGGAGCCTGCTT
Source organism: Canis aureus (assembly GCF_053574225.1). Lineage (NCBI taxonomy): Eukaryota > Metazoa > Chordata > Mammalia > Carnivora > Canidae > Canis > Canis aureus. The sequence goes on along the minus strand of NC_135637.1, from coordinate 47,485,434 downwards.
CTCCCTCTGCCTGTGTCTCTGCTTCTCTCTCTGTCTATCATGAATAAATAAATAAAATCTTAAAAAAAAGAAGGATCTAGTCTTCAGTATCCAGATTGTTGACTACAGATAGCTAAGACAAAAAGACGAGCTTCTTTGGAGAAGATTCCAGTGAAAGGTGGCTCAGCAAAGTGAGGGAAACTGCCTGTCACAGTTAAGGTTTAGGCAGCAGGAGAATCTGGCAGCTAACTCTTCGTCCTCCAACCTCCACTCTCAGAGCTTTCCCACAAATCCAGCAGCAACAAACCCTCCGCAATGCTTCCCTGTCTCAGGGACACCTGGGTGGCTCAGGGGTTGAGCGCCTGCCTTGGGCCCAGGGCATGATCCCGGATTCCCCGGATCGAGTCCCACGTCGGGCTCCCTGCATGGAGCCTGCTTCTCCCTCTGCCTGTGTCTCTGCCTCTCTCTCTCCCCCCCCACCCCGTGTCTCTCATGAATAAATAAAATCTTTAAAATAAAATGCTCCTCTCTTCACAAACATCGGATAGCTTTGAGAGAGATGAATTTGTAAGATGCGGGCAGCCCCGGTGGCGCAGCGGTTTGGCGCCGCCTGCAGCCTGGGGTGTGATCCTGGAAGCCCGGGATCGAGTCCCGCGTCGGGCACCCTGCATGGAGCCTGCTTCTCCCTCTCCCTCTGCCTGTGTCTCTGCCTCTCTCTCTGTGTCTATGAATAAATAAATAAAATCTTTAAAAAAAAAAAAAGAATTTGTAAGATGCATCACATAGGAAAGAAAAAAATCCACTACCAATAAAACACCCAGTGAGGGTAAGGCCCATACTGATTACTGAGATGCCAATCCCTGATGTATCCATGATGCACAATGAATAGGACTTTTTGGTAGGTGGACGTATAGCGTGAAAAAATAATTTTCTAGAGGGACACCTGGGTGGCTCAGCCGTTGAGTGCCTGCCTTCGGCCCAGGGCGTGATCCTGGAATCCTTGGTTCGAGTCCCACATTGGGCTCCCGGCATGGAGCCTGCTTCTCCCTCTCCCTCTGCCTGTGTCTCTGCCTCTCTCTCTGTGTGTCTCTCATGAATAAATAAATAAAGTCTTTAAAAAATAATAAATAAAGTATGTTAATTTCATTCATAAAAAAGTCTTTAAACACAGGCTAAACAACATTGGTTGGGGCTTAAGAATGCATTTATTTCAGGAATAGTTTCTGCTTGGGCATAACTGATAACATTCAAAAGGCAGAAAGTGATTTTTCCGTACAAATTATTATAACTCTAAAGTACCAAAGGGCATTCTGGAGATACTAAGACATTTGGGGATAAAAAACATATGTAGTTTCCATAGCTTGGCTTTATTCCTGAAAGACTCCCTCATCCTTTTGACAACAGAAATATCCCCCGCTCGCTAAGGCCAGTTGTATATCAAATACTCCCATATACAAAGACTGGCCCCATCCCCATCCACCAATTTTCCAGTGATAAGAGAAGCTACAGGAGACAGCAGGAAGCAGACCAATAGGGAGATCTCTCAGGAACTCCAATTTGCTTCGCTGGAATTTTCTTAACCGTCCAAATACGTCTTTTGCCAAAGAGCCATAGTTGTCAATAGCAGTCAGGGAATAAATGACGCCAGGGGCAACACAGTTGCTCCTTACTCCGTTCTGGCCTATTCTACAGCCAAGGATTTGGTGAGATTGTAAACACCTGCTCTGGCAGCTGCACTATACACAAGTCCTGGAAATCCATTTTAAACAAGGATAATATTATTCAGAATGGATCCTCCATGCTCTTTCATCCAGGAGTTGTAAACTGCTCTCCACATGTAGAAGGTGCTCATCAATTTGGTTTCGATCACAGCATGCCATCCCTTTGCACTGATGTGTTTTACAGGAGACCTGAACTGACCTCCTCCATTGTTTACAAAAAATTGATCTTACCATAAATATCTAAGGTGGATTTGACCAAATTGTTCACCGCCTTTTCTTTGCAGATGTTGCATTTTATGGGAGTGACCTGAGCCTGGTGGGCTCAGTTCATCTGCAGTAGATTTTAGTCAATCAAAGTTACGTGACGCAATGACCACATTACACCCCAGCTGCAAGATCTTGGTCATGATGGCCTTTCTGATACCTGTGTCCCCTCTGGTGATGATGGCCAGTTGGTCTTGCAGCAAGCCAGCAACCAGCCAGCTCTTGCCCTTGTCCCAAGTGCCCATCTCCACCAAGCATCTGAGTCTTAGGAGTGCTAAAGTCACTTACATGGTAAAAAATAATAATAATAATAATAATAATAATAATAATAATATTTTTTACTTTATTTATTCTTGAGAGACACATACACAGAGAGGCAGAGACATAGGCAGAGGGAGAAGCAGGCTTCCTGTAAGGAACCCAATGTGGGACTCCATCTCTGACCCCGGGATCATGCCGTGACCCGAAGGCAGAAGACACTCCACTCCTGAGCCATCCGGGTGTCCCTACAGGAAAATTTTTATGTTTAAAAAAAAATCAATAGCCTGTCTAAATTATCTCATTTTATTAAAAATAGATTATCATTTTAAATACTGATATTCCATCAGAAGTCTCTTATTGACAGTTATTTTGAATTTCAAACTATAAATAACCCAGAAATAAATTTTGTTAAATGCCTTTATCCAAATTTCAGGTTATTGAGTATATGCTTCCTTTACATCTTTTTCTCCTTTATGGAGATGATCATGTGGGATCTCTTCCTCTCTTTTGTGTCAATATGGTGAGGTTTGGTTTTGTCTTTTTTAAAGACTTTATTTATTCATGTCAGAGAGAGAGAGAGAGAGAGAGAGTGACAGGCGGAGGGAGAAGCAGGCTTCATGCAGGGAGCCCGATACGGGTTCGATCCTGGGTCTCCAGGATCAAGCCCTGGGCCGAAGGCAGGCGCTAAACTGCTGAGCCACCCAGAGATCCCCAATATGGTGGGTTTTATTAAAAGATTTCCTCATATTGGACTATCCTTGCATTTCTAGTATTTCTCACTTAGTCACATGCTATTATGACTATCAATGCCATTGCACCAGTATTTATCAATGAGATTCGTCTGTAATTTTCTTTTAGAGACCGTTTTGTGAATTTGTGTTTGGGATTTTTTTTTTTAGTGAAATAGCTCTGTCAATTTTGATCTGTGTTGGACTTTGACTTGAATCTAGTGTGGTCTGGGGTGAATGAGCTGGCTGAATGACAGACCCTATCCTGTGATAGGTGGAAAGAGGATACTTCCGTGAAAAACTATGCATTGCTCATATCTTACTTGTTCAGTCTAGTCTTCACTATTTCCTAGTCTTTCATGGTTTTTAAGCTACTTCAGAAGACAAGTGATAGCAATGCAAAATAATTCTTGTCTCTGGACATGTACATTCTGTCCTATTCAATTGACTTCTCCTCACTAGCCGGTTAAATAAATCTTTAACACTTGTTCGTTTTTGTATCTGCATGAGTCATGATTTTATCATTTTTAAATAATCTATTTTTATTGTAAAAATATATTTATATTATGTATATTTATGTAAAATATACATAAAATTGCCATCTTAACCATTTTTTAAAATATGCGGGTCAGTGGCATTAAGCACATTATTGTGCACCCATCACCACCATCCATCCCCAGAACTCTTTCATCCTACTAAATTGAAATTGTACCCAGTAAATAATAACCCTCCATTCCTCTATCACCTAAGCTCCTGGGAAACCACCCTTCAACTTTCTGTCTTTATAAATTGGACCGCTCTACGTATCTTTGTAAGTGTGCTAGGAGGAAATACTTCCTACCAATTCAGATGCAGTGATCTAGAGACTATTAATTAACTGACAGATTTGGGATCCCTGGGTGGCGCAGCGGTTTGGCACCTGCCTTTGGCCCAGGGCGGGATCCTGGAGACCCGGGATCGAATCCCACGTCAGGCTCCCGGTGCATGGAGCCTGCTTCTCCCTCTGCCTGTGTCTCTGCGTCTCTCTCTCTCACTGTGTGCCTATCATAAATAAATAAAAAAATTAAAAAAAAATTAACTGACAGATTTACAGGAGAAAAGACAAGATTAATTTACACACTCACGCAGGAGCATTCAGATGAAGAGGCTCCCTAAAGAGCTGGAGATAGACGTTTATATACCAACTGAACAGGGGAAAGCGATGGAAAGCAAAGAAAGAGCTTCTCTGGAAAAGACTAAGGAGCTTTTAGGAAAACAAATGGAAAGTATAATATTGTCATGTTTGCCACTTCTCAGATGCAAGTGGTCCAGGCTGAGAGTGAAACTACCCCAAAGAGGGATTTATGGCAGCTTCTCTCTCAGAAGGATAAGCCTTTAGTCAGATACATGAGACCCAGAAAGGCTTCTGCATTTGCTGTGTCATAAATGACTTCAGTTTAAAATAACCTTGCTCCAACTCAAGGGGTATAAGTGGATCCATACAAGTGGAATCATACAGTATTTGTCCTTCAGTGACTAGCTTATTTCATTTAGCATAATGTCCCCAAGGTTCATCCATGCTTACAATGTGTTAGGAATTACCTTCCTTTTAAAGACTGAAATAAAATTCTGCTGTACTTATATATTACATCGTGTTTATCCGTTCATCCATTGATGGACACTTGAGTTCCTTCCGCCTCTTAACTATTGTGAATAAATGTGCTTATGAATACAGCTGTACAAATTCTTCAAGACCCTCCTTTCAATTCTTTGGGGTATATACCCAGAAGTAAAATTGCTGGATATATATTTTTTAAGATCTTATTTATTTATTCATGAGAGACACAGAGAGAGAGAGAGAGAGAGAGAGAGAGAGAGAGGCAGAGACACAGGCAGAGGGAGAAGCAGGCTCCATGCACCGGGAGCCCGATGTGGGATTCGATCCCGGGTCTCCAGGATCGCGCCCTGGGCCAAAGGCAGGCGCCAAACCGCTGCGCCACCCATGGATCCCCCAACAGGTTTTAATATTTAATTGTAAAGGTGGGCAATAAATCTAAATTGTGGTATCATTATGATTTTTTCTTTTTTAAAGAGTTTACTTATTTCTTTTAGAGAGAGAGAACACAAGTTGAGGAGGGAGAGGGACAAGCAGTCTCTGCACTGAATGTGGAGCCTGATGTGGGATTTGACCTCATGACCCTGAGATCATGCTCTGAGTCAAAATCAAGAGTTGGATGCTCAACCGAGACACCCAGGTGCTCCTCATTGTGATTCTTAAAACGAGAGATACACAGTGACTTATTTTTCATGGCAAATATTTTTAGATCCATAAAGCTTTATGGTAATTATCCATGTGTTATTTGTTTTGGTCATGCTGTCAAATTTGTAATAAAGCTTCTTAACCCAAAGGAAAAATAAAGTTATGTGTAGCAAAAAAATTTTTTCTCTCTGTAGTGTGTTTGAATCTATTAAGATATATATGCTCCAGGGGCATCTGGGAAGCTGTCAATTAAAATGTTTGCCTTTGGCTCAGGTCATTATGCCAGGGTCCTGGGATCAAGTCCCGTGTTGGGCCTGCCTGCTGCTCCCCCTACTATTCTTTCTCTGATTGATAGATAAATAGATAGATAAATAAATAATCTTTTTAAAACAGATATATATGCTCCAAACAAACCTTAAAGAAAAAACAGCAAAATGTTATTGTTTTCACTCTTCACACACTGCTATAAACATTCTCATTAGCTCACACAGTCCTTCCAGCTGGCTTACGTATACTTACTTCCCTTCGGCTTCAGGGATTGGGGGAATGGCTGGAAGTGCACACGAGGCTCTTTTTGTGATAAATTGTAAGCAGGCATACATTCAGCCAGAAGCCTTCCAGATTGGTCATATAAAAACATGGAGAGCAAAAAGAAAATGGAACTGAATGACTACCAAATTTCTACTCAGTACAGAACATTTTAGACTTACAACAGTAACTCTAAAAGCTCCCATTAAGCACGTTCAATATTAGTTTATAACCATTATCTCATTTAATCTTCACACACATACAATTTATGTGGTATATAGCATCTTAATTCCCATTTCAGAGCTGAGGAATGCTCTGCTTGAGGTCATGCAGCTAGTAATTGGAGCTAGGGGTTCTTAACATTGCATACTCTTTTCACCCTGGGGATGCTACTGAACTCAAAGGGCAGTTCTGAGGATTAGATGTGCTGAGGCACATTGTTTCCTTAGCCTCCTGCCTGCCATGGAGTAAGTAGTCATTATATGATCGCCATTAGTATTGAATCATTACTATTTAATATTAAATTATATTAATACAAATAAAACAATTAAGTTATTCATTGTGCATATCTGGGTCCTATGTATAGGTTTTCCAACCGTTTTATTCAATTCCTGTACTTCAAGATCATATAGCACACAAGTGAGAATATCTCCAACTTTGTGATTATAAATTAATAAAGGGTTAAGACTAGGAATACAGAAGTACTCACAGTTCAAATTTTAACTCACCATTTGTGAAATTGTGGGTCAGGATGATGTTGTAATAGGTAATAGGGCCATCCTAGTTGCTGGACAATGTTCTGGTCAGGAGTCCATCGGCAGCACTTTGGGATGGGTACTCCATTCTGGAGTCTGACTTTCAACACTTGCAGTCCAGAAATTCAACTTAGTCAGTCTATGGAAAATTACTGAGGCTCTTGGAAATTATTAAAATGAACCAAACTAACCAAATAAGTAATCTTTAAATCATATTATCAATTGTGTATATATAATTAGAGACATACCTCTCCTAGAAGGGGCTATTCTATCCCCTTATTGTCCTAGCAATGAGAACAAATTCTTGCTCACAGGTGGTCCATTGGAAATCACTTCCCTAACCAGAGTTAGGGAATCTCCCTAACCAGAGTTCTTCCTCCCCAAATCTCTCCCCTATTATGTGTTTTGTTTTCTGGTAGCAGTTATCACTACCTAAAATTATCTTACTTCCTCCTAGATTGTCTGCCTTCCTCCATTAGAATGGCAGGTTCTCTGATGTTTGTTCACTGCCATATCCCTAACTTCTAGAACAGAGCTTGACACATAGCAGGAACTCAATATATGCTTGAATGAATTAATGTCATCTGGAGGTTGTAAACCCAAGTTAGATGCAAGTCAACTTAAGCTTCTTTCCCTCAACAGGAAATAGTTGCCCTGTCACTGAACTGAGTTTAGGGACAGTCCTCAGAGATGGGTCGGCCCCCTCGGACTCAGACCCCAGAGCAGGTGGAACCTGGCCCAGCCCAGTGATCTGTGTGTCTGCTCTCTCAGCTGCCCTCCAAAGCCCTGGGATCGACTTGCCACACTCACTTGCACCCTGAGCCACAGCTTCTGGTATAAGCAGAAACCACGGAGCCTCCCAGTTTCTCTTATTCCTTTCTTCAGGTTCAAGGACCCCTAAGGCTCTGGGTCCCTAGTTGGTGTTCTGGACCTAAAGATATGGGCATCTGCTTATATCTAACTCTAACCTGTTGTGGCCCAATGATCTCCTCCCTGCAACAAAGAAGGACTGAGATATGTAGATTGAGAACTGTGATCCTTCTTGGTTGTTAAAATAACTTACAAGTTATTATGGTACTAATTTTGGGGAACAGCAATGGATACTGAGTTTGTGCTTAATGCTCATCGACTGTTCCCCTCCCATATTCCCATTAAATATGTTTGAGAACTCAAAAGGCTAACTCCCAAGACCACCCTGAAATAGAGTCCTCCAGTCTTTTTTCTTTTTTTTTAAGATCTTATTTATTTGAGAGGGAGAGTATCTGAACACAGGAGTGGGGGGTAGAGGAGACGGGAGGGAGAGGGAGAAGCAGGCTCCCCGCCTGAGAGGCTGCAGCGCCTGGCATTCCAGTAGTGCTTTGTGTGGACTCAGGGGACCATTCCCCCGGTGACTTTGAAGGGAAGCCTTCTGAGAAGCTTGGGACCAGAAGAGTTCAGGTGCAAGAGGAATAGGGATGGTGTGGACCTTGAAGACCCTGATCCCATCATAGAATGTTGTGGTGTCCTGGGGGTCTCATGCAGGACTGGGGTGCCAAAGTAGCAGACACTCTGTTCAGCTTTGTCGGGGCACGATGGCACTGTGTATCCAGGCTCCAGCTGTTATCTTTTCTTTTTTTTTTTCCAGCTGTTTTCTGAGAGCCACTTGTTATTGTCTTCTCCTCATAAAAGTGAGGGGAACTGATTCTTCAAGTTGGTTTTATAAGATCACTTGAACTACTTCTCAAATGACTGAATTCACAAGCCAGGTCACAGACTATCCTAGTTCAGGTAACAATGACCTGCAATGCACACGTAAACCTCTTATCCACCAAGTCCACTGCGTACTCCTAGCCACAGACTCTTTTACTCTGGACATCACCCTGATCCTGGGTGGCTAAATACATGTCCATCGTTTTCACCGGATTGTCCCGTCTTTTCATGGTTCTACTTCTGGTTTCTTCTGCATCCTGTTCTGTGCAGTTCCCTGCTGCTCTGGATCTATGCAGTCCCTTTAGGGGAATGTGCTGACCTCAAGATGCTCCTGGCACAAAGGTGGTAAGTGACAGCATCCAAAACCTGGTTCAAAGTTCATGCTATTCCATGATGTCACAGGAGCTGAGGCCTGTCTACACAGTGGCCTACTTCACAACTCCCATAAATAGCCTATATTCCATAAAACGCAGGGGTTGGTCACTATCAGGAGATTGGAATGAAACTTAAAATAACTCCACCAATCCAAATAGGAGGGGTCTGCCCTCAGTTTGTTTTGATCTTTTTTAAAAAAATCTGTATTTTATTTTATTTTTTATTTTTTTGAGAGAGACAGCATGACCAGAGGGTGAAGGGCAGAGGGAGAGGGAGAGGCAGAGAATCCCAAGCAGGCACCACACCCAGCTCGGTGCCTAACTAACATAAGATCTGATCTCACGACCCTGAGGTCATGACCTGAGCCAAAATCAAGAGGAGGGCACTTAACTGACTGAGCCACCCAGGTGTCCCTCAGTTTCTTTTTCTATTAACCCTTTAAGATAGAGATCTTTTGTATAAGTGAGCAGTAGGTAGAAGAATTGGTGGCACCAACAAAGACCAACAGGACTCACAGCAGGGTCATCTGTCTTCAGTGGTGCTGGGAGCAGGTCTCTGCGGACTTAACACTCCCTGCATATCACGGGGAGATGGCCACCTATCGCTCAGGTCCTTAAAAATGTTTGTTAAATTCGTTTAGGCAGGGGTAGAAGTACTTTCTAGAAACTGAATTTAATAGCACCTGTCAGGGAGAAGAAAAGCCTATTGTTCAGATCGAAAAGGCTCACAGAGTCAGAAAGTCTGAGGAACTCAACAAAATAGCCTCTGATGTGCGGCACCATGGGGGGAAGGGTTCCAAGGTCCTGGGGGAGACAGGAGAACCGGAAGTCAGCATCTCTGTTGCCTGAGACCTCAGCCAGCTCACTCCTCCTGCCCCTTCCCCATCCTGGGCAAGTGGCGCCTCTAACAGTGAACCCAGGAAAGGAAAAGACAGCAGGAAAGGGAAAACAGGAATAGAAAAATGGAAGGAACAAACAGAATAAAAATAGTAAGATGAGAAGAATGTGGTTTTTTTCCTCGGATACCAAATATGTGTTGTTTTCCACACCAATTCTGACACTAACTGGGTATCTAAAAATTCAATTTAATGACACCGCCTAGCTGGAGTTACCATCACATTCCACACAGGTTAAATGGCTCAGTCCCACAAGACTATGTGCACTTCAGATGCCAGATAGGAATGGGGGGGGGGTGCTCAGGCTACCTGTGCTTCTGCCAACTGCAAATGTGGGGGCTCCCCTGACCCCTCAGGTATGATTACGACTCACCTTAGGAATGCACTTGACTTACAATGACTGGTTATAAAGGATCTACCTCAGACACAGCCAAAGGGAAGTGATGCATAGGACACTGTAGAGGGTGGGTGCCACAGAACTTCCAGGGCTCCTCCAGGGTGCCACCCTACCAACACATCCATGTGCCCACCAACCAGAAACTCTCTAGAACTTGTTTTGAGGGGTTTTATGGAGGTTTCATTACACAGGCGTGATTGGCTGTATCAGTGGCCATGGTGATTGAGCTCAATCTCTGATGCCTCTCCCCTCCTAGAAGGTTAGGGATGAGGCTGAAAAATTTAACCCTCTCATCACCAAACCTTCACACAGGCAAAAATCTACATATACATTTGGATTTCCCAAAATGTAACTACTAATAACCTAATAGTCGATTAACACACATTTGGTATGTTACAAGTCTTATATACTGTATTGTTAAAATAGAGCTAGAGAAAATAAAATCATTAAGAAAAATCACATTTATACTATTGTACTGTATCTGTCCAAAAAGAGAAAATCCACCCTTGCGTTAAGTGGACCTTTGCAGTTCAAACATGTTGTTCAAGAGCCCTGCTGTGGGGCACAGCTACAGCAGTGCTTAGAAAGAAATTAAGAGATAAGTGCTTAGGTAATAAATATACCATAGACAAAATGACCTTACTGGATGTGAACTCCATTCTGTGGGAGATTGACTAGCCTTCTCTTGAGGAATAGACACCCACCTATGAGCCTGGCTACTGGGTTCCTGAACTTTTCCCATAACTACCCAGAAGAGTTGCAGTAGGAATGACTGGACAGAGACAGAAACTGAAAGCTATGACTTTATGTGGCCAGAAACCCAACATAATCTTTGTACAAAGAGAAAAGAGAAGAAAAAATGGCATTGGCAGAAAAAGCAGGATTGTAGCACAGAATGGTCTTGATCCATTGACCATTGGGTTAGGGGTCCAGCACCCTTCTGCTACCTTTTCCTCTGTTGTAACAAAGATCCTTATTGTCGGGGCTATAGGGAAAAAACACTTATGGCATGCCTGTAGCACAGTGAAGGGGTTGATTCAAACTAATTGGAAGCCCAGGGTCCTTAAGCACTATAAAGCCATCATACCATGAGGGAGGCTCCTAACCCTGAGGGTGCTAACTGGAAAATTTTTGGAGAAAGAAATTTATACAGATGAGAAGAAATGTAGGAGAATCACTGAAGTGTATACTGAGTGTCTAGAGGAAGGAAGAAACCTGACAGTGAGGAACTGAAGCAAAGCTAAAATAAGGATCCACCACTTGATCCAATTGGAAATTCAAAATCTACTAAAAATTTCATATGATAACTGTGGACCCAAGGAATTTAACAAAAATCCCCTACCCCTGGACAAGCAGAGCAGGGTTAACTCCATTTTGTGCTACATCCGCCATCTCATGTATGACCCCCACAAGACCTACTTATTGCACTCCCCCCACCCTAGTAAAGCCACTGAGCACACCCTTACTGGAAACGGGCTCATATAGGAATGCGGAACCCCTAAACCGCAAAGAATGTAAACCCCGCCTTTTGCTTGCCAATCCCGCGCGCCAATTCTGACCACAGTGATAGGCTAGTTCAAATGGTCACTGTAGGGTAAACTGTAATTCAATTGGCCACCTGCGTGTGGACCGACATGACTGTGCAAGTCTGTGTGTGTGACAATCCCATTGGCCACTGGCCCCTATAAAACTGCTACGCCTCTTACCCTCGGGGTACAAGTCCCTGCTCCACTGTGTCGGGTATACTTGGCCCAAGCTCTAGTTTGCAAATAAACCCTCATGCGCTTGCATCAGTGTTGGCTTCTAGGTGGTTTCTCGGATACGCCATCTTGGGCACAATAACAAAAAGACACACATTGGCTTTGTGCCGCTATTAACACAGATTCTTTTTTTTTTTTTGATTCTTTAATATTTGCCTTAAATGTATCAGTTGGTAAAGCTTCACAGCCTTAATCCTGAGGCTCAAGTTATAGTTGTATCTGGAGACCCCAAAAATTTAACCAAGGTACTCATTATAACCCTTTAGTAGAGTTACTGAATATGAAGTGGAGGACAAATAGGTAAGTTTTACCTTAATCATCCAAACTATTACTGTCCTGCGTAAATCTTCACAGTCATAGCACCCATTGCCTCAAAATATCCCACATTGGGTGAGAAAGCTCTGCCCAAGTGAGTAATAAATTAAAATTAAGACTTTGGGGGCAGCCCGGTGGCTCAGTGGTTTTGCACCGCATTGGACCCAGGGCATGATCCTGGAGACCTGGGATGGAGTCACACATCGGGCTCCCTGCACGGAGCCTGCTTCTCCCTCTGCCTGTGTCTCTACTGCTCTCTCTCTGTCTCTCTCTCTCTGTGTCTGTCATGAAAAAATAAATTTTAAAAATCTTAAAAAAAATAAAAGACTTTGGTAATTACAGGGGCACCTGGTTGGCTCACTTGGTAGAGCATGTATGTGACTCTTGATCTCAAGGTCGTGAGTTCGGGCCTGATGCTGGGCATGGAGCTTACCTTAAAAATAATAATAATAAAAAAAGACTTTGGTAGTAACAAATTGGCTTGACAAAAGTGAATCCCCATGGATGCCCCTCATCTATTAAAACAGTTAATATAGCCCAGTGCAAAATAAAAATTAAAAATAAAATAGGACTTCCTTCGGGCACCTGGGTGGCTCAGTCAGTTCAGGGTCCGACTGTTAGCTCAGCTCAGGTCTTGGTCTCAGGGTTCTGGGTCCAAGGCTGGTATTACGCCTTCCTTCAATGATTGAAACTTTGGGAAAACCTAATGATTGAAGAAGTGATTATCCCTACTACTGCTCCGTTTAAAAACTTAAATTTACCTATTAAACTTTGCCCGTTAATAAACTTGGAAAGAAGGCAGGCACCTCATGGTGGACTACTGCAACCTTAATTCTGAGGTCCCATTCCCTAAGGCTCCATTACCAAACATTATTGAAATTTCCAAGTCCATCCCATCAGTAACAAAGAAATATTCTGAGATTACAGATTTGGCTAATAAATTCTGTTCGTTGTGTATTTCAATGCCTCTCAGCCATAGTTTGTCTTCACCTCCCAAGGGATACAATACACCTTTACCCATGGGGGTACCTCATGGGTACCTCAACAGCTTTGGGATCCATCACATACAATCTTTGAGGGCAAGCCCTTAACTGGACCCAACTTTCTTGACACGCACAGGTATGACATTATATTGATGACATACCTCCTCCAAAGAGAGTCTTCTGACACACTCGTTATGAAGATATGAATCCCAGAGCTCACAAAAGGAGGATGGGTCCTCAATGTTCCATACACAATGCAAGTCCCACCACATCATTTTCAGTTAAAGTACCTGAAAATTATTTGGTAAACCGTCCCTGACACTGTCAAGAAACAGTTGTTAACCTTCTCAGCACAGAAGTCGAAAATCTTTTTGTCTTTTTGGGTTCTCAAAGGCAACATATTCCCTATTTACTAATTTTACTCAATTTGATTGATGCTGTTATTTGCAAATTGACCTCCATGGAATTGATGTAGGAACGAATTAGTGGCAGATGGGGGCCTAAGCAGGGAAAGATCAAGGAAAGGCCCCAGAGTCAGGCTCCTACCCATCCCAAGAAAACAGACATAAGACAGCAAAAACAGAAGAAATAAACGTGGCTCCCTAACTCCAAAATGCTAGGGACTATCCCCCCTTGCATGGCTACTAAGTAATCACAGAAACTCACCAGACTAAAAAGAAATAGGTCATTAAGATGTTTTCAATACAGTCCCTGCTCAAACCAAGACATCACAAGAATCGCAAGCTCATGGGCTACGTGACCAGGCTCACAGATATCCCAGATGTAGAGAAATATTATGGAGGAGGGATCAACCAGAGACAAAGGAACACCTTGCTCATGATATTTATAAGAACATCTTGTTATTACGATAGTTACAAATCCACCACTTTTGTTCTAAATATCCATCCAGATACTGACAAGAAATTTACCAAGTTCCCTGAGCAGTTTCCTATAAAAGACCATAAAAAGCCCTCAGTGGCACCCCTGTCAGGGGGGCCGTCTCAATTCTGAGAACTTTCTCTGCATGTCTGCTTAAAAAACTTCTATCACTTTGCTCACTCTGTGTCGTCTGTTCTAGATTCATTCCTTGACTCCCTGAGACAAGAACCAAGCTCTCCTGTATCATTTTGGTGCCCAAACCGGGGGCCACTCCCCTTAAAGGGTGAGTAAATGTGGATTCTATCCTTTCTTTCCTGGGTGACATCTCTCCCTTCGGTAACCGCTTCTTGTAACAAAAAGCAAAACCAGGTACTTGTCAGCCAGTTAAAGGCAGATAGCGAGGCTGCTGGTCTTAAAGACTCACGTTGACAGGCTTCTGGAGAAAGGTTTGCTCAATCCCCCTTCCCTAAAGGAAGGGAATGTTGGCCTAAGCCTAACCAGCTCCACTTTCTGTTTTCTGGCTTTCTGCATTGGCTTTTCCCCCCGCCTGAGGGCCTTCGCTTATTGTGGGGTCATGCTTGCAAACGGGGCCCCAGGTACTGGAACAGAGAGAAGCAAGGGTGAGGCAGGAAACTTAACTGCAACTGATCATTGTGGAGTCCGAGAAAATTAAGGCCATTCACCTCAAGTTCAGCATTAGCACAAATACAGCCATCTCAGGCCCTGTGAAGAAGAGCTGAACTTTACCTTCCTTCAGTTAAGCCCCATATTAGAATGAGAACAAAGCTCAGAACGCCCTTGGCAGGAAGTCCCATATCAGAAAGACTACAGAGCTCAGAGAATCCCTTACAGATCTTAAGAAACTCCCCCACCCTTTCCCCTCATATTGGAATGGGAAAAAAACATTCCTCCACCCCTTCTGAAAATTCCCTAGACCAGCCCATGAAAAACCCAGCTGTAACCCACTTCAGGGTCCAAGCTCCTGCTCTGTTGTGTGGAGTATACTTGGACCCACGCTCGAACTTGTAAATAAACCCTTGTGTACTTGCATCGGTGTTGGCTCCTTGGTGGTTTCTCGGATTCGCAATCTTGGGCACAACAATCATGATCGGCCTGACTCATCAGGCACCATGGGGCAAGGGATGCAAGTGAATTTATGTGACCAAAGGATGAGGTCTCCTGTAGGAGAGCCCAGGAACATAAGGTGATTTATAGGATTCCATGTTCATTGATTGGAAGAATTAATATTGTGAAAATGTCAATGATACCCAGGGCAATTGGCACATTTAATGAAATCCCTATCAAAATACCATGGACTTTCTTCAGAGAGTTGGCAAAAATCATCTTGACATTTGTGTGGAATCAGAAAAGACCCCAAATAGCCTGGGGAATATTGAAAAAGAAAACCAGAGCTGGGGGCATCACAATGCCAGATTGCAGGTTGTACTACCAAGCTGTGATCATCAAGACTGGGTGGTACTGGCACAAAAACAGACACATAGATCAATGGAACAGAATAGAGAATCCAGAAATTGTCCCTCAGCTCTAGGGTCAACTAATAGTCAACAAAGCAGGAAAGACAATCCACTGGAAAAAGGACAGTCTATTCAACCCAATGGTGCTGGGAAAATTGGACAGCCACGTGCAGAAGAATGAAACTAGACCATTCTCTTACACCACACACAAAGATGAACTCAAAATGGATGAAAGATCTAAATGTGAGACAAGATTCTATCAAAATCCTAGAGGAGAACACAGGCAACACAACACCTCTTTTGAACTTGGCCACGGCAACTTCTTGTAAGATACATCTATGAAGGCAAGGGAAACAAAAGGCAAAATGAACTATTGGGACTTCATCAAGATAAAAACCTTCTGCACAGCAAAAGAAACAACAGAACTAAAAGACAACCCGCGGAGTGGGAGAAGATATTTGCAAATGACGTATCAGATAAAGGGCTAGTATCCAAAATCTATAAAGAACTTCTTAAACTCAACACCAAGGAAAAAAACAATCCAATCATGAAATGGGCAAAAGACATGAACAGAAATCTAACAGAAGAAGACACAGGCATGGCTAACAAGCACGAGAGAAAATGCTCTGCATCACTGGCCATCAGGGAAATACAAATCAAAACCACAATGAAAAACAAAACAAAACAAAACCAAACCCCAATGAGGGCAGCCCCAGTGCCTCAGCGGTTTAGCGCCACTTTCTGCCCAGGGTGTGATCCTGGAGACCCGGATGGAGTCCCATGTCTGGTTCTGGCATAGAGCCTGCTTCTCCCTCTGCCTGTGTCTCTGCCTCTCTCTCTCTGTCTGTCATGAATAAATGAATAAACTCTTAAAACACACACACACACACACACACACACACAATGAAATACCACCTCACACCAGTGAGAATGATGACAATTAACAGGACAGGAAACAACAAATGTGGGAGAGGACGTGGAGAAAGTGGGACCCTCTTGCCCTGTTGGTGGGAATGTGAACTGGTACAGCCACTCTGGAAAACTGTGTGCAGGTTCCTCAAAGAGTTAAAAATAGACCTGCCCTACGACCCAGCAATTGCAGTGCTGGGGATTTACCCCAATGATACAGAGGCAGGGAAACAGCGGGATACCTGCACCTGGGTGTCCACCGAAAGATGGATGGATAAAGAAGATGTGGTCTATACATACAATGCAATATTACTCAGCCATTAGAAACAACGAATACCCACCCTTCACTTTGATGTGGATAGAACTGGAGGGTATTAATTATGCTAAGTGAAGTCCATCTGAGAAAGACAATCATCATATGGTCTCATTCGTTTGGGGACTATAAAAATAGTGAAAGGCATTATAGGGGGAAGGAAGAGAAAACGAGTGGGAAATATCAGGGAAGGTGACAACACATGAGAAACTCTTAACTCTGGGAAATGAACAAGGGGTAGTGGAAGGGGAGGTGGGTGGGGGAACAGGGTGACTGGGTGATGAGCGCCGAGGGGGGCACTTGCTAGGAGGAGCACTGGGTGTTATGCTACATGCTGGCATATCAAACTACAATAAAAAAATATACAAAAAAAACCCCAAAAATAGGATTCCTTGCTAGCCTAAGGTTCATCTGGAGAGTGCACATAAGGACTGGCAATCCAGCACTCTGAACCTGCCTTTGCTTACCTCTGGTGGCCTTGGGGTCCCCAAGACAGGTTAAAGGATGGAGACCTGTGCAGCCCCGGGGACTCCGCCGTTTAGCCCCGCCTTCAGCCCAGGCCTGATCCAGCAGACCTGGGATTGAGTCCCAGGTCGGGCTCCCTGTAAGGAGCCTGCTTCTCCCTCTGCCTGTGTCTCTGCCGCTTTCTCTCTCTCTGTATGTGTGTCTTATGAATAAATAAATTAAGTCTTTAAAAAAAAACAAAAACAAAGGAGACTGGCCCTGGGGGTGACACCCTGGGAAGCCTCATCCAAAAGCAGCACAGGCCTCCCGCTGAGAGACCATAGGTGTTCCACTTACTTCCTCAGCCTTCTAAAAGGAATATCACCGTTTAAATTATTAAGCTTCAGGGATCCCTGGGTGCTGCAGCAGTTTAGCACCTGCCTTTGGCCCAGAGCGCGATCCTGGAGACCCGGGATCGAATCCCACGCCGGGCTCCCGGTGCATGGAGCCTGCTTCTCCCTCTGCCTATGTCTCTGCCTCCCTCTCTCTCTCTCTCTCTCTCTGACTATCATAAATAAATAAAAATAAAAAAAATTATTAAGCTTCGCTAAGCTCTGGATTAGGACTCGGTTTTTCACAAGATCCAGAGGAAGCAGGATCATTTAGGTGGCAGACGGGTGAGAGTGGCTACTCCCGCTGGCCTCACCCCTCCTTATCCCAAGATGTCAGGCCACTCTATCACCTTGGATAGGCAGCAAAGGGGCACCTTGGTTTAGGTGAGAACTGACTTGTAGGGATGGTCACCTCTCTAGAACAGGTACAGGGCAGGAGATTCCTACGAGAATTTCGAGGTGGGAACCAATCAGCCTTTGCAGAGATGCTTGTGCACTGCATTCTGAAAAGTTGGGGAAATTGACCCACTGACACTGAAAAGGAAGTGTATGATGTTTTTCTGTTCCCAGGCTTGGCTTCAGGATCATCTGGAGGATGGAGAGACCTGGTCCCCCAAGGGAAGTATTGAAACAAAGCTATCTTGCAATTAGATTCATACTGTAAAAGGGGAGTTAAATGGTCCAAAGTCCCTTCTGTGCCTTACAAGAGCAGGCCGACTTCTGTAAATCTTGCAAAGAAAACACCTCCCTAGCCAAAGCAAAAGATCACAAGGGGCAAATGCTGATAACCTGCCCCCTGAGGCTCCCTCCCATCAAGAGGTACCTGTCAAACCTCCCTGCCGGCCTTACCCAGGCTTGCCTCAAGCTGAGAAACCTTCCAATGAGAGGAAGGTGCACTAGCTATACCCATGAACTGACAGCGTAGTAGAATTGGCCCAAGTAAGGTACACGTGCCATTCTCTCTCCAAGACTTTATAAACAGATCAAGAGTGACTTGGGCAAATTTGTAGATAATCCTGACCACTATACTGAAGTCTGTCAAAATACAAGCCAAATGCTTGAATTTGATTGCAGAGATATAATGCTGAATCCTTTTTTTTTCTTAAGATTTTTAAATTTTTTTGTTTATGAGAGACACACACACACACACACACACACACACACACACAGAGGGGGAGACCTAGGCAGAGGGAGAAGCAGGCTCCATTCAGGAAGCTGGATTCGGGACTCTATTCTGGAACCCTGGGATCACACCCTGAGCCAAAGGCAGACAGATGCTCAACAGCTTAGCCACTCAGGCATCCGGGCCTTTTACAAACTTAAACAAGCTTCATTAAAAGCTCCAGCTCTAATTTCCTGTAGGAAAAGAGTTTAACTTGTATGTTACAGAAAGAAAGGGAATAGCATTTGGAGTTGTGACCCAGACGAGGGGATCAACTCAGCAACCAACAGGATACCTAAGCAAAGAATCAGACATGGTGCCAAAAGGAGGGCTGGCTTGTTTACGGGTGGCAGCACCATTGAGCTTCTAATACCTGGAGCTACTAAGATAACCTTGGGGGCAGAAAGAACTGGTTACCCCCCTCCTAATGTAACAAGACTATGGGAATCAAAAGGAGGCTTCTGGCTGATAGTCGCCTCTTGAAATATCAAGCCTTACTCCTAGAGAAACCCCATATTTGCATTACAACTTGTACATCTTAAAATCCTGCAACTTTCTTGCCAGCGGAGGCTGCTAAACTGGAACATGACTGTGAACAAATGATAATGCAAGATGATGCTGCCAGGCAGGATCTGCAGGAGACTCCACTAGACAATCCTGAGTGGAATCTGTATACTGATGGCAGATGCTTTGTAGAGCAGGGAATAAGTGAGGCCGGATGGGCTATAGTTAGACCCTCTCAAGTACTGAAAGCAAGCCTCTTTCTGTGGAGGCCGAGAGAGAGAAGATCTCTGGCTACCATCTTAAACCCCTAGACCAGCCCATAAAAACCCAGCTGTAACCCACCTCAGGGTCCAAACCCCTGCTCTGTCGTATCGGGTATATACTTGGACCCAAGCTCGAGATTGTAAATAAATCCTCATGCGTTTGCATCGCTGTCGGCTCCTTGGTGGTTTTTCAGATATGCAATCTTGGGCACAACATTTGGGGGCTCGTCCGGGATCCAAGAGACCCCTAGGACCCCATCTGGAGGGTGCCAGGCATGGAGAGTATACTCAACTTTTTCCACCTTTTGCGCGCATATTTCCCGAGAGCTCTAAACTGTATTTTTACCTGTAGGAATTCCAATCTGTATTAGGTCGACACTGGCTTAGGCGGTTGTGCTGGCAGACCGTCGACCAAGGGTCTTGGGAGACATCCCTTACGCCTGCCGACTTCCGTCCTCCCGGCAAGCCTACAAATCTGGCCCAGGAGTATGATGTAAGTAAGACAAGGTAAGGATGAGAGTCCAGCAGCCTTCTTAGAAAGGATCATAGAGGCTTTTAGGCAGTACACCCCTATGAACCCAGGAGCCCCAGAAACGAAGGCCGCAATGATCATGGCCTTTGTTAACCGGGCCGCTCCGGACATTAAAAAGAAATTGCAAAGAGTAGAGAGACTGGGGGAGAAGAGCTTGCAGGACTTAGTAATAGTAGCAGAAAAAGTCTATAATAATAAAGTCTGGAAGAGCATCAAACTAAGTGACCGGCAGACCCGAAACCTAGCCAAGATCCTCCTGGCCACAACCATGGACGACCCACGGGAAAGTCGGAGATACCTCAAGAAACTGGCTTCAGGGACAGGTAAGGACGATGGCCCTGGTTCCCATCCGGAGTGCCCTAAACTGAACAAAAGCCAATGTGCTTATTACAAGGAGGAGGGCCACTGGGTGAAAGACTGCCCTAACAAAAGACCCAAGGCCCCTACCAAAAACTTGGAGATAGAGGACATGGACGACTAGAGGAGTCGGGGTTCGGCGCCCCTCCCTGAGCCCAGGGTAGCTCTCAGAGTGGAGGGGCAACCCGCTGAATTTCTAGTGGACACTGGGGCACGACATTCGGTTTTATTACAACCCCAAGGTAAATTGGCTAGCAAAACTTCATGGGTGCAAGGGGCCACGGGCACCAAACAGTACTCATGGACTACCCGGACAACTGTGGATCTAGGCATGGGCCGGGTGTCCTACTCCTTCATGGTCATCCCTGAGTGTCCCTACCCATCGTGAGGTTGGGACTTGCTCACCAAGATGGGGGCACAAATTTGCTTCCACCCCGAAGGGGCAAAAATCCTAAACAAGGAGGGGCACCCGATTCAGGTGCTTGTCCTGAGTTTAGAAGACGAATATCGTCTTCACCAAATGCCCTCGGCCCCAGTGACTGACATTGACCATTGGATGCAGGAATTTCTCCAAGCATGGGCAGAAATTGGGGGAACTGGGCTTGCCTGGCACCGACTGGCCATTTACATAGAACTAAAGCCAGGGGCAGATCTGTCAGGGTCCGCCAATACCCCATGCCTCCCATAGCCCATACGGGAACCACACCCCACATATGGTAACCAATGGACTTGGGCATATTGAGACCTTGCCAGTCGGCATGGAACACTCACTCTCTTCTGCCGGTGCGGAAACCGCACTCTAATGATTACAGGCCAGTCCAGGACTTAAGGGAAGTCAGCTGGCGAGTGGAGGATATGCACCCTACGGTCCCAAACCCATACACCTTCCTATCCACCCTGCCTCCACACAAACTTTGCTTTACTGTATTAGATGTAAAAGACGCCTTTTTCAGCCTGCCTTTAGCAACCAAGAGCCAAGACCTTTTCGCCTTTGAATGGACAGACCCCGAGAAAGGCATCAATGGCCAGCTCACCTGGACTCGACTGCCACAAGGATTCAAAAATTCACTGACCATCTTCGATGAGGCCTTACACGAAGACTTGGGTGAGTTCCAGTCCGAGCACCCTCATTCGACCTTATTGCAATATGTACATGATACCCTGTTGGCAGCGGAAGACCAGGACACATGCCTGCGAGGCACCAGGGACTTGCTCCAGACAATAGCGGCTCTAGGATAACCGGCCTCAGCTCAAAAACCCCAGATCTGAAGAGCAGAGGTGAGCAACCTAGGGTACACATTAGAGGATGGACAAAGATGGTTGACAGACGCACGGAAGGAAACTGTCCTAAGGATCCCACAGCCACAAACCGTATGCCAGGTACATGAATTCTTGGGATCAGCAGGGTTCTGTCGATTATCCATTCCGGGTTTTGCCAAGATGGCTAGACCCTCCTCTATGAGGCCACCAGGAACCAGCAGAATTTTGAATGCATAGAGGCCATGAACAAAGCCTTTAATGATCTTAAACAGGCCTTGCTGTCTGCCCCAGCTCTTGGGTTGCCCGACCTAACCAAGCCCTTCTACCTGTATGTGGACGAGAAAGACGGGGTGGCAAAAGGGGTCCTCGTCCAGTACCTAGGTCCCTGGAAGAGACCGATAGCCTATCTCTCGAAAAAGTTGGCCATGGTAGCCACTAGATGGCCCCCATGCTTAAAAATTATTGCCGGTGGCCACTATGGTCAAGGACGCAGACAAACCGGCCATGAGGCAAGAACTGCATGTTACCACCCCACATGCTATTGAAGGGGTACTTAAACAGCCCCCAGACTTCTAGATCAGCAATGCCCGTCTGACCCATTATCAGAGCCTGCTGCTAAACCCCACCAGAATTTGATTTAAGGCACCAACAACCCTGAATCCGGCAAAGCTACTCCCTAACCCAGACTGGGACCCCCCTCTACATGTGTCAAGAAATTGTGGCACAGGTGCATGGAATCAGAGCTGATCTCCAGGACCAGCCACTGCCTAATGTGAACACCACCTGGTACACGGACGGCAGCAGTTTTGTCCTAGAAGGAATCAGATTCACGGGGGCAGCCGTAACCATGGAAACGGAGAGCATCTGGGCAGCACCATTGGCAGCCGGAATATCGGCTCAATGGGCAGAAGTGATCGCACTGGCCGAGGCGCTAACCGTGGAGAAAGGTAAACGAATAAACATTTATACTGACAGCAGGTATGCCTTTGCCACCGCGATATCCACGGAGCCCTTCACAGGGAGAGAGGGCTTCTGACAGCAGAGGGAAAAACTATTAAACATAAAACAGGGATCCCTGGGTGCTCAGCGGTTTAGCGCCTGCCTTTGGCCCAGGGCACGATACTGGAGTCCTGGATCGAGTCCCACGTTGGGCTCCCCGCATGGAGCCTGCTTCTCCCTCCTGCTGTGTCTCTGCATCTCTCTCTCTCTATGTGTCTATCACGAATAAATAAATAAATAAATCTTTAAAAAAATAAAAATAAAACAGAAATCCTTGAACTCCTAAGGGCCCCCTGGCTGCCCAAGGACCTAGCTATCACTCATTGTCCGGAACGCCACAGAGCAGTACTACCAGTAGCCAGGGGAAGCCGAATAGCCGACTCCAAAGCTAAGGACGTGGCCCTTATGATGACCCAGGTTTTAACAACCACACTACCTGATGCGGGGGCTGCAACCCTGCCTGATACTCCCAACTATACTGACACTGACTTGCACTGGATCAAACGCTTGCCTACGACCCAATGCTTGCGTGGCTGGTGGAGGGCCGCAGACTCCAGCCTCATCCAGCCAGAGGAACTAGGACGGCGAGGCCTATCCAAAATGCATCGGAGTACTCATATGGGAACAAAGAAAATGGAAGACCTCAAACGGCACGAAAAGATCACTATTAAAGGCTCTAGAGCAAAGATCAAGCAGATATTGGCGAGCTGCCACGCATACCAGTTAATGCCACTGCCCGTGGATCTCACCCAGGTACCCGACTCTGAGGGGACCGCCCAGGAGCCTACTGGGAAGTGGACTTCACTGACAAAAAACCTGGAAAATACGGGGACAAGTATTTACTAGTGTTTGTGGATACTTTTTCAGGGCAGACAGAGGCATTTCCCAACAAACATGAAACAGCACAGACCTTGACCAAGAAACTGCTAAAGACATCTTACCGAGGTATGGTTTTCCTGTTAGAATTGGATCAGACAATGGCCCAGGATTCATCTCTAAGGTAACACAGGGAGTGGCACAAATACTTGGGGCAGATTGGAAATTACATTGTGCATATAGGCCCCAAAGCTCAGGACAGGTAGAGAGGAGGAACAGAACATTCAAGGAGACCTTAACTAAATTAGCTCTGGAGACTGGCGGGAACTGGGTGACTCTCCTCCCCTTTGCCCTATATAGGGTGAGGAACTCCCCATATAAGGGGGGACGGACTCCCTACGAGATCATGTTCGGTCTTCCTCCACCTGTTATCCCCAATTTAAAACCTGAGGTGCTTGCTGAATTGGATGATCACCCACTTCTTTTCACTCTCCAAATGTTACAATGAACCCATGAGCAGGTGTGGCCTAAGCTGAGGGCCCTCTAGGAGACTGGGCCACCCCCGGACCCCCATCAATATCAGCCAGGTGATTGGGTGTACGTGTGGAGATACCAACACCAGACACTTCAACCTCCCTGGAAGGGAAGGGACCCTTACATCGTGATCGTGACCACTTCCACCACTCTCAAGGTTGACAGGATTACGCCCTGGTTCCACTACACCCACGACCAGCCAGCTGACCCACACGCCTTTCTCAAGGACTTTGTTCCAGAATGGAAAAGCCAACCAGAAAAGGTCAATCCCCGAAAGCTAAGACTGAGCTAATCTCACTTATTTCCCACCTCCAAGACTCCCTAGTCTTAGGTTGTCCTTCAAAATAGAAGGCGATTATACTTAGTCTTCTTACAACAAAGGGTGGGGGGTTATGTGCTGCCACAAACGAAGGCTGTTGCTTCTATGCTGAAATGTAAATCGGGGCGAGAACAGGAACAAGGTTGGATCGAACCCTGGTTTAATCATTCCCCCTGGCTGACTACCATGTTATCCTCCCGCCATCCCACTCATCATCAGCCTCCTCCTTCTAACCTTCAGACCCTGCATCATTAATCGATGAGTAGCTTCTTGTCAAAGATCGGAGTCAATACAGTCCAACTCATGGTACTCAGGCAACAATGACAACCACTGCCTCTTTAGACAGAAACCCAGAACCGGAAATTGGGTCCTGCTTAGGATCCTAGGAAAAGAGGAGAATGTGGCACCCAGGGAATTTAACAAAAATCCCCTACCCCTGTTTTAGTATACGTGCTGCCGAAGCGAGCACAAAAATCCCCTACCCCTGGACAAGCGGAGCAGGACTAACTCCATTTTCTGCTGCACCCGCCACCTCCTGCTATGACCCCCACAGGACCTGCTTATTGCTTAAGGCGCTGCCCCACCCTAGTCAAGCCACTGAGCACACCCTTACCCGAAATCAGATCATAAAAATGTAACCCCCGCTTGTGCCCCCCAACACTGCGCGCCAATTCTGACCAGAGTGATAGGCCAGTTCAAACGGTCACCATAGGGAGGGTAAACTGGGAGTCAACTGGCCCCCAGTTGCGGGCGGACTCACATGACTGTGCAACCTTCTGTGTGTGTTACAATCCCGTGGGCCACTGGCCCCCGGAAAGCTGCTACGCCTCTGAGCCCCGGGGTCCAAGTCCCTGCTCCGCCGTGTCGGGTATACTTGGACCCAAGCTCGAGCTTGTAAAGAAACCCTCGTGTGTTTGCATCGGTGTCGGCTCCTGGGGGCTTTCTCGGATTTGCTACCTGGGGCACAACGTGGGGTCCTGCTCCCGGGAGCGGGGAAGTCCGTCTCTTTCCTGCTGGACACGGGGCGACTGGCTCCATTCTGCCTTCCACTCGGGTGCCGGGTTCCCCTCTCCAGTGGTGGTGGTGGTGGGAACTGATGGCACCTCCATCGACTCCACGGACGGGCTCCCCTCTCACCCTCCTTCCTTAGAACTCCTTCCTGCCCGGCTCCTCTCCTCGGCCGGGAGATCCTACACAAACTCAAGGCCACCGTTCGTCTTTCTCCCTCACCCACTGCCTCTGCTCACCTCGTCTTACCCTTCATTTCTCCTGATCCCTCCACTCCACGCCCCCCGTCTCCCTCTACCCCTTAACCCCCAAGTCTGGGACACCTCTAAACCAATGGTGGCCACTCACCACCCCCCAGTCAAAACCCACTTAAAAGATCAAACCCCCCCGCCTCCTCTCCTTCTCAGCCCCAATTCTCCATTTCGGAAACTCACCGACGGGGACTTAAACCTAGTACAGACCGACTTGGCCAGCACGGCCTCCTTATCCCCAACAGCTCCCCGAGCATCACCCCCATTCTCCCTGCCAGGAAACCTTCTGGAGCCTATCGCCTACTACAAGGTTGAAGACTCATCAACGAGGCTGCTAGCCCTCTCCACCCGCTGGTGCCCAACCCATACGCCCCACTTTCTACTGTTCCCTCCACCGCTACTCACTTCTCACGCTTAGGCCTCAAAGACGCCTTCTTCATTCACTGCTCCTCCACACCCACATTCATACGTTCTCTTGGCCTTCCCATGGGAAGACCCCGACACACATACCTCAGGACGACTGGCCTGGACGGTCCTGCCTCAGGGACTCCAAGGATAGTCCCCATCTCTTTGGCCAGGCCCTTTCTAGACATCTCCAACAAGGCTCTTTCACACAGAGCACACTCCTCGAAGAAGTCGATGACCTTCCCCTTTGTAGGCCCTCCCGACCTTCCTCACAGGAAGACACTGCTCTCCTCCTCAGCTTCCTTGGTTCTAAAGGGTACCCGGTCACTCCCTCCAAAGCGCAACTTTGCACCCCCACGGTTACCTAGCTGGGTATATCCTTAACCCCTACACCTCGAAAACACTCACTGGAGACCGCCTCCGCCTACCACAACACCAGCATCTCCGGCCTCCCCTCTCCCCGCCAGAACGCCGACAACCTTCTCTCTTTCTTGGCTCTCGTGGGTTTCCTCTGGTACTGGATGCCTGACTTCGCTCTCCTGGCACGACCCCTCCACAGGGCAGCCAAACCAACCCCACGGGGGCCACGGACAGACCCCTCCCCTGTCAAACACCTTCTCTCCAAACGGGAAGACTGCCTTACTCTGGGACCCGTTTCAGCTCTTCCAGATCCCCCAAAACCTCCCTACTTATTGACTGATGAACGTTCCCGCTCGGCCCCTCGCCTCCTGGTACAGCCAACAGGACCAACGGAGCGGACACGGGCGTACCTCTCACAACAGCTAGATGTCGCCGCTCAGGGCTGGCAACCATGTCTCAGAGCCCTGGCTGGGGCCGCCTCCCTGACAAAGGAGGCCCTTACACTCACTCTCCAAGGCCCCTCGCCGTTTTCTCCTCTCACCGCCTGGGACACAGATCTACTGAGCCAGAAATCTGTTTCTCATCTGGACCCCGCTAGACTCCAACTTGATCTTCTCCTCTTCATCGAAAACCCGGACATCTACCACCCACCAACCTCTCGTCTAAATCCTGCTCCCCTCCCGCGGGTGGGTACTCCCCCCGCGACTCACTCAGAACCCTCCCGTTCCTGCCCTCAACTCCTGCAGGGGCTGACTCCTCCACGTCGGGACTTTCCTATCAAGCCCTCCCGAAGCCTGACCGAATCCTCTTTGTGGATGGTAGTTCTCTCGTCGCCCCGGACGGCCAGAGAGAGACACGCGGCCTACGCCGTACTTGCTTACCCTCGATGCCGTCCTGGAGGCGGCTGCCCTCCCCCTCGGGACACCACATACACTGCCTCCAAATACGCCTCCCTCATCACACACACACATTCTGTCCTCTGGCAAGAGCGAGGGTGTCTTACCACCAAGGGTACCACCCATAATCAATGGGCACCTCATTTCACAACTACTGGAGACCCTCAGCCCAGACCCTCAGACCCCCCAACCTCACTCAAGTAGCCACTGTCCACTGTCGTGGACCGACCCTCCGAGGACCTGGTGTCCCGAGGCAACAACAAAGCCGACTCTCCACTGCCCGACCCACTGCCTTAGACCCCCACCAGCTCCCCTCCTCTTCCTCCACACACCACAGTCCCCCTCTTACACACACCAGGAAACTCAGACAGACACCCAAAAGGATGGGAGGAATCGCCAGGGACAAAGGCCGCATCTTCATTCCAAAGAAACTCGCTCTTCCAGACCATTCAGCCCCCATGATCGTTTCAGACATACGGCAGTCCCTACACGTCGGGCCCAAGGCCTTACACCAGTTCCTACAACCCCTTTTCCACCCTCCACATGTGCCACAGGTTACCGGAGAGGCGCCGAAGTCTTGCAAACCCTGCTCCACGGTCAACGCTCGAGGGGGAATTCGCAGGCCCGGCGGGGCCCAATCCCCAGCTCTGCGCACACCAACCTGGCGAGGACTGGCAGCCTGACTTTTCCCACGTGCCACGCCATAAATCCTTTCCCTACCTGTTAGCCTCAGTGGACACCTTTACACGGTGGATAGGGGCTTTCTCCATACCTCGGGACACTGCGGAGGCGGCGGCCACCATAGCCCTCCAACACGTCATTCCGAGGTTCGGCCTCCCGCGGACCCTACCATCTGACAACGGCCCGGCCTCATCTCCAGCATCACCCAGCAAGTCTCCGAGAGCCTAAATATTACCTGGAAACCCCATATCCCATACCAACCCCAGTCTTCGGGTAAGGGAGAGCGGGCCGACGGCCTTCTCGAGGGACGTCTCACCAAACTGCCCTTGAAGCCCGCCCGTCCTGGCCACCCTCCTCCCGCTGGCTTTAACAAGGCTCAGAGCTTCCCCTAGAGGGCCGTGGGCTCCAAGTCCCTTTCAGCTTCTCGTGGGCGGCCCTTCCTGCTCACTCAAAATCTTCCCGTCACCGCCTCCTCTGCTCCTATCTTGCCTACCTTACCTAACTC
Source organism: Canis aureus (assembly GCF_053574225.1). Classification (NCBI taxonomy): domain Eukaryota; kingdom Metazoa; phylum Chordata; class Mammalia; order Carnivora; family Canidae; genus Canis; species Canis aureus. The sequence continues at coordinate 47,457,281 of NC_135637.1, read as the reverse complement.
TTCTAAGAGCCCTCCTGCGGGCCCATGCGACTCAGTCAGCCCGACTCCAGGGGAACCCACAGCAGATACTCCCCAAGCCCTGGCCCCAGGGGATTGCGTCCTGCTACAAGAACTATACCCAAAAACCTTACAGCCTAAGTGCACCGGTCCCGATAACGGTGGCCCTTACGACCCCCACGGCCGCCAAACTCCTAGCACACCACCCGCGGGGTACACAGCTCTAAGTGAAAGCGAGGCCCCTCACGACACGGATGCGCAGGACCACCTTTGGGACCTACTCCAATACTGCTTTCAAAGCTCCATCCTCCTCCTCCTGGTCCTACCTCCTAGTTACTCCACCACTGACCCTGGTTTAGGTGGACGTTTACATGACAGAAACCTGGCACCGGGGAATGTCCACCACTGATTGTCAACCACTGGGTTGCCAGGCCCTCATCAATTTCTCCATCCCCAATTGCCAGTCAATTCCTGTATCCACATCTGATCCTAGAATCTCTTCCACCTATGATCAAGACCCATCCTACCTGCCAAAACTACCCGGTTGAAATCCACGGATGCTGCCCTTATCGCTACTGGAATATTCATCGCCTTGGCCACTTGTGCCGGGACCCTTTCGCCGGCACCTTTGCAACCAGTGACCCATGAGGCCGCTTCTACAGAACACACAGTAACTATAGCCTAACTATTCTGGACCCTTGGGATTCCCACTGGGCGACGGGGGTAACCGCAAAATTGTACCGCTGCCCCTTTTCCTCCTACCCTACCGTCTTCTCTCCCCGCATCTACACGACATACACACGTGCGGCTCTCACTTCCACCAATCCAACCCGACCGAAGGAACCAGACTCCCACCATACGTGCACAGGAGCAACTTCTCCAAACCCACCTACAGGCTACCCCAGCTCAGGCCCGGGGCGGGGCCCCTTCTGCTAGATGAAACTTAGCCAACAAGGCACTTCCTTCCCGCTCCAGCCTTTCAGGCATGGGCAATCTGTCCCACTGTTTTATCTGTGCCGCCTGGGGCAAAGCCCCCCTCTTCCCTGGTGGCCGTTCCCCTCCCTAACGCATTGAACTGCGCCAACCTCACACCCGCACCTCCAGGGCATTGCATTCTCCCTCTCTCCTGGACAATGCCTTATTCACGGACCCTCTCAACCACCACTTCCCTTTGTGTTACTCCACCCTTAGGTCTTCCCTGCGTGTAGTCACCCTGTCAAATGTTACCTCTCATCACGCCCCGATCCGTGGTCTCTCTTGGCGCAACGGGCAGCCTTTCTGAATCTCTAGGTACCTCTGCCTCTCTCCTCTGTCTGCCTGTCTCCCTGGTTCCGCGACGAACTCTCTCTAGTCGGGCAGAAGTAGCCCTCCTGGCCAGCCTCCCGGAGAAGCACAAACGAGTGATCTTTCTCCCACTACTTATCGGGGTCTCCCCGGCTTCAACCCTGGTGGCCGCCCAAGGACACGTCACTGGCGAGACAGGACCCAGGTAGGAAACCTGAACCATACCTTACTTACCCAGACCCCATAGAAAGGCAGAAGCGCTCATCGCCCCGTACCGCTTCCTCCAGTCACATGCCCCAATGCCTATCAGCCCGTACAGACACGAGCCCTTAGCACTCCCCCTTCAAAAGCCGCCTTCCCCGGCTCTGCTCCCTCTCGGGGCCTGGGAACCTCGCCCCAGATGCGCCCACTGAAAGCCTCTTTTGACCCACCTTTGCCTGGCCTCTCTAGTTCATTTGCCTACCAGTCGCATGAAACCTGAGATTTGGTGCCGAAACCCGGGAGGAGTTCGAGGCCCCGCTCTGGAGGGAGCCCCTCTCCTCTCACCACCAGGACCTGAACTGAACCCCACGCCTCGAGACGCCGGGTAGGCGCCCCCTGATTCCGTGCCCCTGTCCCGCTGGTCCTGCCGGAAGCCGCGGCCGCGCCAGGGCGACTCCACAGAGCCAGCGGGTGGCTCTCCGGTGCTCCCTGGGGATCAGGAGACGTCCTCATCCTTAGGGCCACCTCTGTTTCTCTGGTGACCCTGGGCTGCAAACGGGGACGCCTGTCTTCAGTCTCCGGGTTACCCGGTGCGAATCATGGAACTGCCCAATCCCAATGGGACCCCGAAACTCCGACGGGTTGTCTACTGTCCAATTTCAAAACCCGGGGCCGGGATCCCTGGGTGGCGCAGCGGTCTGGCGCCTGCCTTTGGCCCAGGGTCCGATCCTGGAGACCCGGCACCGAATCCCACGTCAGGCTCCCGGTGCATGGAGCCTGCTTCTCCCTCTGCTTGTGTCTCTGCCCCCCACCCCCTCTCTCTCTGTGTGTGACTATCATAAATAAATAAAAACTTAAAAAAAAAGAAAAGAAAGAAAACCCGGGGCCTTTCCCAGGACCTGAAAAGGCGCCGCCTCAGCCTCATTCATTTCTCTACGGTGGCCCGGCCCCAATATTACCTGGACAATCAGTCTCCACGGCCCCTGAGGGTACTTCTGACTACCAAATTCTCACGGCCCAGGACAATCTCTAGACCTCAGGGCAAGCGGACCAAGGTCCCAGACATGCAGGCTTTCTGGGACCTCCGCTCTCGCCCCTCTCTCTGCTCCCAATGTTCCACCCCCCAGGTCCTTTCGGCGCGGGAGCCGCTCCCTCCGCCCCCTCCACCCATTCCCTCAGCTCCAAGAGCCCCCGAATCCTTTCCCCCTTCCCCTGTCTCAGGGTCCCCTGACACCCTGGCCCGAACACCTACTAGGGGAACGCCAGCCCTGCCCCCTGCCCCCTTCTCCTCCTCCTGCCTCCCAACCACACACCTCCTTACCCGTTTCTGACCCCCAACCTTCACCCCCCTACCTCCCCTCCGATCCAGGTGCACAAGATCCCACAAGGTCTCGCCTCCCCTGACCTGGCCGGCCCCCTGCGACAGGTGGTGGGAGCTGAAGGGATCGTTCGGGTCCACGCTTTCTCCCTTCAGGACCTTTCCCACATGGAAAAGGGGGCTGGGCTCTTACTCTGCTAACCCGGGACTGCAGCCAAGAATTCAGTATTTGGCCCAGGCAGAGGGCTTGCTTGACTTGGCAGGATTTGCATGTGGTGCAGACCACCCCCCTTCCACCAGAGGACAGGGAGCGAATGCAGGCTGCCGCCCGACAACACGCCGGCCGGGTCCGTTTCACCGACGGGGCTGTGCCAATCGGTGCTCGGGCGGTTCCCGCCGAGGATCCCGCACGCCCTTAGCAGACGGGCCAGGAGCGGGGGGGCCGCCGCCGCCGCCGCCGCCGCCCCACGTCCACTGTCTCCACGCTGGCACGCGGGCGGTCTCTAACAGGGCTGTCTGTCAACTACGCTAGGGTCCGGCAAGTCGCTCAGAACCCAGATGAGAAGCCTGCTCTTTGCCTTCAGAGGCTCGCTGAGGCTGTAACCCAGTACCCTCGCCTGGACCCTGCCTCCCCGGCCCCGTCCAGGGCTACTGTGGTGGCGACGCGTTTTCTCTCTCAGTCCTCCCCGATACCCGGAAAAAAAAATTCAAAAGGCCGAAGAGGGTCCCCAAACTCCCATTCCCGACCTGCCGACCATGGCATTGAACGTCTTGAACACCCGAGACGAAGAGCGGCTGAACCGCAGGGGCAGGCCAGACTGCAGCTGCAGCTGCAGGTGCAACTCCACACCCCAGCCTCGCTGGCAGCCCTGCGGCCGGCGGGCTCCGGGAGGCACACAGAGGGGCACCCCACCGCATCCCGCCTGGGGCTTGCGTCAGACGCGGCACCGAGGGACACCGGGCCCGTCAATGTCCCAGGATCACGGAGCCGACGCGGCCAGGCCCGCGATGTCGAGTGACGGGCCACTGGAAATCCGCCTGCCCTGGTCTCGGGGCATCCTCGGCGCCTCCACACGGAGGCAACCCTGAGCCGCAAAGTCCAACCTTCCGACTACTCGGACTGGACCACGACTCGCGGGGCCCAGACTCGGACACCCCCTAACCCAGGCCGAGCCTGCGGTGTGGGACCCAGGGAATTGAACAAAAATCCCCTGCCCCTGGACAAGCGGAGCAGGACTAACTCCATTTTCTGCTGCACCCGCCACCTCCTGCGATGACCCCCACAGGACCTGCTTATTGCTTAAGGCGCTGCCCCACCCTAGTCAAGCCACTGAGCACACCCTTACCCGAAATCAGATCATAAAAATGTAACCGCCGCTTGTGCCCCCCAACACTGCGCGCCAATTCTGACCAGAGTGATAGGCCAGTTCAAACGGTCACCATAGGGAGGGTAAACTGGGAGTCAACTGGCCCCCAGTTGCGGGCGGACTCACATGACTGTGCAACCTTCTGTGTGTGTTACAATCCCGTGGGCCACTGGCCCCCGGAAAGCTGCTACGCCTCTGAGCCCCGGGGTCCAAGTCCCTGCTCCGCCGTGTCGGGTATACTTGGACCCAAGCTCGAGCTTGTAAAGAAACCCTCGTGTGTTTGCATCGGTGTCGGCTCCTGGGGGCTTTCTCGGATTTGCTACCTGGGGCACAACGTGGGGTCCTGCTCCCAGGAGCGGGGAAGTCCGTCTCTTTCCTGCTGGACACGGGGCGACTGGCTCCATTCTGCCTTCCACTCGGGTGCCGGGTTCCCCTCTCCAGTGGTGGTGGTGGTGGGAACTGATGGCACCTCCATCTACTCCACGGACGGGCTCCCCTTTCACCCTCCTTCCTTACAACTCCTTCCTGCCCGGCTCCTCTCCTGGGCCGGGATATCCTACACAAACTCAAGGCCACCGTTCGTCTTTCTCCCTCACCCACTGCCTCTGCTCACCTCGTCTTACCCTTCATTTCTCCTGATCCCTCCCACTCCACGCCCCCCGTCTCCCTCTACCCCTTAACCCCCAAGTCTGGGACACCTCTAAACCAATGGTGGCCACTCACCACCCCCCAGTCAAAACCCACTTAAAAGATCAAACCCCCCCGCCTCCTCTCCTTCTCAGCCCCAATTCTCCATTTCGGAAACTCACCGACGGGGACTTAAACCTAGTACAGACCGACTTTGCCAGCACGGCCTCCTGATCCCCAACAGCTCCCCGAGCATCACCCCCATTCTCCCTGCCAGGAAACCTTCTGGAGCCTATCGCCTAGTACAAGGTTGAAGACTCATCAACGAGGCTGCTAGCCCTCTCCACCCGCTGGTGCCCAACCCATACGCCCCACTTTCTACTGTTCCCTCCACCGCTACTCCCTTCTCACGCTTAGGCCTCAAAGATGACTTCTTGGCTCACTGCTCCTCCACGCCCACATTCATACGTTCTCTTGGCCTTCCCATGGGAAGACCCCGACACACATACCTCAGGACGACTGGCCTGGACGGTCCTGCCTCAGGGACTCCAAGGATAGTCCCCATCTCTTTGGCCAGGCCCTTTCTAGACATCTCCAACAATGCTCTTTCACACAGAGCACGCTCCTCCAAGAAGTCGATGACCTTCCCCTTTGTAGGCCCTCCCGACCTTCCTCACAGGAAGACACTGCTCTCCTCCTCAGCTTCCTTGGTTCTAAAGGGTACCCGGTCACTCCCTCCAAAGCGCAACTTTGCACCCCCACGGTTACCTATCTGGGTATATCCTTAACCCCTACACCTCGAAAACACTCACTGGAGACCGCCTCCGCCTACCACAACGCCAGCATCTCCGGCCTCCCCTCTCCCCGCCAGAACGCCGACAACCTTCTCTCTTTCTTGGCTCTCGTGGGTTTCCTCTGGTACTGGATGCCTGACTTCGCTCTCCTGGCACGACCCCTCCACAGGGCAGCCAAACCAACCCCACGGGGGCCACGGACAGACCCCTCCCCTGTCAAACACCTTTTCTCCAAACGGGAAGACTGCCTTACTCTGGGACCCGTTTCAGCTCTTCCAGATCCCCCAAAACCTCCCTACTTATTGACTGATGAACGTTCCCGCTCGGCCCCTCGCCTCCTGGTACAGCCAACAGGACCAACGGAGCGGACACGGGCGTACCTCTCACAACAGCTAGATGTCGCCGCTCAGGGCTGGCAACCATGTCTCAGAGCCCTGGCTGGGGCCGCCTCCCTGACAAAGGAGGCCCTTACACTCACTCTACAAGGCCCCTCACCGTTTTCTCCTCTCACCGCCTGGGACACAGATCTACGGAGCCAGAAATCTGTTTCTCATCTGGACCCCTCTAGACTCCAACTTGATCTTCTCCTCTTCACCGAAAACCCGGACATCTACCACCCACCAACCTCTCGTCTAAATCCTGCTCCCCTCCCGCGGGTGGGTACTCCCCCCGCGACTCACTCAGAACCCTCCCGTTCCTGCCCTCAACTCCTGCAGGGGCTGACTCCTCCACGTCGGGACTTTCCTATCAAGCCCTCCCGAAGCCTGACCGAATCCTCTTTGTGGATGGTAGTTCTCTCGTCGCCCCGGACGGCCAGAGAGAGACACGCGGCCTACGCCGTACTTGCTTACCCTCGATGCCGTCCTGGAGGCGGCTGCCCTCCCCCTCGGGACACCACATACACTGCCTCCAAATACGCCTCCCTCATCACACACACACATTCTGTCCTCTGGCAAGAGCGAGGGTGTCTTACCACCAAGGGTACCACCCATAATCAATGGGCACCTCATTTCACAACTACTGGAGACCCTCAGCCCAGACCCTCAGACCCCCCAACCTCACTCAAGTAGCCACTGTCCACTGTCGTGGACCGACCCTCCGAGGACCTGGTGTCCCGAGGCAACAACAAAGCCGACTCTCCACTGCCCGACCCACTGCCTTAGACCCCCACCAGCTCCCCTCCTCTTCCTCCACACCCCACAGTCCCCCTCTTACACACACCAGGAAACTCAGACAGACACCCAAGAGGATGGGAGGAATCGCCAGGGACAAAGGCCGCATCTTCATTCCAAAGAAACTCGCTCTTCCAGACCATTCAGCCCCCATGATCGTTTCAGACATACGGCAGTCCCTACACGTCGGGCCCAAGGCCTTACACCAGTTCCTACAACCCCTTTTCCACCCTCCACATGTGCCACAGGTTACCGGAGAGGCGCCGAAGTCTTGCAAACCCTGCTCCACGGTCAACGCTCGAGGGGGAATTCGCAGGCCCGGCGGGGCCCAATCCCCAGCTCTGCGCACACCAACCTGGCGAGGACTGGCAGCCTGACTTTTCCCACGTGCCACGCCATAAATCCTTTCCCTACCTGTTAGCCTCAGTGGACACCTTTACACGGTGGATAGGGGCTTTCTCCATACCTCGGGACACTGCGGAGGCGGCGGCCACCATAGCCCTCCAACACATCATTCCGAGGTTCGGCCTCCCGCGGACCCTACCATCCGACAACGGCCCGGCCTCATCTCCAGCATCACCCAGCAAGTCTCCGAGAGCCTACATATTACCTGGAAACCCCATATCCCATACCAACCCCAGTCTTCGGGTAAGGGAGAGCGGGCCGACGGCCTTCTCGAGGGACGTCTCACCAAACTGCCCTTGAAGCCCGCCCGTCCTGGCCACCCTCCTCCCGCTGGCTTTAACAAGGCTCAGAGCTTCCCCTAGAGGGCCGTGGGCTCTAAGTCCCTTTCAGCTTCTCGTGGGCGGCCCTTCCTGCTCACTCAAAATCTTCCCGTCACCGCCTCCTCTGCTCCTATCTTGCCTACCTTACCTAACTCTTCTAAGAGCCCTCCTGCGGGCCCATGCGACTCAGTCAGCCCGACTCCAGGGGAACCCACAGCAGATACTCCCCAAGCCCTGGCCCCAGGGGATAGCGTCCTGCTACAAGAACTATACCCAAAAACCTTACAGCCTAAGTGCACCGGTCCCGATACGGTGGCCCTTACGACCCCCACGGCCGCCAAACTCCTAGCACACCACCCGCGGGGTACACAGCTCTAAGTGAAAGCGAGGCCCCTCACGACACGGATGCGCAGGACCACCTTTGGGACCTACTCCAATACTGCTATCGCTCCATCCTCCTCCTCCTGGTCCTACCTCCTGGTCACTCCACCACTGACCCTGGGTTTAGGTGGACGTTTACATGACAGAAACCTGGCACCGGGGAATGTCCACCACTGATTGTCAACCACTGGGTTGCCAGGCCCTCATCAATTTCCCCATCCCCAATTGCCAGTCAATTCCTGTATCCACATCTGATCCTAGAATCTCTTCCACCTACGATCAAGACCCATCCTACCTGCCAAACCTACCCGGTTGAAATCCACGGATGCTGCCCTTATCGCTACTGGAATATTCATCGCCTTGGCCACTTGTGCCGGGACCCTTTCGCCGGCACCTGTGCAACCAGTGACCCATGAGGCCGCTTCTACAGAACACACAGTAACTATAGCCTAACTATTCTGGACCCTTGGGATTCCCACTGGGCGACGGGGGTAACCGCAAAATTGTACCGCTGCCCCTTTTCCTCCTACCCTACCGTCTTCTCTCCCCGCATCTACACGACATACACACGTGCGGCTCTCACTTCCACCAATCCAACCCGACCGAAGGAACCAGACTCCCACCATACGTGCACAGGAGCAACTTCTCCAAAACCACCTACAGGCTACCCCAGCTCAGGCCCGGGGCGGGGCCCCTTCTCCTAGATGAAACTTAGCCAACAAGGCACTTCCTTCCCGCTCCAGCCTTTCAGGCATGGGCAATCTGTCCCACTGTTTTATCTGTGCCGCCTGGGGCAAAGCCCCCCTCTTCCCTGGCGGCCGTTCCCCTCCCTAACGCATTGAACTGCGCCAACCTCACACCCGCACCTCCAGGGCATTGCATTCTCCCTCTCTCCTGGACAATGCCTTATTCACGGACCCTCTCAACCACCACTTCCCTTTGTGTTACTCCACCCTTAGGTCTTCCCTGCGTGTAGTCACCCTGTCAAATGTGACCTCTCATCACGCCCCGATCCGTGGTCTCTCTTGGCGCAACGGGCAGCCTTTCTGAATCTCTAGGTACCTCTGCCTCTCTCCTCTGTCTGCCTGTCTCCCTGGTTCCGCGACGAACTCTCTCTAGTCAGGCAGAAGTAGCCCTCCAGGCCAGCCTCCCGGAGAAGCACAAACGAGTGATCTTTCTCCCACTACTTATCGGGGTCTCCCCGGCTTCAACCCTGGTGGCCGCCCAAGGACACGTCACTGGCGAGACAGGACCCAGGTAGGAAACCTGAACCATACCTTACTTACCCAGACCCCATAGAAAGGCAGAAGCGCTCATCGCCCCGTACCGCTTCCTCCAGTCACATGCCCCAATGCCTATCAGCCTGTACAGACACGAGCCCTTAGCACTCCCCCTTCAAAAGCCGGCTCCCCCGGCTCTGCTCCCTCTCGGGGCCTGGGAACCTCGCCCCAGATGCGCCCACTGAAAGCCTCTTTTGACCCACATTTGCCTGGCCTCTCTAGTTCATTTGCCTACCAGTCGCATGAAACCTGAGATTTGGTGCCGAAACCCGGGAGGAGTTCGAGGCCCCGCTCTGGAGGGAGCCCCTCTCCTCTCACCACCAGGACCTGAACTGAACCCCACGCCTCGAGACGCCGGGTAGGCGCCCCCTGATTCCGTGCCCCTGTCCCGCTGGTCCTGCCGGAAGCCGCGGCCGCGCCAGGGCGACTCCACAGAGCCAGCGGGTGGCTCTCCGGTGCTCCCTGGGGATCAGGAGACGTCCTCATCCTTAGGGCCACCTCTGTTTCTCTGGTGACCCTGGGCTGCAAACGGGGACGCCTGTCTTCAGTCTCCGGGTTACCCGGTGCGAATCATGGAACTGCCCAATCCCAATGGGACCCCGAAACTCCGACGGGTTGTCTACTGTCCAATTTCAAAACCCGGGGCCGGGATCCCTGGGTGGCGCAGCGGTCTGGCGCCTGCCTTTGACCCAGGGTCCGATCCTGGAGACCCGGCACCGAATCCCACGTCAGGCTCCCGGTGCATGGAGCCTGCTTCTCCCTCTGCTTGTGTCTCTGCCCCCCACCCCCTCTCTCTCTGTGTGTGACTATCATAAATAAATAAAAACTTAAAAAAAAAGAAAAGAAAGAAAACCCGGGGCCTTTCCCAGGACCTGAAAAGTCGCCGCCTCAGCCTCATTCATTTCTCTACGGTGGCCCGGCCCCAATATTACCTGGACAATCAGTCTCCACGGCCCCTGAGGGTACTTCTGACTACCAAATTCTCACGGGCCAGGACAATCTCTAGACCTCAGGGCAAGCGGACCAAGGTCCCAGACATGCAGGCTTTCTGGGACCTCCGCTCTCGCCCCTCTCTCTGCTCCCAATGTTCCACCACCCAGGTCCTTTCGGCGCGGGAGCCGCTCCCTCCGCCCCCTCCACCCATTCCCTCAGCTCCAAGAGCCCCCGAATCCTTTCCCCCTTCCCCTGTCTCAGGGTCCCCTGACACCCTGGCCCGAACACCTACTAGGGGAATGCCAGCCCTGCCCCCTGCCCCCTTCTCCTCCTCCTGCCTCCCAACCACACACCTCCTTACCCGTTTCTGACCCCCAACCTTCACCCCCCTACCTCCCCTCCGATCCAGGTGCACAAGATCCCACAAGGTCTCGCCTCCCCTGACCTGGCCGGCCCCCTGCGACAGGTGGTGGGAGCTGAAGGGATCGTTCGGGTCCACGCTTTCTCCCTTCAGGACCTTTCCCACATGGAAAAGGGGGCTGGGCTCTTACTCTGCTAACCCGGGACTGCAGCCAAGAATTCAGTATTTGGCCCAGGCAGAGGGCTTGCTTGACTTGGCAGGATTTGCATGTGGTGCAGACCACCCCCCTTCCACCAGAGGACAGGGAGCGAATGCAGGCTGCCGCCCGACAACACGCCGGCCGGGTCCGTTTCACCGACGGGGCTGTGCCAATCGGTGCTCGGGCGGTTCCCGCCGAGGATCCCGCATGCCCTTAGCAGACGGGCCAGGAGCGGGGGGGCCGCCGCCGCCGCCGCCCCACGTCCACTGTCTCCACGCTGGCACGCGGGCGGTCTCTAACAGGGCTGTCTGTCAACTACGCTAGGGTCCGGCAAGTCGCTCAGAACCCAGATGAGAAGCCTGCTCTTTGCCTTCAGAGGCTCGCTGAGGCTGTAACCCAGTACCCTCGCCTGGACCCTGCCTCCCCGGCCCCGTCCAGGGCTACTGTGGTGGCGACGCGTTTTCTCTCTCAGTCCTCCCCGATACCCGGAAAAAAAAATTCAAAAGGCCGAAGAGGGTCCCCAAACTCCCATTCCCGACCTGCTGACCATGGCATTAAACGTCTTGAACACCCGAGACGAAGAGCGGCTGAACCGCAGGGGCAGGCCAGACTGCAGCTGCAGCTGCAGGTGCAACTCCACACCCCAGCCTCGCTGGCAGCCCTGCGGCCGGCGGGCTCCGGGAGGCACACAGAGGGGCACCCCACCGCATCCCGCCTGGGGCTTGCGTCAGACGCGGCACCGAGGGACACCGGGCCCGTCAATGTCCCAGGATCACGGAGCCGACGCGGCCAGGCCCGCGATGTCGAGTGACGGGCCACTGGAAATCCGCCTGCCCTGGTCTCGGGGCATCCTCGGCGCCTCCACACGGAGGCAACCCTGAGCCGCAAAGTCCAACCTTCCGACTACTCGGACTGGACCACGACTCGCGGGGCCCAGACTCGGACACCCCCTAACCCAGGCCGAGCCTGCGGTGTGGGACCCAGGGAATTGAACAAAAATCCCCTGCCCCTGGACAAGTGGAGCAGGACTAACTCCATTTTCTGCTGCACCCGCCACCTCCTGCGATGACCCCCACAGGACCTGCTTATTGCTTAAGGCGCTGCCCCACCCTAGTCAAGCCACTGAGCACACCCTTACCCGAAATCAGATCATAAAAATGTAACCCCCGCTTGTGCCCCCCAACACTGCGCGCCAATTCTGACCAGAGTGATAGGCCAGTTCAAACGGTCACCATAGGGAGGGTAAACTGGGAGTCAACTGGCCCCCAGTTGCGGGCGGACTCACATGACTGTGCAACCTTCTGTGTGTGTTACAATCCCGTGGGCCACTGGCCCCCGGAAAGCTGCTACGCCTCTGAGCCCCGGGGTCCAAGTCCCTGCTCCGCCGTGTCGGGTATACTTGGACCCAAGCTCGAGCTTGTAAAGAAACCCTCGTGTGTTTGCATCGGTGTCGGCTCCTGGGGGCTTTCTCGGATTTGCTACCTGGGGCACAACGTGGGGTCCTGCTCCCGGGAGCGGGGAAGTCCATCTCTTTCCTGCTGGACACGGGGCGACTGGCTCCATTCTGCCTTCCACTCGGGTGCCGGGTTCCCCTCTCCAGTGGTGGTGGTGGTGGGAACTGATGGCACCTCCATCTACTCCACGGACGGGCTCCCCTCTCACCCTCCTTCCTTACAACTCCTTCCTGCCCGGCTCCTCTCCTCGGCCGGGAGATCCTACACAAACTCAAGGCCACCGTTCGTCTTTCTCCCTCACCCACTGCCTCTGCTCACCTCGTCTTACCCTTCATTTCTCCTGATCCCTCCCACTCCACGCCCCCCGTCTCCCTCTACCCCTTAACCCCCAAGTCTGGGACACCTCTAAACCAATGGTGGCCACTCACCACCCCCCAGTCAAAACCCACTTAAAAGATCAAACCCCCCCGCCTCCTCTCCTTCTCAGCCCCAATTCTCCATTTCGGAAACTCACCGACGGGGACTTAAACCTAGTACAGACCGACTTTGCCAGCACGGCCTCCTGATCCCCAACAGCTCCCCGAGCATCACCCCCATTCTCCCTGCCAGGAAACCTTCTGGAGCCTATCGCCTAGTACAAGGTTGAAGACTCATCAACGAGGCTGCTAGCCCTCTCCACCCGCTGGTGCCCAACCCATACGCCCCACTTTCTACTGTTCCCTCCACCGCTACTCCCTTCTCACGCTTAGGCCTCAAAGATGACTTCTTGGCTCACTGCTCCTCCACGCCCACATTCATACGTTCTCTTGGCCTTCCCATGGGAAGACCCCGACACACATACCTCAGGACGACTGGCCTGGACGGTCCTGCCTCAGGGACTCCAAGGATAGTCCCCATCTCTTTGGCCAGGCCCTTTCTAGACATCTCCAACAATGCTCTTTCACACAGAGCACGCTCCTCCAAGAAGTCGATGACCTTCCCCTTTGTAGGCCCTCCCGACCTTCCTCACAGGAAGACACTGCTCTCCTCCTCAGCTTCCTTGGTTCTAAAGGGTACCCGGTCACTCCCTCCAAAGCGCAACTTTGCACCCCCACGGTTACCTATCTGGGTATATCCTTAACCCCTACACCTCGAAAACACTCACTGGAGACCGCCTCCGCCTACCACAACGCCAGCATCTCCGGCCTCCCCTCTCCCCGCCAGAACGCCGACAACCTTCTCTCTTTCTTGGCTCTCGTGGGTTTCCTCTGGTACTGGATGCCTGACTTCGCTCTCCTGGCACGACCCCTCCACAGGGCAGCCAAACCAACCCCACGGGGGCCACGGACAGACCCCTCCCCTGTCAAACACCTTTTCTCCAAACGGGAAGACTGCCTTACTCTGGGACCCGTTTCAGCTCTTCCAGATCCCCCAAAACCTCCCTACTTATTGACTGATGAACGTTCCCGCTCGGCCCCTCGCCTCCTGGTACAGCCAACAGGACCAACGGAGCGGACACGGGCGTACCTCTCACAACAGCTAGATGTCGCCGCTCAGGGCTGGCAACCATGTCTCAGAGCCCTGGCTGGGGCCGCCTCCCTGACAAAGGAGGCCCTTAGACTCACTCTACAAGGCCCCTCACCGTTTTCTCCTCTCACCGCCTGGGACACAGATCTACGGAGCCAGAAATCTGTTCCTCATCTGGACCCCTCTAGACTCCAACTTGATCTTCTCCTCTTCACCGAAAACCCGGACATCTACCACCCACCAACCTCTCGTCTAAATCCTGCTCCCCTCCCGCGGGTGGGTACTCCCCCCGCGACTCACTCAGAACCCTCCCGTTCCTGCCCTCAACTCCTGCAGGGGCTGACTCCTCCACGTCGGGACTTTCCTATCAAGCCCTCCCGAAGCCTGACCGAATCCTCTTTGTGGATGGTAGTTCTCTCGTCGCCCCGGACGGCCAGAGAGAGACACGCGGCCTACGCCGTACTTGCTTACCCTCGATGCCGTCCTGGAGGCGGCTGCCCTCCCCCTCGGGACACCACATACACTGCCTCCAAATACGCCTCCCTCATCACACACACACATTCTGTCCTCTGGCAAGAGCGAGGGTGTCTTACCACCAAGGGTACCACCCATAATCAATGGGCACCTCATTTCACAACTACTGGAGACCCTCAGCCCAGACCCTCAGACCCCCCAACCTCACTCAAGTAGCCACTGTCCACTGTCGTGGACCGACCCTCCGAGGACCTGGTGTCCCGAGGCAACAACAAAGCCGACTCTCCACTGCCCGACCCACTGCCTTAGACCCCCACCAGCTCCCCTCCTCTTCCTCCACACCCCACAGTCCCCCTCTTACACACACCAGGAAACTCAGACAGACACCCAAGAGGATGGGAGGAATCGCCAGGGACAAAGGCCGCATCTTCATTCCAAAGAAACTCGCTCTTCCAGACCATTCAGCCCCCATGATCGTTTCAGACATACGGCAGTCCCTACACGTCGGGCCCAAGGCCTTACACCAGTTCCTACAACCCCTTTTCCACCCTCCACATGTGCCACAGGTTACCGGAGAGGCGCCGAAGTCTTGCAAACCCTGCTCCACGGTCAACGCTCGAGGGGGAATTCGCAGGCCCGGCGGGGCCCAATCCCCAGCTCTGCGCACACCAACCTGGCGAGGACTGGCAGCCTGACTTTTCCCACGTGCCACGCCATAAATCCTTTCCCTACCTGTTAGCCTCAGTGGACACCTTTACACGGTGGATAGGGGCTTTCTCCTTACCTCGGGACACTGCGGAGGCGGCGGCCACCATAGCCCTCCAACACATCATTCCGAGGTTCGGCCTCCCGCGGACCCTACCATCCGACAACGGCCCGGCCTCATCTCCAGCATCACCCAGCAAGTCTCCGAGAGCCTACATATTACCTGGAAACCCCATATCCCATACCAACCCCAGTCTTCGGGTAAGGGAGATCGGGCCGACGGCCTTCTCGAGGGACGTCTCACCAAACTGCCCTTGAAGCCCGCCCGTCCTGGCCACCCTCCTCCCGCTGGCTTTAACAAGGCTCAGAGCTTCCCCTAGAGGGCCGTGGGCTCTAAGTCCCTTTCAGCTTCTCGTGGGCGGCCCTTCCTGCTCACTCAAAATCTTCCCGTCACCGCCTCCTCTGCTCCTATCTTGCTCCTATCTCTATCTCCTACCTTACCTAACTCTTCTAAGAGCCCTCCTGCGGGCCCATGCGACTCAGTCAGCCCGACTCCAGGGGAACCCACAGCAGATACTCCCCAAGCCCTGGCCCCAGGGGATAGCGTCCTGCTACAAGAACTATACCCAAAAACCTTACAGCCTAAGTGCACCGGTCCCGATACGGTGGCCCTTATGACCCCCACGGCCACCAAACTCCTAGCACACCACCCGCGGGGTACACAGCTCTAAGTGAAAGCGAGGCCCCTCACGACACGGATGCGCAGGACCACCTTTGGGACCTACTCCAATACTGCTATCGCTCCATCCTCCTCCTCCTGGTCCTACCTCCTGGTCACTCCACCACTGACCCTGGGTTTAGGTGGACGTTTACATGACAGAAACCTGGCACCGGGGAATGTCCACCACTGATTGTCAACCACTGGGTTGCCAGGCCCTCATCAATTTCCCCATCCCCAATTGCCAGTCAATTCCTGTATCCACATCTGATCCTAGAATCTCTTCCACCTACGATCAAGACCCATCCTACCTGCCAAACCTACCCGGTTGAAATCCACGGATGCTGCCCTTATCGCTACTGGAATATTCATCGCCTTGGCCACTTGTGCCGGGACCCTTTCGCCGGCACCTGTGCAACCAGTGACCCATGAGGCCGCTTCTACAGAACACACAGTAACTATAGCCTAACTATTCTGGACCCTTGGGATTCCCACTGGGCGACGGGGGTAACCGCAAAATTGTACCGCTGCCCCTTTTCCTCCTACCCTACCGTCTTCTCTCCCCGCATCTACACGACATACACACGTGCGGCTCTCACTTCCACCAATCCAACCCGACCGAAGGAACCAGACTCCCACCATACGTGCACAGGAGCAACTTCTCCAAAACCACCTACAGGCTACCCCAGCTCAGGCCCGGGGCGGGGCCCCTTCTCCTAGATGAAACTTAGCCAACAAGGCACTTACTTCCCGCTCCAGCCTTTCAGGCATGGGCAATCTGTCCCACTGTTTTATCTGTGCCGCCTGGGGCAAAGCCCCCCTCTTCCCTGGCGGCCGTTCCCCTCCCTAACGCATTGAACTGCGCCAACCTCACACCCGCACCTCCAGGGCATTGCATTCTCCCTCTCTCCTGGACAATGCCTTATTCACGGACCCTCTCAACCACCACTTCCCTTTGTGTTACTCCACCCTTAGGTCTTCCCTGCGTGTAGTCACCCTGTCAAATGTTACCTCTCATCACGCCCCGATCCGTGGTCTCTCTTGGCGCAACGGGCAGCCTTTCTGAATCTCTAGGTACCTCTGCCTCTCTCCTCTGTCTGCCTGTCTCCCTGGTTCCGCGACGAACTCTCTCTAGTCAGGCAGAAGTAGCCCTCCAGGCCAGCCTCCCGGAGAAGCACAAACGAGTGATCTTTCTCCCACTACTTATCGGGGTCTCCCCGGCTTCAACCCTGGTGGCCGCCCAAGGACACGTCACTGGCGAGACAGGACCCAGGTAGGAAACCTGAACCATACCTTACTTACCCAGACCCCATAGAAAGGCAGAAGCGCTCATCGCCCCGTACCGCTTCCTCCAGTCACATGCCCCAATGCCTATCAGCCCGTACAGACACGAGCCCTTAGCACTCCCCCTTCAAAAGCCGGCTCCCCCGGCTCTGCTCCCTCTCGGGGCCTGGGAACCTCGCCCCAGATGCGCCCACTGACAGCCTCTTTTGACCCACATTTGCCTGGCCTCTCTAGTTCAGTTGCCTACCAGTCGCATGAAACCTGAGATTTGGTGCCGAAACCCGGGAGGAGTTCGAGGCCCCGCTCTGGAGGGAGCCCCTCTCCTCTCACCACCAGGACCTGAACTGAACCCCACGCCTCGAGACGCCGGGTAGGCGCCCCCTGATTCCGTGCCCCTGTCCCGCTGGTCCTGCCGGAAGCCGCGGCCGCGCCAGGGCGACTCCACAGAGCCAGCGGGTGGCTCTCCGGTGCTCCCTGGGAATCAGGAGACGTCCTCATCCTTAGGGCCACCTCTGTTTCTCTGGTGACCCTGGGCTGCAAACGGGGACGCCTGTCTTCAGTCTCCGGGTTACCCGGTGCGAATCATGGAACTGCCCAATCCCAATGGGACCCCGAAACTCCGACGGGTTGTCTACTGTCCAATTTCAAAACCCGGGGCCGGGATCCCTGGGTGGCGCAGCGGTCTGGCGCCTGCCTTTGGCCCAGGGTCCGATCCTGGAGACCCGGCACCGAATCCCACGTCAGGCTCCCGGTGCATGGAGCCTGCTTCTCCCTCTGCTTGTGTCTCTGCCCCCCACCCCCTCTCTCTCTGTGTGTGACTATCATAAATAAATAAAAACTTAAAAAAAAAGAAAAGAAAGAAAACCCGGGGCCTTTCCCAGGACCTGAAAAGGCGCCGCCTCAGCCTCATTCATTTCTCTACGGTGGCCCGGCCCCAATATTACCTGGACAATCAGTCTCCACGGCCCCTGAGGGTACTTCTGACTACCAAATTCTCACGGCCCAGGACAATCTCTAGACCTCAGGGCAAGCGGACCAAGGTCCCAGACATGCAGGCTTTCTGGGACCTCCGCTCTCGCCCCTCTCTCTGCTCCCAATGTTCCACCACCCAGGTCCTTTCGGCGCGGGAGCCGCTCCCTCCGCCCCCTCCACCCATTCCCTCAGCTCCAAGAGCCCCCGAATCCTTTCCCCCTTCCCCTGTCTCAGGGTCCCCTGACACCCTGGCCCAAACACCTACTAGGGGAACGCCAGCCCTGCCCCCTGCCCCCTTCTCCTCCTCCTGCCTCCCAACCACACACCTCCTTACCCGTTTCTGACCCCCAACCTTCACCCCCCTACCTCCCCTCCGATCCAGGTGCACAAGATCCCACAAGGTCTCGCCTCCCCTGACCTGGCCGGCCCCCTGCGACAGGTGGTGGGAGCTGAAGGGATCGTTCGGGTCCACGCTTTCTCCCTTCAGGACCTTTCCCACATGGAAAAGGGGGCTGGGCTCTTACTCTGCTAACCCGGGACTGCAGCCAAGAATTCAGTATTTGGCCCAGGCAGAGGGCTTGCTTGACTTGGCAGGATTTGCATCTGGTGCAGACCACCCCCCTTCCACCAGAGGACAGGGAGCGAATGCAGGCTGCCGCCCGACAACACGCCGGCCGGGTCCGTTTCACCGACGGGGCTGTGCCAATCGGTGCTCGGGCGGTTCCCGCCGAGGATCCCGCACGCCCTTAGCAGACGGGCCAGGAGCGGGGGGGCCGCCGCCGCTGCCGCCGCCGCCCCACGTCCACTGTCTCCACGCTGGCACGCGGGCGGTCTCTAACAGGGCTGTCTGTCAACTACGCTAGGGTCCGGCAAGTCGCTCAGAACCCAGATGAGAAGCCTGCTCTTTGCCTTCAGAGGCTCGCTGAGGCTGTAACCCAGTACCCTCGCCTGGACCCTGCCTCCCCGGCCCCGTCCAGGGCTACTGTGGTGGCGACGCGTTTTCTCTCTCAGTCCTCCCCGATACCCGGAAAAAAAAATTCAAGAAGGCCGAAGAGGGTCCCCAAACTCCCATTCCCGACCTGCCGACCATGGCATTGAACGTCTTGAACACCTGA